>NC_048598.1:191408808-191708808 GCF_003668045.3 Cricetulus griseus
AGCCGTCTTTGCTAGCCATCCGCCATGGCGGGTGGGTGAAAGACCCGAGCTAACATGGGGTTAGCTCGTTAAATTACAATAAAGCCTCGTGCAGTTTGCAGCAAGCTCTCGAATCCGCCTGGTGATTGGGGTGACCGCGAACCTGGCCTGAGACCCCGGATACTTGAGTTTTCGGGGGTCTAACACTATAGATACCCTTCTTTTTTTTTTTTTTTTTGCAAACCCAAAGTTTTCCTGTAAGTGCCAGTGAACTGAATGGGACACATGAAAAAAGGCCAAAGTTTCATTCCAGATTATTCTCTCTGTCACATTCCATTTTGTCTCTGCTATCTGCTCTCTGGTATCTTCCTGTGACCCTCTTCATCTCTTCTCCTGTCTCCCCAACTCAACCCTCCAACCATGTCAGAAAAATCTCAAGTTCATGGACATTCTAAGATTCATGATCCATTGCTCAGGGTTCCGTCTCCATAGGAAGCTTTCCTATCCAGGTAAACAAATGATCCACTCTTGAGCTGTGAAAGCAATGGAGGCTCTCTCTCTCTCTCTCTGAACACTCTCCATAACCACACTTGGTTGAGCGGGACATCATAGAGATCTTTTTCTGGCAATGACCAAACAGTGAAACACCCCATCTTTTCGGTGTGTTTTCCAAGGATGAGGTCCTCACCACGATCACTGAATCACCTGTGGGTTTCAGATTTATGCCTTCAGGAGTTTCTTCCCTCTACTGTTCAGACCCCTGTGTCTTCTCAACTGTTTGGGCATTTTTCTCCCACAATTGTCCATGATTTAAGGCTGACACCGTCTTCTGAGATGTTGGGTACTGAACCTCTTTCAGCCACCTCCATTGAAATTACATTTTATTTTTAAGGGAATCTAGAAGTTACTGTTACTGTGGAGGAGTTACTTTCTGTGGAGGAATGTCAAATACCCTAAGAAGTGCATCAATGGAATAAGAAAATGAAAGGAATCACATTACTGTAAAAACAAAACAAAGCAAAACAAACAAACAAAAAAAAGTGAGTTTTTCATGGTTAGCTTCTTCCAAGAAGGTTTAAATTCCATTTCTTAGTTTAGATTGAAAGATCATTGTACTGCTTAGGTACGTTCATCAATCTCTATTGGTAGTACATCTTATGTTTAAGGGAATCTAGCTATTACTGTTACCGTGGAAAAACGGTTCAATGCCTATTTGTGTATGAATGTCCTAAGAAGTACATCAACAGACTAAGAAAATGAATCAAACTAGTGTAAAAAAAAAAGGTGTGTTTTCCATTTTTAGCTTCTTCCAGGAAGGTTTTAATTCCATTTCTTAGATTAGATAGAAAGATCATTGGAATGCAGATAATTAGGTGCAGGAGATGATGTCAGCATCAGGGAAGAGGTCATAAGCAGAGACAGGATCCTCGATTAATATGTTCAGAGCCTGACTCCTGAACTGGTATGAAAATATCTCAGCCTACACTAAGCTTGTCCTGTCTGTGTGTCTGTCTGTCTGTCTGTCTGTCATTTCATTCTGTACCTCTCTCTTTATAAATCACTGTCTCTGTCTCTGTGTATGTCTGTCTCTCACTTTCTGTGTCTCTCTATATATGAATCTACATGCTGGGTGGTAGTTTATAATTCTACCTGCTTAGTAATTTGCCTGCCTGCAAATAAGCCAAAGTCTCTCTCTCTCTGACTCTGTCTCTATCTCTGTCTCTCTCTCTTGCCCCGGCCCTCGGGGCTCCAGTAATTCGTGGGTCCAAGGTGGACTAAGCCTGAAAACAATGGGTGGGAAAGAAAGAGCGGGACCAAGCAGGTTTTGTCAAGGCCCAAATTTATTGAAACCAAGGGGATTTTTAAAGAGAAAGGAGGAAGCAGAGAAAAAGGAGGTGGGGGAGAATGAATGTTAATTGCTCTCAGGCCAGGTATCTGGAATCTCCTATGTTTATCTCAAGCACTAAGAAAGTGGGGGAAGGAATAGGTGTTAGTTGTTTCTCAGGCCAGGTCTCAGAACCTGAGGGGTGGGATGCTAGACTAGCTGGCGACTAGCTAGGCATGGGGGGTCACCAAGGCTGGCTTCTGACACTCTCTCTCTGTCTCTCTCTCTCTGTCTTGTCCTCTGTGTTTGCCTCTGCGCCTTGTGTGAATACATGCAGCTGTAATTGATCTTGACTGGTCTCCACTTTAACTGTGTGCTTTTATCGGTCTGTTTGCATCTCTCTCTCTCTCTCTCTCTCTCTGTGTGTGTGTGTGTGTGTGTGTCTGTCTGTCTGTCTGTCTCTCTGTCTAATTACTGAAGAGCATGCACAATCACACTACAATCCAAAATTAAAGTGCTTTTTTATTGTCCTAAAGATACCCTTCCCCTTCCAAAATGAGAATGCTTTCAGCCAAGTCGCTTCTATCATAAAGAGGTAGATGATGTGAGTACAAATTAGGTTTTTGGCAAAAATAAAGGATTCATGTAAGTTCCAGGAGCTGAATGGGACCCATGCAAACAAGTAAAAATATGCACTCCATATATATACTGTTCAGCCTCTCAATATTCCCAGATTAATTTCCTCCTAATCTGTGATCTCTCTCTCCAGATCCACTCCCTTATCTGATCATTCACCCCTCTGATACCAGGATTTCAGAAACATTTTCTTTTCTAAACTTAACCTCATCTCCTACACTGCTGACATCTGGCGAACTCTTGGAGGCCCGAGTGAGTGCTACATGCCCTGCAAAACAAAGGAGCAACCAGATACTCCAGGATGTGGTAGTACCACAACATTCTCTGTTTCACTAATTATGTTTAGTGCCAATGCTTCACCAGGATGCAGTATTGAGAACTCAATATCCTTATTCCCTAAATTCCCAAGTCTAACACCACAATATTCAGTATTCAAGGAAAGAGAGAATGAAAGTTCCAGGCATCTGACTGGCCTGGTAAAGGCACCTGGCATGATGCATTCACTCAGGCAGTACATAGTTCAATGAACTCAGGCAGGTTCATTGCATAGTATCATGGGTACTAAGTCTGCAGGCAGGAATAAAGTACCCCTTTACAAGACAGGTCCTGACCCATTCTTGCTCTCTTATTCTCTCTCTGTCTGTCTCTCTGTCTCTCTCTCCCCTCTCTTTCCACTTCCTCTCTTCTATCTACCCTCTGCTCTTCCTCTGACCCTCTTCGCATCATTTCCTGTCTCCCCCAATCCCACTACCCAACCCTGTGGGAAATTCTTGTTTCATAGACTTTAACTGGTTGTTGTTTGATTGCTCATTATTCTGTTTCCATAACGGTCTTTCGACTTCCATGTAAACAAAATACCAACACTGGTGCTGTGAAAGCCAGGGAGGGTCTCTCTCTGTGACCTCCCTCAATGCCCATACTTGGATGAGCAGGAATCCGCAGAGATCATTTTCTTGGACTCACCAAACGGTGAGACACCTGTTCAGGTTGGTGTGTATCCCAAGGATGAGGTGCAACACCACATTCGCTGAATCATTTTTGTTTTCAGCATTATGCCTTCAGCAGTTTCTTCCCTCCAATTTTAGGTATTCTGTGTCGACTTGAATGTTCAGTCTTTTTCTTCTGCCCTTGCCCATGAGGAGTAACAAACATTCTTAAGCTTGCCCATGGGAAATACATCTTATGATTAAGGCATCCTTCCAGTTACTGTTACCTTGGAAAAACTGTTCAAATGCTTTTGTGGTGAAAGACCCCCGAAGGGAGACCCCTCACTCAAGCCTCGGGAAAGGCGCGCACCCAGTAGGCACCAAGACCAGACTTGCTGCAATCACACGAGGAAGTTTATTGAAAGTGAAACGGAACGAGATCTCAGACCAGCATGCTGGGGTCGAAACCCATACACCACACAGGGGTAGAGGAGTTCGACCCCGGTCTGAATTTGTAACAGGCTTATAAAGGCAAAAAACCACAAAAGAATGGGGAAATATCAGAGTCATACAGTATTCTTCAGTTAAACCATAAACCATGTGTCACATGAATCATACACCTGAGGCACACTTAGGGCGTTGAAACATTCCATAGAGGTCATCAGAACCTCGGGTAGTTATTCTGGGAACTGTTTCTTCTTTTTTTTTTTAAGAAAGTTCCGGGTGTGACCTCCCTCAATGCCCATACTTGGATGAGCAGGAATCCGCAGAGATCATTTTCTTGGACTCACCAAACGGTGAGACACCTGTTCAGGTTGGTGTGTATCCCAAGGATGAGGTGCAACACCACATTCGCTGAATCATTTTTGTTTCAGCGAATTTGTAACAGGCTTATAAAGGCAAAAAACCACAAAAGAATGGGGAAATATCAGAGTCATACAGTATTCTTCAGTTAAACCATAAACCATGTGTCACATGAATCATACACCTGAGGCACACTTAGGGCGTTTATTTTTCAAAATCTGGCTAACTGATTGCACCATCACCTGCTTGCTACTTCTTAGTCCCATATTTACAGTTATATACAATTTTACTCCTAAGGGCACACTTAGGCACACTCTACCTGCAGAGAAGAGGGCCCTAGGGCAGGGGCTAGTGTTCTTTGAAAGTTTGGTTTTTACTCTTCAGTGGAAGAATGTAATATTACCCCAATTGTGCAAAAATGGACTATGAAAATGAAAAGACACACATAACTGAACCAATACTTAGTTTTGCTTGGTAGCTTCTTCCAGTAAGGTTTAAATTTGATATCTTAGATTAAATTGGAGGATCGTTGGAATGCAGGTACTTGGGTGCACAAAATATTGTCAGAAGCAGGACAGAGGATAATGCAGAGACAACATTATTCTCGAGTAGAATAGGAATGACCATGGAACGTGGTCACTTATCTCAGCCTACTATAAGCCTTGGTTTGTCTGTGTCTCTCTGTCTGTTTGTCTGAATTTTCATCTCTTACTCTCTGTCACTCATTGTCACTGTCTCTCTGTGTATGTCCCTTCACCCTTGTGGACCACTATAAATATACCTGCATTGTACTGGACATGCCTGCTATCTGAGCCTCTCTCTGTCTCTCTCTCTCTCTCCCTCCCTCCCAGTCTCTCATGCTGTCTCCGGCCTTCTGTCATTGCCTCTGCAACCTGGATGAAACCAGCAGCTCTGGATTTGCTCAGGACTGTTCTCTACCTGTGGGGGACCGAATATCCCTGTTATGGAATATTCTGGGATCCAGGCCCTGGCTGACATAAACAGTGGTGGTGCCTGGGAGCCCCGAGTCACCATTGTATTGTTAATTGACACCAGGCTGTAACTGTTTACCGTGGCCGAAGGGGATATGCCTCTTAATTTGCATCTCTGTAGCTTAAGCCTTGAGTAGGCTCATACCTGGGCTCAAGGCTGTGCCTGCTTGACCAAGAGTTGTTTAGGCAACAAAATCGCTTGATGTTAGTGATATGCATTGTAATAAATGCTTCCTGATGTTGCCCCTGCCCTTAGAGGACTATTTAAATGGACCTCTCAATAAACTGGGGCTGCTCAACAGCTGGGAGCCCTCCTGAGATGATATGGTGTTTCCTGTCTCATCGTTAGCATCGTTGGGTAGTTAAACTTCCCTAGTCCACACACCTCCACTCAGAAACGGACCCGGGACTGTACGGCTGGCTCCATCCACAATCCTGAAGACATCGGTCTGGAACAATTGGCGCCCCACGTGGGGCTGAGTTCAGACAGATGTGATGGACACCGCAGAAAAATAGAAGAAAAGCGTGAGCAAAAAGAAGTGATCAAGTGCAATGAATGAACGATGCTAGATCAGGAGTAAAATTGTATATAACTGTAAATATGGGACTAAGAAGTAGCAAGCAGGTGATGGTGCAATCAGTTAACCAGATTTTGAAAAATAAAGGAACAGAAGTTGACCAGCAACACATGCAGAATTTTGTAGAATTTGTAAAGCAGATATGGCCTGAGTTTCCTGAACATGGGAATATAAATTCCAACTTATGGAATGAGGTCGGATTGAGTATCCTACAGCATTATTATGGACAGGGGCCTGAAAGTGTATCTACAGATACTCTTTGGTTATGGACAATTATAAGGGAGAGCTTAGAATAAGGCACTAAGCTACAGGGGATATCTGCCTCAGAACCAATTAGTGGGGTGATGAGGCCCTCCATCCCTACTAAAGAAAGACAAGGAAAAGAAGCATATGTAGAGAAAGATGATTAGCAGAGGTATGAGGAGAGAGTTACTGAATGCCAGGACAAAGAGTCTTCATTTCTGACTAGGAATGCAGATGAGCAGAAACCTAAAGGCAGGATGCATCAAGAATTAAGAGGCTTGAAAGAATTAGTGGAATCCCTCTCACAAGAGGTGAAAACCTTGAAGGTTTCCTCAGGTCAGGGAAAGGTGCCTTTGTCTGCAATTGCAGCAAACACAGAACAACCCAAGTTGCAAGCATTCCTCAAGCCAGGACAGGCAGCTGCAGCAGGGCAGATGTCTCCAGTGCAGGCTATCATTAGAGAGGCAGCTGACAGAGGAGAGGACATACAAGGGTTTCAGACATTCCCTATATTGGAGGTCACAGATGATCTAGGGAACATAAGCAGGAAGCATGCGCCAATACAGTTCAAGCAGCTCAAGGAACTTAAGATGGCATGTGTCCAGTATGCAATTTTTACCCAGACACTGTTAGAGAATATGGCTATGGAAGCTCTGCCCCCAGGGGATTGGAAGCAGATAGCCAAAGCCTGCCTGTCTGGGGGAGATTATCTGTTGTGGAAGACAGAGTTTGCAGACCAGTGTCAGGTCACAGCTGAGAAAAATAGTGCTCAAGGACTTCCTGTTTCTTATGAGATGCTCACTGATAAAGGGGAGTACAAGAATATAGATCAGCAATTAAATTTTGAGCTATCAGTGCACACACAGATTGTCACGGCGGCCAAAAGAGCTTGGAATAAACTTCCAGCTGCTGGGGCGCACACGGAGGACTAGACAAAAATCAGACAGGGACCAGATGAACTGTTTCAGGACTTTGTCTCTAAACTAATGCAAGCATCGTCTAGAATAATGGGAGATACAGAGGCTGGACTTTTGGTCATAAATCAGATAGCTTATGAGAATGCCAACTCGGCATGCCAGGCAGCGCCAAAGCCTCACAGGAAGAAGGGTGATATAGATAAATTCATTATGATGAATTCATTCATACAGATATTGGACCGGCTTACACTCAGGGACTGGCAATGGTGGCTGCCCTACAAGGGACTTCAGGATATGTGGTTTCTACAGAAAAAGCAAAATGCAGGAAAAAAGAAAGGCATGATGACTTCTAGAGGTTGCTTTGGATATGGCCAAAAGGGACACCAAGTTAGGCAATGTCCCAACAGGCGAGAGAATAGGGAACCGGGTCTATGCCCGAGGTGTATGCAGGGTAGGCACTGGGCATACGAATGTAGATCTAAGAGAAATGCCCAGGGAATTCCCCTACAAGGAAACTACTATGGGGGCCTGTCTCAGGCCCCAAGACAAATCTATGGGGCAACTCAAACGAGGTTTCATGCCCTAGAAGGTCCATCCAGGACCTTGGCAGGGAGTGCTGGACTGGACCTCTGTTCAACCACAGACACAGATTTAACACCAGATATGGGCATATCAGCATTGCCCACTGATGTTTATGGTCCTTTGCCGAATGGGACTGTGGGACTGTTGCTAACGAGGAGTAGCACAACGATGCAGGGAATTTTTGTTGCTCCAGGAATGATTGATGCTGATTTTTAAAGGAGAGATAAAGGTTATGATTCATTCTCCTGATGGAGTTTTGGTGATAAGTTCAAGACAGAGGCTTGTTCAGTTGATTTTGATTCCCCAGGTGAGGACAAACAATCAGGTTAAGAGAATTAAGACAGGAGATTCTGGGTTTGACTCTTCTGATGCCTATTGGTTGCAGGCTATCGGTCCTCAGTGCCCAGAGATTACTTTATATGTAAATGGAAGGGCTTTTTCCGGCCTTTTAGACACGAGCGTGGATAGGCCAGTTATTACAGCCAGTCAATGGCCTTCCACATGACCAAAAATGGTGACTATTACTCAGTTACAAGGAATTGGTCAGACGAAAAATCCTGAACAGAGTAATGATGAGCTTTATTGGAGAGATGATAAACATCATAAAGGGACTTTTCAGCCATTCATTGTTCCTCATTTGCCTGTGAACTTGTGGGGCCGAGATGTTATGGCCCGGATGGGAATATATGTGTATAGCCCAAATGCAATTGTTGCTAATCAGGTATCTCAGCAAGGGTTGTTGCCCAATCAAGGAGGAGACCAGGGCAGTGAGAGGAATGTTGTTCCCGCCTCAGCCAGCAGGAGACCGCCCAATGCAGGGTTAGGACATTTTAGCTGAGGTCACTGAGAAGCCTGCACTCCATGCAGATCCCATCATATAAAAAAATGATGAGGCAATATGGGTAAATCAATGGCCTCTAACAGAAGAGAAAATTCAGGCTGCTCAGCAGTTGATGCAGGAACAGCTGGACAATGGTCATATTGAGCCTTCGAATTCCCCATGGAATTCTCCTATTTTTGTGATTAAAAAGAAATCAGGGAAATGGAGGCTGATACAAGATTTGAGGAAAGTTTGTGATACCATGCAGCCGATGGGAGCACTATAGCCAGGATTACCCATTCCTGCAGCTGTTCCAAAGGGTACTTATAAGATTGTTGTAGACTTAAAAGATTGTTTTTATACTATTCCCCTGGCTCCTCAGGACTGTCATAGGTTTGCATCTAGTGTTCCTTCAGTTAATTTTAAAGATCCCATGAGGAGGTACCATTGGAAGGTTTTACCCCAGGGCATGGCCAATAGTGCAACTTTATGCCAAAAGTTTGTGTCTCAAGCTATACAAATGGTTAGGGACAGATTTCCACAGGTCTATAATGTTCATTATGTAAATGATATTTTACTTGCCCATAAATGTGAAGAGGTTCTGCTTGAGACATATGGACAGCTACAGCAAAGTCTCAAGAGAGCAGGATTAGTGGTTGCTCCAGAGAAGGTACAGAGACAGCCACCTTTTCAATATTTGGGTCATATGTTATATCTTAAAGAGATTAAACCTCAGAAGTTAGAGATTAGAAAAGATAGCTTACATTCCTTAAATGACTTTCAAAAATTAATAGGGAATATTCAATGGTTATGCCCTTTTTTTAAGAGAGCCTACTGGTGATTTGAAACCTCTCGTGATATTTTAAAGGGAGATAGTGATCCAAATTCACCTAGAAAGCTAACAGAGGAAGGTAGAAGAGTCCTGCTACAATTGGAGGAGGCTATTCAGCATCAATAAATATGTTATATTGACTATGCAAAGCCATGGGAGGCTTATGTACTTCCCACAAGGCATAGTCCGACTTCAGTTCTATGGCAGGAGGGACCATTACTCTAGTTACACCTACCGGTCTCACCAGCCAAAGTATTAGACCCTTATTTTGAAGTAGTAGCCTTCAAGGTACAAAAATGCCATGTGGAATCTAGGAAGTATATTGGCAAAGAGACAAATATAATACATGTCCCTTATACCAAGCCACAGGTTAATTGGTTGTTCCAAAACAGTGATTCATGGGTGATTGCTTTTGCTCAGTTTTCAGGGAGAATTGATAATCAATTTCCAACTCATGGACTGTTGCAATTTATGCTAATGCATCCTTTTATATTTCCAAAAATTGTTAAAAGCAATCCTGTAAAAAAACGCTATGTTAGTTTTTACTGATGGCTCATCCAATGGGAGAGCCGCCTATATTATTGATGAAAGGAGATATATGGAGGAGACAACTCTGGCTTCAGCTCAAGTAGTCGAATTTTGAGTTGTTGCAATGGTCTTTCAGCTCCTAGTAAATAATTCATTTAATTTGTACACTGACAGTCATTATGTTTTTAAGGCTCTCCAGATAATAGAGACAGTTCCATATATAGGGTCTAGTAATAGTCAAGTCAAAATGTTATTTGAACAAATTCAAAATGCAATTCACCTGAGAAAATTGCCATGTTTTGTGGGTCACATAAGAGCCCAAGCGAAACTTCCAGGGCCACTAGCCAAAGGAAACAGATCTGCTGATGAACTAACGAAACTAGTTGTTCTGTCTCAGGTAGAGAAAGAAAGGCAGTCTCATAACTTTCACCATCAGAATAGCAAGAGATTGTGAAAACAATTCGACCTGACCAGAGAGACTGTTTGCCAAATCATTAAACAACGTGGAGTGTGCCCGCAGTGGCTACCTGTGGCTAATTTAGGAGTGAATCCCCGAGGCCTGATCCCCAACCATTTATGGCAAACGGATGTAACTCACATTTCGGAGTTTGGCAGGTTGAAATACCTGCACGTGGCAATTGACACGTATTTGGGTTTCTTAATGGCCACCCCACAAACAAGGGAGGCCACCAGACATATCATAAGTCACTGTTTAAGATGTTTTGCTTACATGGGAATGCCAAAAGTTATAAAAACAGATAATGGGTCTGGATATACCAGCAAAGCGTTCCCGCAATTTTGTGCTCAATGGAAGATTGATCACAAAACAGGCATTCCTTATAATCCCCAAGGACAAGGAATAATAGAGGAGGCCCATAATGCCCTAAAAACACAGCTAAAAAAGATAAAAAATGGGGAGCTTTGCCCTCAGTCTCCACATGATGCATTAAACCATGCACTGTTTATCTTAAACTTTTTAAATATGGATGCCAATGAGCAATCTGCTACAGACAGACTCTGGCATGATGGAACTTGAGCAAATTTTGCTCAGGTCAAATGGAGAGATCCCTGTACCAGACAATGGAGGGGACCCGACCCCATAATTATCTGGGGTCAAGGGCAGGTCTGTGTTTTCTCACAGGAGGAAAATGAGGTGCACTGGCTACCAACAAGGTTGATGAGAAGCGTGGAACAGAGAAAAACGGGACCTGGGCCCACAGGACACCATCTGAACCAGCTGGAATGAAACACTGGACCTGAGTTCCATAACCTTGAGGACATCTGACCTACAGCCGGAAAAAGAAAGGAGGCACACCCAGTTCCAGATGCTTTCCAGAGTTCTAGCTTCCCTACAGACAGACTACATACACCTCTGAATCCGAGAATGCTCATTCCAGAGCAGGCTAAGGACTCGACAACACACAGCTTGCTTTCTTGCCACTAACAGACACACAAAACTGTTTTGCCAGTTTTCCCATTGGGAAAAAGGACCCATTTAGGAAGTCAGATACTGGCATAAACCAGAATGGCAGAAGCTCCTACACAATGCTTAAACAGACACGGACAAAAGACTTTTTAGTTAACTTTCAAAGACTGATATTACAAACCTGATGGTAGGACTTCGGACTCTAAGCAAATGATAGAAAAGTTTAGAGGGGCATCGAGTCCCAGGCAGGGAATAAAGAAAAAATGTAAAATTATGAAATTGTTCACATCCCACAGATTGTGAGAATATCTAATTGTCTTTTGATTTCTTATAACTCACCCTAATGTATGTTCATGATGGAATTGTTTAATGTTTATATTCTTGTTATATATTATACAAATGTTATTAGAAACTAGAAGTCAGAGTTTATTCTTACAGGAATATAACATACAGTTTACAAGCCTTAGGATAGAAGTATGTTTTAGGGAACTAACTTTAATAAGGTCCGTATCAGAGGCATTGCCACAGATATTTTAAAAAGGCCATTTTTAACATATAAATACCTTAATCCACAGGAGAAGGGTTACAGCCATGAGAACTAAGATGCTATTCTCCTGGATGTTTCTTGCTGATTCAGAACACTTGGAGCAGGACAATGGCCCATCCCCCACTAACCTCATTTGTTTTACAGAGGCTGGTTCCAGCCAAAGACGAGTACAGATTCCTTGCCTTCAGGGAATTCCTAAGACAGAACACGCATGATGGAATGTGTGAGTCCATGACGGGCTGGTAGGTTAAAGGGAACCCCCTAAGACAGGCACAGTCATCTGTCCTGATGCAGAAGCACAGGTTTCTTTTTATTAATTTAAGAGAGAGGAATTGTGGGGGACCGAATATCCCTGTTATGGAATATTCTGGGATCCAGGCCCTGGCTGACATAAACAGTGGTGGTGCCTGGGAGCCCCGAGTCACCATTGTATTGTTAATTGACACCAGGCTGTAACTGTTTACCGTGGCCGAAGGGGATATGCCTCTTAATTTGCATCTCTGTAGTTTAAGCCTTGAGTAGGCCCATACCTGGGCTCAAGACTCTACCTGCTTGACCAAGAGTTGTTTAGGCAACAGAATCCCTTGATGTTAGTGATATGCACTGTAATAAATGCTTCCTGATGTTGCCCCTGCCCTTAGAGGACTATTTAAACAGACCTCTCAACAAACTGGGGCTGCTTGGCGACAGCTGGGAGCCCTCCTGAGATGATATGGTGTTTCCTGTCTCATCATCAGCATCGTTGGGTAATTAAATTTCCCTAGTCCACACACCTCCACTCAGAAACGGACCCGGGACTGTGTGGCTGGCTCTGTCCACAGTCCTGAAGACATCGGTCCGAAACATCCACCAAATCTTTGTCTGTCTGTTTGTATGGGTCTCCCTTCTTATGTGTGTTTCTGTCTCTGTCAATATATTGAAGAACATGGTTCAGACCACTCTAAAATGGCAAAATTAAGGTGTGTTTTTAGTGTCCTATAGATACCCTACTTTTTCAAACATGTGAATGCTTTCAGTCAAGTTGCTTGTAACAAAAAAGGCAGCTGATGTGTATCCAGTTTGTTTTTGGCAAACCCAAAGTTTCCTGTAAGTTCCAGGGAGCTGAATGCGACCCATGCAAAAAGGTCCAAAGATTCACTCCAGATAAATAGTATTCAGCCTCTCAATGTTCCCAGATTCCTCTCTTCCTTGTCTGGTACTTCCCTGGGAAAACACTCCCTCATCTGGTCATGCAACCCTCTGTCACTTAACCTCATCTCCTACACTGCTGATATCTGCCGAGGCTCAGGATGCCCAAGATAGTGCCACACATTCTGGATGTCCGTGGAGCAACCAGGTACTCCAGGATGTGGTAGTACCCCACTATTCTTAGGGCCCCCAAATTTGGTCAATGCCGTTTCTTCAAAAAGAAGCAGTCTTGATAACTTGACATCGTTATTCCCAATACTGCCAAGTCTAAGACACCACATTTCTGTCAGAAGCCAGCCTTGGCGACCCCATACCTAGTTAGACGCCAGAAAGTCTAGCTTACCACAGGAGATTCCGGATACCTGCCTGAGAAAGAACTAACACCTATCCCCTCCCCCATTTCCTTAGTTAGTGCCTTAGATAAACACAGGAGATTCAGAATACCTGCCTGAGAACAATTAACTCATCCCTCCCCCCACTTCCTTTTTCTCTGCTTCCTCCTTTCTCTATAAAAACCTCTTGGATAAATCAATAAAGGGGCCTTGACAAGGGAATTTGCTTGGTCCGGCTCTTTCTTTCCCAGCCCATTATTTACAGGCATGATCCACCTCGGACCCACGAATTACCAGAGCCCCGCGGGCCGGGGCACATTTCCATAATAAATGAAGGTGGGAATGAAGGTACTGTCATCTGGCTACCTGCCCATGACACCTGGAATGGTGCACTCACTCAGCAAGTATTCTGTTCAGTCCTGCGTTCCCTAGGTAATAAGTCTGCAGGCAGGGTTATAGGACCCTTTAAAAGACAGAAACCTACCCACACCTGATGTATTATTCTCTTTGTCACCTTCCAATTCTCTCTGCTATCTTCTCTCTGGTATCTTCCTCTGACCCACTTCATCTGTTCTCCTGTCTCCCCACTCACCCTCTCCAAACATGTCAGAAAATCTAAAGTTCATGGACATTCAAAGATTGGTGTTCCATTGCTTAGGGTTCTGTCTCCATAGCGAGCTTTCCCTTCCACGTAAACAAATGACAAACACTGAAGCTGGGAAAACAATGGAATCTCCCTTTCTGTGAACTCTCTCCATACCCAGGCTCTGTTGAGTGGGACATCGCAGAGATTTTTTTCTGGAGCTGACCAAATGCTGAAACAGCCCATGAGGACAGTGTGTTTCCCAAGGAAGAGGTCC
This sequence comes from Cricetulus griseus, assembly GCF_003668045.3. Taxonomy (NCBI): domain Eukaryota; kingdom Metazoa; phylum Chordata; class Mammalia; order Rodentia; family Cricetidae; genus Cricetulus; species Cricetulus griseus. The sequence continues at coordinate 191,422,824 of NC_048598.1, forward strand.
AACACCACATTGGCTGAATCACCTGTGGGTTTCAGACTTAGGACTTTGGGAGTTGCTTCCCTCCACTGTTCATACCCCTGTGTCATCTCAACGGTTCAGACACTTTTTGTTCCTCCATTGTAGATGAGTTAAGGCTGACTCTGTCTTCTGAGATGTTGGGTACAGAGCCTCCTTCAGCCACACCCATTGGAATTACATCTTATGTTTAAGGGAATCTAGCTGCTACTGTTACCATGGAAAATCTATTCAATGCCATTTTGTGGAGCAATATCAAATACCTTAATAAGTACATAAATTGATGAAGATAACGAAAGGAATCACATTACTGTTTAAAAAGTTGAGTTTTCCATGGTTAGCTTCTTCAGGAAGGTTTAAATTCCATTTCTTAGATTAGATTGAACGATCATGTCACTGAAGCTCCTTGGGTGCAAGAGATGATGTCAGCAGCAGGACTGAGTTCATTAGCCAGATACAGCTTCCTCCTAGTATGTTGCAGCCTCTGGATGTATAAAGCACGTATCCTAGCCTACTTTAAGCCTTGGACTGTCTGTGTGTCTGTCTGTCATTTCATTCTCTATCTCTCTCTCTAGCATTCACTGTCTCTGTGTCTGTCTCTGTGTATTTCTGCCTCTCACTGTCTGTGTCTCTCTGTGTATGTCTCTACACCCTGGGTGGGAGTCTATAATTTTAACTGCTTTGCAATGTGTTTGCCTGCTACACTCAATCAAAGTCTCTGTTTCTCTCTCTCTGTCTAGTCCATTGTTTTTGCCTCTGCACACTGGGTGGAATCCCTGAAGCTATACATGTTCTGGAGTGGTCTCCACCTCAATTGTGCTTTTTAATGTCTGTTTGTATGTGTCCCTTTGGCTCTTGCTCTTGGCTCTTTCTCTCTCTCTCTCTCTCTCTCTCTCTCTCTCTCTCTCTCTCTCTCTCTCTCTCTCTCTCCCTCCCTCTCCTCTGTGTGTGTGTGTTTGTGTGTGTATGTGTGTTTGTGTGTGTGTGTGTGTGTGTCTATTGTCTCTCTGTCTGAGTACTGAAGAGCATGCTAAACCTCTATAAAATGGCAAAATTAAGGTGCTTTCTTATTGTCCAAAAGATACCCTTTGCATTCCAAAATGAGAATGCTTTCAGCCAAGTCGCTTCTATCATAGAGGCAGCTGATATGTCTCCAATTTGTGGTTCTGGTAAACCCAAAATATCTCTGTAGGTTCCAGGGATCTGAATAGGACCCATGTAAACAGATCCAAATCTGCACTACAGACAAATAGTATTCATCCTCTCTAGGACCCCAGACTCCATCATCTGGGATCTCTCATGAATCACTCCATCATCTGTCCTATCAGTGCTCTGATACTGGACTTCAGAAACACTTTTGTATCTAAATTTAACTTCATCTCCTACACTGCTGACAGCTGTTGAGGTCTAGGAGAACAGAGTGAGTGATACATGGCCTGTCCAAGGAAGGAACAAACAGATACTCCAGGATGTGGTAATACCAAGACATTCTCAGGTCCCCAATGATGCTCAATGCCCTACTTCAGCAGGATGCAATCTAGAGAACTCGATATCCTTATTCCATAAATTGCCGTTTCTAACACCCCAACATTAAGTATTCAGGGAAAGTAGGAATGAAAGGTGCAGGCATCAGGCTGGCCTGTCCAAGGCACATGGCATGTTTCACTCACTCAGGCAGTACTGTTCAGTCCAGCTTTCTGGGTCACTAATCTGCAGGCAGCTTTAAAGGACCCTGTTAAAAGACAGATCCCGACCCACTTATGCTCTCCTATCTCTCTCTCTCTCTCTCTCTCTCTCTCTCTCTCTCTCTCTCTCTCTATCTATCTATCTATCTATCTCCCTCTCCCTTTCCACTTCCTATCTGCTATCTGCTCTTTGTTATTTTTCTGACCCTCTTCGTTTCTTTTCCTGTCTCCCCAACACACCCTCTGCCACCCTGTCTGAAATCCTCGGTTCATGGAATTTCTAAGGTAGCTGTTCCATTGCTCAGTGTTCAGTTTCCATGTCCTACTTTCCCCTTCATCATAAACAAACGACCAACACTATTGCTGAGAAAGCCACGGAGGTTCTATCTATGTGACCTCTATCCCTGCCCATGCTTGGATGAGTGGGAATCTACAGAGATCATTTTCTGCCATTGACCAAATGGTGAGACACCCCTTCAGGTGGGTGTTTATCCCAAGGATGACATCAAGACATTTGCTGAATCATTTGTGTTTTCAGCATTATGCCTTTGGCAGTATCTTCCCTCCAATGTTTGGTATTCTGTGTCAACTTGAATGTTCATGCATTTTGTTCTGCCCATGCCGATGAGTTCAAGCTGAGCCAGTTCTGAGATTGGGAGTACAAACCTACTTCATCCTGGCCCATGAGAAATACATCTTATGATTAAGGCATTCTTCCGGTTACAGTTACCTTGGAAAAAACTGTTCAAATGCTTTTATGGAGTAATGTCATATTCCCCAGGTTGTGCATTATTATGGACTAAGAAAATGAAAAGACACACATTACTTAACGAAATTTGAGTTTTGCATGGTAGCTTCTTCCAGGAAGTTTTAAATTCCATATCTTAGATTAGATTGAAGGATCATTGGTCTACAGGTACTTGGGTGCATCATATTATGTCAGAAGCAAGACAGAGATCATGAGGCAGAGACAGCATCATTCTTGAGTATGAGAGGACCCTCCCTTGGACCTGGAATTCAATTATTGCAGGCTACACTAAACCATGGTTTTCTGTGTGTCTTTCTGTCTGTATGTCTGAATTTTCATCTATAATTCTCTATCACTCACTGTCACTGTCTCTCTGTGTATGTCCCTACACCCTGGTAGGGCCACCCTCTATAACTCTACCTGAATTTCAATGGAACTGCCAGCTAACTTAGACCTCCCCCCTCTCGATTACTCTCTCTGTCTCTCTATCTCTGTCTCTCTGTCTCTCTCTGTCTCTCTGTCTCTCTGTCTCTCTCTCTCTTTCTCTCTCTCTCTCTCTCTCTCACTCTTACTCTCTCTCTCTGGCCTTCTGTCTTTGCCTCTGCAACCTGGATGAATACCAGTAGCTCTGTACTTGCTCAGGACTGTTCTCTATCAAATATGATCCTTTGGTCTGTGTGTCTGTATTGTCTTGTTTGCTGTGTGTGCTCCTGTCTCTCTTTCAGAGTATTGAAGAGCAAGCCAAACCACTCTAAAATGGCAAAATTAAGGTGCTTTTTTATTGTCTTATAGATATCCTCCTTTTTCAAATATGTGAATGCTTTCAGTCAAGTTGCTTGTATCAAAAAAGGCAGATGAAATGTATCCAAATTATGTTTTTGGCAAACCCAAAGTTTTCCTGTATGTTCCAGTGACCTGAATAGGACCCAAACAAAAAGTTCCAAAGATTCACTCCAGATAAATAGTATTGATTCCCTCAATGATCCCAGATTCCTCTCCTCCTCATCTAGTACCTTTCACAGGGAAAAGCCTCCTTCATTTTACCGTGCAACCCTTTGTCATCTGGACTTAAGAAATATTTTGTTCTCTAAACTTAACCTCATCACATACACTACTGACATCTGCCGATGCTTAGGATGCCCAAGATAGAGACACACCTTCCAGAAATCTGTGGAGCAACCAGGTACTCCAGTATGTGGCAGTACCCCACTATACTCAGGGCCCCCAAAGTTGGTCAATGCCCTTTCATCAAAAAAGCTGTCTGCACAACTCGACATCATTGTTCCCCATGTTGTTAAGTATAGCAACCCAAATTTCCATAATAAATGCAGGTGGGAATGAAGGTCCTGGCATCTGGCTACCTGCCCATGATACCTGGAAGGGTGCACTCACTCAGCCAGTATTCTGTTCAGTCCTGGGTTCCAGGGTCCAGTTATAGGACCCTTTAAAAGACAGATCCCTTCCCATGCCTGATATATTATCCTTCCAATTCCTCTCTACGATCTTCTCTCTGGTATCTTCCTCTGACCCTCTTCATCTCTTCTCCTGTCTCCCCCACTCACCCGCTCCAACCATGTCAGAAAATCTAAAGTTCGTGGACATTCTAAGAGTAGTGTTCCATTGCTCAGGGTTCCGATTCCATAGCGAGCTTTCCCCTTTCTCGTAAACAAATGACCAACTCTGGAGCTGTGAAAGCCATGGAGGCTCTCTCTCTTTCTCTGTGAACTCTCTCCATACCCAGGCTTGGTTGAGAGAGATATCGCAGAGATTTTTTTCTGGGACTGACCAAACGTTGAAACACTGCAAGAGGTCAGTGTGCTTCCCAAGGAAGAGTTCCACTACCACATTGGCTGAATCACCTGTGGGCTTCAGATTTACCACTTTGGGAGTTTCTTCCCTCCACTGTTTGTACCCCTGCGTCGTATCAATGGTTCCGGTATTTTTTGTTCCACAATTGTCGATGAGTTAAGGCTGACTCCATCTTCTGAGATCTTGAGTACCGAGCCTCCTTCAGCCACCCCCATTGGAATTACATCTTATGTTTAATGGAATCTAGATGCTACTGCTACGGTGGAAAATCCATTCAATACAGTTCGACAACGGGTTCTGAAATGCCGAGGCACAGTGGCAGTTCTGTGTCCATCCACTGGCCAAGGTAACCCAGGGGCTATTTCTGGTTCCATGCATTGACACTGCTTAGATTCATCTGACACCTATGATCTGTGCACGTAATTGGAGTTCTGCAGGGGGCTCCAACACACCGAAGCCCAGTGGCAGTTCTGCATTTATATGTGGGCCCAGGATCCAAGTTCAGAGGCAGGCTCCGACACACCAAGGACCAGTGGCAATTCTGCATGTATGTGCCGTCTCTGTATCAGCGTTCTGTGGCGGGCTCCCACATGCCAAATCCCAGTAGTAGTTCTGCCTCCATCTGCCGGCCCAGGATCTGAGTGTGGCGGTGGAATATGACATGCCGAGTCACAGTGGAAGTTCTGTGTCCATCAGCCAGACCAGGGAGTCCAGGGGCTGTTTCTGATTCCATTTGTCGTCACTGCTTAACACCAGTGATCTGTACACTGGATCCAGGTTTGGCCTGAGCTCTTACACACTGAGGCCCCGTGGCAGTTCTGTGTCCATTCACAGGACCATAGAGGTCAGGGGCTCCTTCTGGTTCCATTAATCGTCACTGTGTAGAGAAATCTGACACCAGTGATCTGTGCTCTGGATACAAGAACAGCAGCAGGCTCCTAAATGCCAAGGCCAAGTGATAGTTCTGCCTCCAACTGCCGACACAGGATCCGATTTCAGAGGCAGACTCAGACTTGTAGAGACCCAGTTGCAGTTCTGCACCCATATGCTGGCCCAGGATCCAATGCCGAGGTGGAATATAACATGGCAAGTCCCAGTGGCAGTTCTATGTCCATCCGTCGGTCCACGTAAGGCAGGTTCTGTTTCCAGTTCCATTCATTGTCACTGCTTAGATTCATCTGACACCAGTGATTTGTGTTCTGGATCCAAGTTCCGAGGAGAGCTCGTACAAGCCAAGGTCCAGCATCAGTTCAGCATCCATATGCTGGAACTGGATGAGAGTTCAGCAGCGAGCTCCAACACACCGAGTCCCGGTGGGAGTTCTGCATCCATATGCTGGACCAGGATCCGAGTTCGGCAGGAGTATACGACACACAGAGACCCAGTGGGAGTTCTGCATTTATCTGCCATGCCTGGATTGAGTCTGCATTGGGCTCCAACATGACAAAGCCCATTGGCCGTTCTGTGTACATCTGCAGATCCATGGAGGTCAAGGGCTGTTTCTGGTTCCATTCTTGACTGCTTAGAGTCATCTGACACCAGTAATCTTTGCTCCTGATCTGAGTTCGATGGTGGGCTCGGACACGCCAAGGCCCAGTGGCAATTCTGTGTCCATTCGCCAGACCAGGTAAGCCAGGTTCTGTTTCCAGTTCCATTCCTCGTCACTGCTTAGAGTAATCTGACACCAGTGATCTGTGCACCTGATCCGAGTTCTGCACAGGCCCCGACATCCTGAGGCCCAGTGACAGCTGTGTGGTTATCTGCCAGCCTAGAATCTGAGTTTGGCAATGGGTTCTGAAATGCCTAGGCACAGTGGCAATTCACTGTGCCAATTCCTTCAAGGGTATCTCCCACTTTCTCTTCTAGAAATTCAGTGTGGCTGGATTTATGTTGAGATCTTTGATCCATTTGCACTTAGGTTTTGTGCATAGTGACAAATATGGATCTAGCTGCAATTTTCTGCATGTCTGGATCCAGTTGTGCCAGCACCATTTCTTGAAGATGCTATCTTTTTTCCATTGTATAGATTTATCATCTTTGTCAAAAATAAGGTGTTCGTAGGTGTGTGGGCTAATACCAGACTTTTCAATTTGATTCAATTAGTTTATCTGTCTATTTTTGTGGCAATACCAAGCTGTTTTCAGAACTATGACTCTATAATAGAGCTTAAAGTCAGGGATGGTGATGCCTCCAGATCTTTTATTGTACAGAATTTTTTTTGGCTTTCCTGGGTTTTTTGTTCTTACATATAATGTTGAGTATTGTTCTTTCAAGGTCTGTGAAGACCTGTGGTGGTGGTGTTTTGATGGGGATTGTGTTGAATCTATAGATTACTTTTGGCAAGATTGCCATTTTTACTATGTTGATTCTACCTATCCAAGAGCATGGGAGATCTTTCCATTTTCTGGTATCTTCTTTAATTTCTTTCTTTAAAGACTCAAAGTTCTTACTGTACAGGTCTTTCACTTTTTTGGTTAGTGTTACCCCAAGATATTTTATGTTGCTTGTGGATATTGTGAAAGGTGATGTTTCTCTGATTTCTTTCTCATTGCTTTTATCTTCTATAAATAAAGGGCTACTGATTTTTTGGAGATAATTTTGTATCCTGCCATTTTGCTGAAGGTGTTTATCAAATGTAGGAGTTCCCTGGTAGAGTTTTTTTGGTCACTTATGTAGACTATCATATCATCTGCATATAGTGAAAGTTTGACTTCTTCCTTTCCAATTTGTATACCTTTGATCTCCTTTTCTTCTCTTTTGCTCTAGCTGGAACTTCAAGTACAATATTGAAGAGGCATGGAGAGAGTGGACAGCCTTGTCTTGTTTCTGATTTTAGAGGAATCACTTTGAGTTTCTCTCCATTTAGTTCGATGTTGGCTGTTGGTTTGGTGTATATTGCTTTTATCATGTTTAGATATGTTCCTGTTATTCCTGCTCTCTCCAAGATCTTTATCATGAAGAGATGTTGGATTTTGTCAAAGGCTTTTTCAGCATCTTGTGAATGATCATGTGGTTTTTCTTTTTCAGTTTGTTTATATGATGGATTACATTGATGGATTTTCGTATGTTGAACCATCCTTGCATCCCTGGGATGAAGCCTACTTGACCATAGTTGATGATTTTTCTGATGTGTTCTTGGATTCAATTCGCCAATATTTTGTTGAGTATTTTTATGTTTATGAGGGATATTGTTCTGTAGCTCTCTTTTTTAATAGTATCTTTGTGTGGCTTGGGTATCAAAGTAATTGTAGCATTGTAAAAAGAGTTTGGCAATTTCCCTTCTGATTCTAATGTGTGGAACGATTTGAGGATTACTGGTATTAGCCGTTGTTTGAATTTCTGGTAGAATTCTTCAGTGAAGCCATCTGGCCCTGGGCTTTTTTTGGGTGGGAGGCTTTTGATGACTGCTTCTATTTCATTAGGGGTCGATTTAAACTGCTTATCTGTTCTTGGTTTAATTTGGTAAGTAAAATCTGTCCAGAAAATTGTCCATTTCCTTTACATTTTCAAATTTTGTGGAGTACAGGTTTTCAAAGTATGATCTGATGATTCTCTGGAATTCCTCAGTGTCTGTTGTTATATCCCTCTTTTTGTTTCTGATTTTGTTAATTAGCATGCTCTCTCTCTGCCTTTTGGTTAGTTTGCATAGAGGCTTGTCTATCTTGTTGATCTTCTCAAAGAACCAAATCTTTGTTTCATTGATTCTTTGTAATGTTTTCCTAGTTTCTACTTTATTAATTTCAGCCCTCGGATTGATTATTTCCTGGCGTCTACTCCTCCATGGTGAGTTTACTTCTTATTGTTTTAAAGCTTTCAGTTGTTCTGTCAATTCTCTAGTGTGACTATTCTCCAGTTTCTTCATGTGGGCACTTAGTGTTATGAACATTCCTCTTAGCACTGCTTTCAGAGTGTCCCATAAGTGTGGGTATGTCATGTCTGCATTCTCATTAAATTCTAGGAAGACTTTGATTTCACTTTTTATTTCTTCCTCAACCCAGGAATGGTGCAATTGGATGTTATTCAATTTCCATGAGTTTTGTAGGTTTTCTGCAATTTGTATTGCTGTTGAATTATAATCTTAAAGAGTAGTGGTCTGATAAGATACAGGGGGTTATTTCAATTTTTTGTATCTATGGGGGTTTGCTATGTTGCTAAGTATGTGGTCAATTTTAGAGAAGGTTCCATGTGGCGCTGAGAAGAAGGTACATTCTTTTGTGTTTGGATGGAATGCTCTATAGATGTCTGTTAATCCCAATTGGGTCATGACTTCTGTTAGATCCTTTGTTTCTTTGTTAAGTTTCTGTCTGGTGCTCATGTCTAGTGGTGAAAGAGTCTCCTACTATAAGTAGCATGGTTTTATGTGTGGTTTGAGCTTTAGTAATGTTTCTTTTACGAATGTGGGTGCCTTCGTATTTGGGGCATAGATGTTTAGGATTGAGACTTCATCTTGATGGACATTTCCTATGATGAGTATGAAATGCCCTTCATCTCTTTTGATTGATTTTAGTTTAAATTATAATTTGTTAGATATTAGGATTGCTACACCAGCTTGTTTCTTGGGTCCATTTGATTGGAAAATCTTTTCCCAACCCTATACTCTGAGGTAACGTCTGTCTCTGAAGTTGAGGTATATTTCTTGTAAACAGCAGAAGGATGGATTCTGTTTTCATATCCTTTCCGTTAACCTGTATCTTTTTACAGGCAGTTTAAGACCATTGACATTGAGGGATATTAATGTCATTGATTGTTGGTTCTTGTTTGTTTTGGATTTGTTGTTGGCGGTGTCATTGTGTGTGGATTTCACCCTCCTGTTTCGTTTCCTGTTTGGTAATGTTGGATTATTACCTATGTTTTTGTGAGTGTAGTAATCTTCATTGGGTTGGAGTTTTCCCTCTAGAACTTTCTGTAGTGCTGGATTTGTGGATACGTATTGTTTAAATCTGGTTTTGCCGTGGAATATCTTGTTTTCTCCAGCAATAGTGATTGAAAGCTTTGCTGGGTACAGTAGCCGGGGTTGGCATCCATGTTCCCTTAGTGTTTGTAGGTCATCTATCCAGGACCTTCTGGCTTTCAAAGTTTCCATTGAGATATCTGGTGTGATTCTGATAGGTTTGCCTTCATATGATACTTGACCTTTTTTCCTTTGCTGCTCTTAATATTTCATGTTTATTCTGTAAGTTTGGTGTTTTGTTTATTATGGTGGTGAGGGGAGTTCTTTTTGTGGTCCAGTCTATTTGGTGTTCTGTAAGCTTCTTTTACTTTCATAGGCATATCCTTCTATAGGTTGGGGAAGTTTTCTTCTATAATTCTGTTGAATATGATTTCTGTGCCTTTGAGCTGTATTTCTTCACCTTCTTCTATATCTATTATTCTTAGATTCATCCTTTTTATGGTGTCCCATATTTCCCGGATATTTTGTGTTAGAGATTTTTTGGACTTGAGATTTTCCTTGGTTGATGACTGTATATCCTCTAGTGAGTCTTCAACAACTGAGATTCTCTCTTCCATCTCTTGTATTCTATTGGTTATACTCACAGGTTTAGTTTCTGATAGTTTATCCAGCCTTTGTATTTCCAGCATCCCCCCTCATTCTGTGTTTTCTGTATTGTTTCTATTTCAGCTTTCATGCCTTGAACTGTTTCCAGAGCTTCCTTCACTTGTTTGGTTGTTTTTTCTTTAGATTCTTTAAGAGAATTACTTATTTCTTGACCTTTTTGTGTTTGCTTTTGCTTCTATTTCTTTAAGAGATTTTCTTGTTTCCTCTTTAAGGGTCTCGAACATCTTCATGAAGTAGATTTTTAAGTCTGTCTCTTCTACTTCTGTGTTGTGCTTTTCAGATCTTGCTGGTGTGGAGTCCCTAGATTCTGGTGGTGTCACATTGGTCTTTCTGTTGAGTCTGTTCTTATTCTGCCTTCTTTTCATCGCTTCTTCCAGTGGGTGCAGGTGGGGTCTCTCTATTTCCTCTTGTCACCCAGTGGTGTGTGTGAGCCAAGACTTCAATGTCTGCAGATATGAATGGTCTTGCCTCTCCTGGTAGTCTCCTCACTCAGGAGAGTTTGGGGAGACAAAGGGGGAAGGGAGAGTGAGGTGTTTCCAGACTCACAGCGGTCCTTCCTGTCTGGGCAGGTCAACTCTATGCAGGTGGGTTCACTCTCTGCAGGCACAGGCCCAGAGAGATCCTGGGGTGATGGGGACCTTGGGCAGGAATAGGACTCAGGAGAGGTCAGGGAGGCAGGCAGAGGGGGCAATATTTCATATTTTATCATTCGTACTTCAGTCTGCATATTTTATATTTCACATTTCATGTTTATTTAATAAATTAAATAATTCATATTTGGTGGTCCTTAATTCGTATTTGTTGTTTCTTAATACATATGTCATGATTCACATCTCAGAATTAATCTTTCATATTTCATATTTTATCATTCATGATTTGCACTTCATTTTGTATATTTCAGGTTTCATAATTCGTGATTAATATTTCATATTTAATCATTCAAGATTCATAATTTTTTGTTTATTTCATATTTCACTTTCACATCATAATTCATATTTCATAATACATACATCACAATAAATAATTCAAACTCATGTATTACTTTTCATATTTCATAATTCATTATCATTGTATCATATATTGTAGTTCACATACATGATGCATAATTCATGCTTTATATGCCTTAAAACATATTTGTCATGCATAATTAATATTTCAAAGTTAATTTTTAATTATTCATATTTCATAATTTACATCACACCTCACATTGCATCATTCCTAAGTAATACTTCATATTTAATATTTCATGCTGACATGTCATAATACATATTTCATATTAATAGTACATAATTAATTTTAAACATTTCAAATTTCATGACTCATTTCATATTCATATATCAGGTATCAAAATTCATATTTGAAGGCCCATCATTTCCATTTCATATTTCATAATCCATATTTCATGATTCACATTTCAGAATAATAGTTTATATTTCATAATTCATGATTCATATTTCATATTTTATCACTCATGATTCCTACACAATTTTGCATATTTGATATTTCATAATTCATTATTCACCTTTCTTAATTCATTTTTCATGATTCACACATCACAATAAATATTTCATATTTCATATTTCATGTGTCACACTTAATGTTACATAATTCATATCATGTCATGTTTCGTAATTCTGATGCATGATGCATAATTCATGCTTTATATGCGTTATTTCATATCTGTTAGGCAAAATTCCCATCACATACTTAATTTTTCAATATTCATATTTCATAATTCCTGATTCACGTCACACATCGCATTGCATCCTTTCAATTATTATTTCATATCTCACAATTCATATATCATATTTCATAATTCATATTTTATGACTCTCATGTGGAAATTCATCTTTCATGTTTTAAAATTCAAGTTTCAAAATTCATATTTCACAATACATACTTCACAGTTCATAATTCATGAAACATAATCAATGCTTAGTAGTTCATAATTCATAGTCAGATTTTCTTATTCAAATTTCCACATTCATATTTCATGTATCATTTATATTCCAGGATCCATAATTCACATTTCTTATTTCATATTTCACAACTCATATTACATAATTCATGATTCATGAGTTACAAATCACCTGTCAGATTTCATAATTCATGATTCATATTTTACACTCTATATTTTATGACTCATGATTCATAATTAATATGTCATATTTTATGTACCAGATTTAATATATCATATTTCATAATCCATACTTTCTTTTACAAATTTCACATTTCATAGCCCTTTATGCATATTTCCTTTTTAACATTTTGTATGTCATATTTCATATCCTTTTTCCTAGCTCATATTTCATAAATTGTATTTCACATTTCAAATTTCATATGAATTATGAAATCTTAAACATGAATTATGGAATATGAATATTGTATATGAAATGTGAAGTATGAGTCATGAAATTTGAAATGTGAAATATGAATTATGATAGATGAACTGGTTATTATGAAATATGGATTATGAAATATGAATCATGAAAGATGGAATACGAAATATGAAATTTAGGTAAGTAAAATAAAAAATTAGAAAATATGAAATATGGATATTGAAGTATGAATTATGAAATATTTGTGAAATATAACATATGAATTATAATTATGAGTCATGAAATATGGAGTATAAACTACAAATCATGAAATATGAATATTAAATGTGAATTGTGCTTCAGGAAACATGAAGTATGTAATATGAATTGGGAAATATGAATTATGAAATATGTATTGTGAAATATGGATCATGATATAAGTAATATGAATGTAAAAATATGAATAAAGAAGTCTGACAATTATGAATAATGAACCATGAATTATGCATCATGTATTGTGAATTCTGAGATAATTATTAATGTGAATTCTAAACTCTGAAATATGTAAGTTGAATTTAAAATGAGAATCATGAAATATGAAATATGAATTATAATTTATGATATATGAAATATAAATTAGGTAGGATGCAAAGCAATGAGTGACATGAATCAGGAATTATGAAATATGAATAATGTAATGTTAATTATGACATGTGAAATATGCATAACATATATGAATTAAGGCATATAAAGCATGTATTATGCATCATGCACATGAATTATGAAATATGATATAATGATCATGAAATATGAAAGGAGATACATAAAATGTTTAATATTTATTGTGATGGTTGTATCATGAAATATGCAAACTGAACTTTGAATCAATTATGATAAAATAAAATGTGAAATATCAATCATGTATTAAGAAATATGAAAGTTGAAATGTATATATTTCATATATCATAATTCATAATTCATATTTTATTATTCTCATTCAAAATTCATCTTTCATGTTTCATAAGAAAATTTTCAGACTTCATAATTCACATTACATACGTTATACCTCATAGTTCATAAATCACGATAAACAATTCATGGTTCATAGCTCATATTCAAAGTCAGATTTTGTTATTCATATGTCCACATTCATATCTCCTGTATCATAATTCATACTTCATGATTCATAATTCACATTTCATGTTTCATAATTCACGTTTCACAATTCATATTACATTTTTCATGTTTCTTGGATCACAATTTGCATTTCATACTTCATAATTCATGATTCATAGATTACACTCCATATTTCAGGTCTCATAATTCATAATTCATGTTCAGTTTCATGCATCATCTTTCATATATCATATTTTATAATCCATAATTCTTCAACTGTATTTAATATTTAATTGTTCTTTATTCATATTTTATATTTAAAATTTCAGATTCATATGTCATCTTACATGACTCATAGCTAATAGTCCATATTTTAAATACCTATTTCATGTATCATGATTCCTATTTTATGATTGACACTTCAAAATTCATCTTTCATATTTCATGTTATGCAAAAGATCACATTTCATAATTTATTTTTAATTATTCATATTTCATAAATCCTGATTCATATCATACATCACCCTGCATTTTTATTATTTTATATTCATATTTCATAATTCATATTACATACTTCTTAATTCATGTCATTTACATGTATCATATTTCATATAGCATATTTCATAATCCATACTTCTCTTTCCATATTTTATATTTCATAGTTTTTACTCTTATTTCCTATTTAATTATCATATTTTATGATTCAGAAGTGATATTTCATATTACACATTTCACAATGACTAATTCATATTTCATATTAATAGCACACAATTAGTTTTAAACATTTCAAATTTGATGACTCATTTCATATTCTTATATCAGATATCAAAATTCATATTTGATGGCACATTCATAATTCATGATTGATATTTCATATTTTATTATTCATGATTTGTACTTCAGTTTGCATATTTCATATTTCACAATTCATAATTCATATTTCATGATTCATACATTAAATTAAATAATTCGTAGTTGATGTCCCATAATTCCTATTTGTTCTTTCATAATACATACGTCATGATTCACATTTCAGAATTAATCTTTCGTATTTCATAATTCATGAACCATATTTCATATTTGTCATTCATGATTTGTGATTTGTTTTGTGTATTTCAAATAATTCATTTTTCACATCCTAAGTTATATTTCATAATACATACATCTCAATAAATATTTCAAACTTATATAATACTTTTCATTTCTTAAATCATAATCATTGTATCATATATTATAATTCACATATTTGTCAGGTGTAACTTATTTCAAAGTTATTTAAATATTTAAAACATATTTATCAGGCATAACTTATTTCAAAGTTAATTTTATTTATTAATATTTCATAATTAATATTTCATATTTCCTAATTCATACTTTATGACACTCATTTGTAAATGCATCTTTCATATTTTAAAATTCATGTTTCAAAATTTATAATTCACATTACATACTTCACAGTTCATAATCCATCAAACATAATCAATGATTAATATTTCATAATTCATAGTCAGATTTTGTTATTCAAATTTCCACATTCATTTTCCTGTATCATTATTTGTATTCCATGATCTGTAATTCACATTTCATATTTTTTAGTATTTCACAACTTATATAATTCATGATTTATGAATTACAATTCACCTATCAGATTTCATGATTCATATTTTACACTCCATGTTTTATGACTCATGATTCATAATTAATGTCATATTTCATGTATCAGATTTGATATATCATGTTTCACAATCCATACTTCCTTTTCCATATTTCACATTTCATATTCTTTATGCATATTTCTTTTTTAACATTTGTATGTCATATTTCATATTTCATCTTTCATGAGTCATAATTCCTACTTCATATTTCATGATTCATATTTTACATTTCAAATTCCATGTGAATTATGAAATCTTAAGCATGAATTATGGAATATGAATATTGTATTTGAAATGTGAAGTATGAATCATGAAATTTGAAATGTGAAATATGAATTATGATAGATGAACTGGGTATTATGAAATATGCATTATGAAATATGAATCATGTAAGATGAAATATGAAATTTGAAATTCAAATTAGTAAAATGAAAAAATAGAAGATATGAATTATGGATATTGAAATAAGGATTATGAGATCTAATGTGTGAAATATGACATGTGAATTATAATTATGATTCATGAAATATGGAGTATAAACTACAAATTATGAATTATGAAATGTTAAATGTGAATTGTGCTTCAGGAATCATGAAGTACGTAATGTGAATTGTGAAATATGAATTATGAAATATGTAATGTGAAATATGGATCATGAAATATAAATCATGATACAAGTAATATGATTGTAGAAATATGAATAAAGAAATCTGACAATCATGAACAATGAACCATGAATTATGTATCATGAATTACGAATTCTCAGATAAGTATGTAATGTGAATTCTGAACTCTGAAACTTGAATTATGAAATATGTAAGATGAATTTTTGTCAGGGACCTTGGCAAAAATAACCTTGGACCAGTAAGAGACTTCGGCTACTGTCGTAACCCAGCCTATTTTGGCTCCAAGCCATGACAGCCATGAGGTTCTGCCTGAGTGGGGCAGCGTGGGCTTGGAACCTTCTAGCAACCCAGTGGCGATAAAGACCAAACACAGGCATCTTGTCATTTTTAGAGAGCTCTCAGTTCCATGCTATAAAACTAGAGTCTCTTGAGACTTCATCCTGATAGATTTCTTCTGTGATGAGTAGGGAGTGACGTCCTTCATCTCTTTTGATTGATTTTAGTTTAAAAATCCAGTTTGTTGGATATTAGGATTGCTACCCCTGCTTATTTCTTGGGTCCATTTGATTGGAAAATCTTTCCTCAACCTTTAATTCTTAGGTACCGTCTGTCTTTGAAGTTGGTGTGTTTCTTGTAGAAGGATGCATTCTGTCTTCTTATTCATTCTGCTAATCTGTGTCTTTTTCTGGGTGAGTTAAGACCATTAATGTTGATGGATATTAATGACCATTGATTGTTCATCCTTGTTTGTTTTTGATTTGGTCATGGTGGTGACATGTGTGGGATTCTATCCCTTTTTCCTTTTGGCTGTTGGTAAAATGGGATTATCTATTGCCTTATTTTTCTGGTTGTAGTTAACTTCCTTGGGTTGCAGATTTCCTTCCAGAACTTTCTGTGGGGCTGTATTGGTGGATATGTATTGTTTGAATCTGGTTTTATCATGGAATATCTTGTTTTCTCCATCTATATTGATTGAAAGCTTTGCTGGGTATAGTAGTCTCGGTTGGCATCCATGGTCTCTTAGTGTAGGTAGAATATCTATTGAGGACCTTCTGGCTTTCAGAGTTTCCATTGAAAAGTCAGATGTGATTCTGATAGGTTTGCCTTTATTGGTTACTTGACCTTTTTCCTTTGCAGCTCTTAAAATTTTCTCTTTATGCTGTATGTTTGGTGTTTTGATTACTATGTGGCGAGACCTTTTTTTTGGTTCAGTCTCTTTGATGTTCTGTAGGCTTCTTGTATTTTTATTGGCATGTCTTCCTTTTGGTTGGGAATGTTTTCTTCTATAATTTTGTTGAATATGTTTTCTGTGCCTTTGAGTTGGATTTCTTCACCTTCTTTTATACCTATTATTCTTAGGTTTGGTCTTTTCATGGTATCTCATATTTCCTGCATATTTCGTGTTAGGGATTTTTTTTGGACTTAAGCTTTCATTTGGTTGATGATTGTATTTCCACTAGTGTGTCTTCAACTCCTGAGATTCTCTCTTCCATCTCTTGTATTCTGTTGGTTATGCTTATGTCTGTTGTTCCTGATTGTTTATCCAGCTTTTCTATTTCCAGCATTCCTTCAGTTTGTTGTTTCTTTTTTTTTTTTTTTTGGTTTTTTGAGACAGGGTTTCTCTGTGTAGCTTTGGAGCCTATCCTGGCACTCTACTCTGGAGACCAGGCTGGCCTCGAACTCACAGAGATCTGCCTGTCTCTGCTTCCCGAGTGCTGGGATTAAAGGCGTGTGCCACCAACACCCGGTTAGATTGTGCATTCTTTATTGTCTCTATTTCAATTTATAAGTCTTGAACTGTTTCCTTGAGAGATTTGTTAATATCTTGTATTTTTTGGTTTGTTTATCTTCCATTTCTTTAAGGGATTTTCTCATGCCTCTTTGAGGTCCTCTATCTTTTCCATGAAGATGTTTTTAAGGTCATTCTCTTCTGGTTCATCTGCATTGTGATGTTCAGGTCTTGCTGGTGTATAGTTCCTAATCTCCAGTGATGTCATATTAGGTTTTATAGTGGGAAATTACCAATACGGAGTCAGGTAGAAATATAAGGGTATTTAATAGGGAAAAGCCTTACTTACAGAGCAACCTAGCCAGCTGGCGTGGTAGAGGTCTGTCCGCAAGAACCAAAGAGAAACCGAAACAGCAAAACGCAGACACACTATGTCACTCTGACCACGCCTCACAAGCCTGGTCAGGCACACCTGTAGCCAGCCCCTAAGAAGGCGTGGCTACAGCTTCCCCTACAATTCCCCTTTTAGTCTAAAAGAGGATTAAAACTTAACAGTATAAAGTATAAGAAAATACAACAATCTGCTTATGTCACATCCTAACTATCTATTTTAACTAAACCCCTAAAGTCATCTAAAAGAGGTGTCCAAGCCTGAACACCTCCTTCCAATCCCAACCATAAACAATAGGAAGCTATTTCTAACTAGGTATATACATTATCCTAAGTGACAACAATGGGGAAAGGGGGCATAGCATTCTCCAAGTTACTTCCTGCTGAAATGGGACGATGATAGTCATGTGGGGTCCTGTAGGAAGAAAATGTTAGTATCCAGTCCATGTTAGATGGGATTCTCTTGATTGAAGATCTCGCTTGAAATCCTCAACTTGATTGAAGTCAGTACCCGAACCTCTGGCCGGAGTGTCAGTTGAAATGGAGCAAGTTGGATCCAATGCAGTCGAGGAGGTGTGGCCCATTTTCTTTCCAGGGTGTCCAGGGATTGCTGTCAGGCAAGTCTTCATTGGCTGTGTGGGACTCAAACATAAACAATTAGCAGAGAAATGTTTGCTTGTGTATGTACACATGCTGGGGAATGCAACCATGAGAGCATAACAATTATGAGAGGGTGTACACCTTGAGAGAAAGATCCAAGAAAAGACAAAGACAGTCCCTAAATTCTTCTTTTATTCTGTATTACATCAATTGGCTTCTAGATACAACACAGAAATACTAAAGTTTAGTTAAATAATGTGCTTGGATTTTAGAGGAAGAAAGCCAAATCCACCTCTAAACCCAGCATTGGTTTAATGGAATAGGGACTAGGAAATAAAGAGAAATAGAGTTTTTTGAGAGACAGCTGTTAAGTTTACCATATGGCACATTCCTTTTGTTTGATGGTTATAGCTACCTTTTCTTCTTAAGCATCTGCCCATGCAGTGTCCTTTGCCTTCTGAAGATGAGTTTTCCTGTGAAGATAAAAGCAAAAACTTCCCTTTCCTTTGGGAGGTTTCTATTTAATTTATAAGAAATACCTTAGTAGAATACCTGTCATTTGTCCTCGTCAAGAGGTTTTTCCTTTTCCACTCCATTCTTGATCAACTTTGATGGTATCCAAAGTTTTTCTTCTCCTGTAGAAACCAATGCAAAACCCCTACCCCAACGTAACACATGTCCTGGTTTCCATACAGAGGTTAGTACATCTTTGAAGTATACCGGCTGATTGAGTTCAGCAGTTTTCTCCATAGTCCAGTGTCCTTCTGCAGCTGTTTGTCCTTTTTCATTGGCATTAAGAAAGTTGAGTGTTAATAAAGCATTATGCAACCTATGTTTGGGGGGTTTAGTCTTCCAAGCTTGTTTGTTGAGCATCTCCTTAAGTGTTCTATTAGATCTCTCAACCACTGCTTGTCCTGTAGGATTGTGTGGTATACCAGTAACATGCTTTATGTTATAATATTTGAAAAATTGTTCCAATTTTGTAGAGACATATGCTGGAGCATTGTCAGTTTTTATTTGTGCAGGTATACCCATAACTGCCATCACCTCTAGAAGGTGTG
Source organism: Cricetulus griseus (assembly GCF_003668045.3). NCBI lineage: Eukaryota > Metazoa > Chordata > Mammalia > Rodentia > Cricetidae > Cricetulus > Cricetulus griseus. The sequence continues at coordinate 191,442,133 of NC_048598.1, forward strand.
TAATAACAGAATCAGCTTTTTCAGAGTTAAGAGCAGTAGCCCATTGGAACCCTGAGAATGTGTCTATAGTATGATGCACATATTTCAAATTTCCAAACTCTGCAAAGTGAAAGATATCAATCTGCCAAACCTCATTTCTTTGAATGCCCTTAGGATTACAACCTGCTGGCAATGGAGTTTGATTATAAAAGGAACAAGTAGGACACTTTTTCACTATCTCCTTGGCTTGTTGCCAAGTGACAGAGAAGTCCTTTTTCAAACCTTTGCTATTTACATGATGTTTCTTATGAAATTCTGAAGCTTCTAGCACACTTCCAATTAATAAACGATCAATCTCATCATTGCCTTGTGCTAGTGGGCCAGGCAGACCCGTATGGGATCTGATATGTGTAATATACATAGGATTACTTCTGTTTCTGATAGTTTCCTGTAATTGTAAAAACAGAGAAGTTAATTCTGTATTATCAGGAACAAATTCTGCAGTCTCAATGTGTAACACGACTCTCTCTGCATATTGGGAATCAGTAGCTATATTAAGAGGTTCTGTAAAATCCTTAAGTACCATGAGAATTGCATATAATTCTGCTTTCTGTACAGATGTATATGGACTCTGAACTACTTTACTTACCTCACCTGCTTTATAACCTGCCTTACCTGATTTGTTGGCATCAGTGTAGAAGGTAAGAACTCCAGAAATGGGAGTTTGTCTTACAATACATGGAAGAATCCAGACTGTCTTTTTTATGAATTTAATTCTATCAGTTTTGGGATAGTTGTTGCTAATTGTTCCCAAAAAGTCAGTAAGAGCTATTTGCCAATATTCATTATCCTTCCATAAGGAGGAAATTTCTTCATTAGTTAAAGGTACTATAATTTCTGCTGGATCTTTTCCAGTCAGCTGACGAAGTCTTAATTTACCCTTTAAAATCAAATCAGAAATCTTTTCTATATATGTCTTTAACTTTTTATTCTGTTTATGTGGCAGAAATATCCATTCCAATATAGTGTCTTCACTCTGCATCAGAATTCCAGAAGGGTATTCTCTGGCTGGCAAGATAACCAGAATACAGTCTAAATCAAGGTTTATCCGATCTACATGTGCATCCAATATTCTGTTTTCTACCCATTGTAACTCTTTTTCTGCCTCAGCAGATAATATTCTCGGACTGTTTAGGTCCTTATCACCTTTATGGGCCATTTTGAAATGCTTTAAGTCATGTCCTTCTACACCAATAATCGTCTGTAATTGAGAAATTTCCCCTAATAATTTCTGAAGAGAATTAAGAGTTTGATACCGATCTCTCCTAATTTGTACCTTTTGAGGTCTGATTCTTTGTAAGTCTATCTTGTAACCTAAATAGTTAATAGAATCTCCTCTTTGTATCTTTTCTGGGGCAATCTGTAATCCCCAACGAGGCAGAACTTCCTTCACCATTTCAAACATACGTTCCAAAGTTTCCTTATTAGAATCTGATAAAAGAATATCATCCATGTAATGATAAACAAGAGATTGTGAAAATTTCTTACGAATTATTCCCAAAGGTTGCTGTACAAAGTGTTGACACAAAGTAGGGCTATTTAGCATTCCTTGTGGCAAAACCCTCCACTGATATCTCCTAACTGGCTGTGAATTATTAAGAGTTGGTACAGTAAATGCAAATTTTTCTCTATCATTTTCCTGTAATGGTATTGTGAAAAAAACAGTCTTTTAGATCAATGACTATAATAGGCCATCCTTTAGGTATTAAGGAAGGTAATGGCATTCCAGGTTGCAGAGAGCCCATTGGTTGAATTACCTTATTTATAGCTCTCAGGTCTGTCAGCATTCTCCACTTACCTGACTTCTTTTTGATGACAAATACAGGAGAATTCCAAGGACTGGTAGATTCCTCTATATGTCCAGCGTCTAGCTGTTCCTGTACTAACTTTTCTAAAGCCTCTAGCTTCTCAAAGGTCATAGGCCATTGTCCTACCCAAACTGGTTCATCTGTAAGCCACTTCAATGGCAGGGCCTTTGGCTCCTCTGAAGGTCCATCATTTGTACCTAGTTTCTGTACAGCATGGATGGTTGGTAACCGTTTTCCATAGCGTCTTACCAGATCTTTTCTACTATCTAAAGATTGTACATAATTTGTATCTGACACTGGAGGAATATTAATCTGAGTATTCCATTGCTGTAAGAGATCACGACCCCAGAGATTTATAGCTATATCTGCCATGTATGGTTTCAGTATCCCTTTCTGTCCTTCCGGTCCAATGCAGACCACTGAGTTAACACTCTGTCGAACTCTAGATAGAGTTCCAATTCCTAAAAATTGTACATTTGCCTCTCTAAGAGGCCATTTCTGAGGCCAAGACTTTTGAGTAATAATAGTTACATCCGCCCCAGTGTCCACTAAGCCAGAAATAACTTTATTATTAATTTTCACTTATAACTGAGGCCTTTTATCATTAATAGAAGCTTGCCAAAATATGCGTTTCTCATTTTGTCCATTCACACTTGATTCTTCATCCCTATTCAAACTACCATCTAGAGCAATATCTTTTTTCACAATAGGCAAAGAACTATCTATTGTTCCTGTGAGAGATTTTCTTCCACTGCTATTGGGAATGACCTGACCTTTCTCGATGTGGGGGAATTCTTGAGGCCCCCCTCGGGGTTTCCCGACCTTAAGGGGTTTCCTTGTATGTCCCTGGTCGATCTACATTCATTGGTCCAGTGTCTGCCCTTACCACATCTTCTACACAATCCAGAAGGCAGTGGCCTTCCATATGAGGCATTGTTAGAATTCATTTGTCTACAATTTCTCTTAGTATGTCCCATTTTACCACAGTTGAAACATCTAGGTTCCTGGAGCCTTCGTGGTCTCCAGGGGAAGGCTCTTCCTCCCCAAGGTTCTGGTTCATAGTAGTAGTAACCTCTAGCCTCTTGGTACCTATGTTGACCTCTGTAAGGTCAACACTGTAAGCATCTGTAAGGTGTGTCTCCTTGCCAAGCCCTTACATCCTCACCTCTACAACTTTTAATTTCCTGTTGTCGTTTTAAACCTTTGGAGATGGCTTCTCCTACCCAAGCTCCAGTATCTTGCACATTATAGTCAATGTTGGCTGCATACAAAACCCATTCTTCTAGCGGAGATGATCTGATCTTTAAATAAAAAGTATTCTTTTGCATATAGGGTTTGCATTTTCATAAGCTATTGTATATATAATTGATTGTCTTGTTTCTGGATCTGTTACCTGTAATTCTACTGCCCTAGTTAACCTTTGTAAGAAGTCCTGGAACTGTTCTGTAGGTCCCTGTTCTATTCTGGTATAAGCTTCTAGGCGTTCTCCTGGCTCACGAACCTTATCCCAGGCATTTAATGCTGCTTTCCTGCATAGAGACAGTATATCGTCATCATATTCAGCCTGAACCTGTGGGTCAGCATAAATACCCTGACCAAGAAGCTTATCTAGAGGGGCTTCAAAACCTTCCTTTATGCCCTGACACTCAAGGAGCTTTGCCTCTTCCCTTACCAATGCCTTCCACTGGATTTGGCATGAATTCTCAAGTACAGCTGCTACCAATCGTTCCCAATCTGTGGGTGTCACCCTGTTAAAGGTTGCCATGAATGTAATAGCTGTTTTACGTATGGGCTCTGGAGACCATATGAGACAACTGATTCTTTAATATTCTTAAGATCCTTCAGCTGCATATGTTGCCATTCATAAGCCATCCGTCCATGAGGGTGTTTCTTAGAAGCTGGCTTTTCTACCATGGTAGCTGGGTACACTAATGGTGTACGAGTAACAACCTTATAAGAATCATCACAATACCTGGGTGGAGTAGGTGCCTGGGATTGGAGTGATTCTGCTTCTGAGGCATCCCAATGATCTTTAAGCCTAGCAATGATATCTTTTTGAAAAGTTTCAATCTCCTTAATCATAAAAGATTCCAAGCACGTTAGTGAACCTGTAAATTGCTCTAACTGCTCATCTACAGGTTTTCCTATGTCTTTAATATGTTCATCCTTAGGCAGCATCTGGATGGCATGGAAACTGCCTTCTAGGTATTGGAGTCTAGATTCCAGGTCATGATTTGCTGATTTTGAGTCCTCAGCAATTGACCGTATGGACCTATGTAATCTGTCAGCCCTGTACTGTAAATTATCTTCCAAACATTCAAATCTAGACTCAAATTTCTGATCTGCTACCTTGGATGCTTCAATAACTGATTGAATGGCATTGTCCAATTCTTCAACCCTATGCTGGGTATTTTGCACCGTTGCATCTAGTTGATGAGTAACATTGCCTATCTGAGTTTCTAGCTGGCTACAGATATTCTTTAGCTGGTCATGGTCTTCTGACAGCCTAGCCTCTAAGGCCTCAGACATGGAGGATCTCTCTGTGTTTATCTTATCATAAATACGCTGCATCTCATCAGACAGCTCTGTCTTTAGTGTATTGGACACAGAGCCAAGCTTATCATCCAATTTCTGTTCCACTTGCTGCACAATTGTGGTCTGACCTAATCTGTTCTCCAAAACCTCACTGCGTAAAGCTGTTATTTCCTGTAAATAGGTGGTGAGATTATCCTTATCCCTATTCCTGAGTCCTCTGGCTAGTAATACTATTTGTACCAGCAAGCTAACTGCCATTATGGCATATAGGCCAGTAATTGGCACATTGACATCCTCCTCAAACAATGAGTTCACATAATAAGCAAAAATATTACCAATTTTAGCAAATGATAAATATTCCGCCATAATTTTACCTGATTTCTACTCCAGATGCAGTAAATATCTTTGACCAGTGGGTGGCACACGTGTTCTTGCAATGAGTTATATCTTTAATAAGCAATTAATTTAAATTTTGTAAGCAGTTAATTTAAATTTTGTTAAGAAAACAGGAAATATTAGCAGCTTCCTAGATTTTCATTTAAAATTACCTCACTATAATTATTTTCTAAATGTTGTAATAATAATAATATTAAAGTATGTTGAAAACAGTTTTTTAAAAATAAATATGATTGCAACTAAGTTAAAAATAGTATAAAGTTTTTAAATGTTTTAAGGTTAATTCAATACCCTGAGATAAAATTTATGCTTGACTTTTTTAAGTATTGATTTATTTCTAATATGCTTTTATTAAATAAACATCTGAAACCTATGATTAAATTTTAGGGGTTTCTGTGTGTGTGTGTGTTTTCCCATTGGACAAAGTCTTTGCTTTTTGGATAGTCAGTCACTCCTTTAACTATTTTTTAAAAAATCTGTTTAGAGATTAATGCTTACTTAGAATACTCCTACTAAATTGTACAGTGATTGTAAGACTTGTTTTAATGGACAAATATTTAACTATGCTTATAAATTTGATCTATTACATAAACATATAACATAGTATTGTAAAAGACTTAACTATGATAATTAAAATTCAAAATTAGAGTCTTCCTCAAAGTGGGGGAAAACTGGATTCATCAACTAAAAGAAAAACAACCATCACTTCAAAATCAAAGACTCCTTTCTGATTAAAGATGGGAACCGTATCCAGGCACTTCTTACTTGGTCCCCAGAGGCAATGACCTTTCTCACATCATCCAAGAGTACATTTGTGAGTAAACAGTATTCTCACTTTCTATGTTTCTTAAACATTCCTGTAGAGTTTAAAAATTGTTTATGATATCAGCCAGTGTGGGGTCCCATCCCTTAATCCCATCCCTCGGAGGTGGAGGCAAGCAATTCCGAGTTTGAGACAAGCCTGGTCTATGTAGTGAATTCCAGAGCAGTCATAATTACATAGTAAGACCTTGTCAGGGGCTGGAGAGATGGCTCAGAGGTTAAGAGTACTTGGCTGCTCTTCCAGAGATCTTGAGTTCAATTCCCAGCCACCACATGGTGGATCTCAACCATCTATAATTGGTGCCTTCTGACCTGCAGGCATTCATGCAGACAGCACTCATACATAATAAATAAATCTTTAAAAAGGAAAAAAAAAGAACCTGTCAGAAAAACCAAAAATCCAACTTTTTATGATATCTAACATTCTACCTGGCATATTTTTAAATGATACTAATCTTGGTTTTAACGAACTTACAAATAAGTGTTATTTCCTTTCATTCGATCATGTCTTTTTTGTTTTGCCTATTTACTCACCCCAAACCCCTGCCTAATGCTTAAAAGATTCAAGACTTTTCATTGTCCATATAAATACACATAAATATTCTCATAGTTCAGCTTAATTTGGCTAAACAAAAAAAAAATCTAGTTTCTTTTTTAAACTTTAACTCTACCTACTCTAGCTAAAGATTATCAAAAATTTGGGTTAACTCCTCTAAATCCAAATTATACAAAAGGCATCGACCTATAATAACAACATTCATGATGTTTTTATAGCTTAAGTACTGGTGTTTCTTGATTTTAGTACAATTAGCTGGAATTTTAAAAATTAAACAAAATTTGTATCTTACAAAAAGAGATGGGTTGGACAAATACTCTTTCGATTCCTTCCAAAGTCCCACTTAAAAACCATTTAAATATCAGTAAGGCAGTTTGTAGAGTAAAATTAACTGTAAATACAGAGGAAACAGATAAGCAATCTCGGTTTAAAAGCAAGGACATTTTTGTTACTTTTAGGTACATGTTTTCTTTATCTATTACCTTCACTCTATCAGGCAAAACTGTGTCCTTAATTTTAGATATGGCAATCTATGTCAGATGTGAATGTTATGTCAGATACAGAGTGTTAAAAAAAAAAAAGGTCAGATCCTGATCATGATGGTTTATAGTTTTGCTATAATCCAGGAATTCCTTTCTTAGTGGCTCTTACAAGATATCCATCTCTCCTGAAGAATGCCCTCTACTCAGCCACATGTCTAGATATGAGGGACCTTATAAACCATATGTGGCCCCCGCATGTACAAGGTGGAATGCTCCTTCGAGAAGGGGAACTAAAACTGGGGGAAAGAGGACTGCAGTTCTGAGGAGAGACTGGAATGCTGAGGGTCCCGAGGAGAGGTATCTTGTCTTGGGCTAGTTCTAGCCCTCCACAACAGGCATTTCTTGCCCCTCTGAGTCAGAACTAACATCTGGTGACTTGTAGACAAAAACCTCTTAGACTCTATCAACTTAGCAGACCATCAGTTTCCCCTAACCTCAAAGCTAAGAAAGTCATCAGAGCCGGGCGGTGGTGGCGCACACCTTTAATCCCAGCACTCGGGAGGCAGAGGCAGGCAGATCTCTGTGAGTTCAGGACCAGCCTGGTCTACAAGAGCTAGTTCCAGGATAGGCTCCAAAACCACAGAGAAACCCTGTCTCGAAAAACCAAAAAAAAAAGAAAAAAGAAAGTCATCAGATAACATCATGGGTCATGGCCACATAGAAGAGATTCTCCCATCTCACTGTAACTGCCTCTGGTGTGTCCACAATGTATATTAAACTTGCAACTTGCTTTGGTTTATAACCTCCTTTGTTCCCTAAAACTATGAAAATGCTCCTGCACTGGAACTTGGAATTTGAGATAACCTAAATCTGTGTTTGTGGGCCATGGTCACTCAAGTTTGATTCTAGAGTAAACTATCTATTACTCCACTTAACATGAAAAATAAAAGAACACGGTACTGAAAAGGATCTCCAGCATACCACCATTATATGATTTTTGTTCTATATAGTAAGAACAGAGTCAAGCAACTTCAAAAACCCAGGAAGTAGTAAAACATAGTGGAGATAACTAAGAATGCATTTGGAATACTAGTTACCTTTTTTGTTCCTTTGTTTGTTTATTTGTTTGTTTTTTAAAGATAGGGTTTTGCTGTGTGTCCCTGGATATCCTGGAACGCACTTTATAGACCAGGCTGGCCTTGAACTCAGAGATCCAACTGCCCCCACTTCCCAAGTTCTGGGATTAAAGGCATGCGCCACAACCACACCTGGCTCAATTACATTTATTTTTAATAAGCTGAATTGTAAGCTTACATATTTATGTTTTAGTAACTATCTTATAAAGTTCTCAGGCATGTCTGTTGGTTCTGATGAACCAAGCTATCTGCAGCATATAGCAGCCAACACTGTCTCCTCATTAGCCCATGGCCCTTAGAATACCTTCTCAGCTGCCACACAGACTAAAGAGGTCACAGAAGACGAGGTGTGTTGTATGGTGTGTTGTATCTGAGCTGCCTTGTGATCCAGTTCTTCTTTGGGCTCTGGGAAGACAGCAGGTCTCCTTTGGAGTCACCACTTAGTAGGTGGGCATTGAGAAGTTCCATGCTGGTGCAGGTCATTTCTTCATGGGCAGGAGCTGTGGTCAGGGGGAGTGGGGACAAGCCTGAGTTAAGAGAGACTTGCGGTGTTCCTATTCTTAGGATCCCACCACTTTCCTGGTGGTGACTTACTTAGTGCCCCAAGTTTTTGTGTTTGTTTTTAAAGCAGTGACAACGTTGACTTTGTCATAATAACAGATGCTATTATATGTAATTCAAGCACAACAAATAGATACAATGTAATGTGTCTCTCCAAGTTTCACCACTGTGTATAATTGATTAGCTACTCCGTCCATCTATTTGCCCTTGCCTCTTTGGGTACCTGCACATGGTCTGGTAGTAGACACACTACAAGTTTTATATGCATGAGTAAAATGCTTGGATTTTCTCTTTCCTTCTTTCTTTCCTTCTTTCTTTCTTTCTTTCTTTCTTTCTTTTCTTTCTTTCTTTCATTCTTTTTCTTCCTTCATTCCTTCCTTCCCCCCCCCCTCTTTTTTTTTTCACTGTGCAACCCTGGCTGGCCCAGAACTCACTTTGTACACCAGACTGGCCTTGAATTCACACCTGCCTCTGTCTCCCAGGTGCTGGGATTAAAACTGCTGGCTCAGTTTTTCTTTTTTGAGACAGGGTCTTGCTATGTAGTCTAGGCCTGGAGCTCATTATGCAATCTATGTTTTCCTTGATCTCTCAGACTTCTTGCCCCGGTCCCCTGGATGCTGGGATTATATATAGGCTGGCAACACCTGCCTGGTTGAAAGCACACAGCCTGTTTTAATGCTAGGCCATCATGGCAAAAGATGTCAGGGCAGTGGTTTTCAAACTTAAAAAACATACATTAGAATCATTTCAAAACTTGATAAAACATGGGTGCTCAATCCTGGCCCTCATGTTTCTGAACCAGCAAGCTTTTGATGTGCTCTGAGAAGTCAGGCCCCGGCTCCCAAGGCACAGAGCAAATGCTTGAGAATTCATGGTCTTGGCCACATTCTGTTCCAGGTTGGTTAATCTCCCCATGCTTGGGTCAGATGAAGGCAAACACTATGGTTCTCCTTGTGGTCTGTCTGTATGCTCATCACCCTCTCTGATTCTCGGCTGTGTCTGTGGACACTAGCTTAATGAAGGGCATACCAAGCACAAGCAGGCGGGAGGTTTTGTTTTGTAGCAAGATAGCTTCACATCTTCCTTGATATTTGAAGTCACACAGCTGGTAACTGAGATGAGAACATTCTTGTGCTCTGTGGTTCAATAATAAACGCTTCTATCCAGCTGCAGCTATGGAGTTAGCGGACTCATGAAACCATATCGGTGTCTGTACATGTCATCGGGCTGCCATGACACTGCAGATTGTGTGGCGAAGAACAGTAGGAATTTCTCTCTGGGCATCTTAGAAATCTGAGATCCTGGCGCCTTCAGGGTTGGTTGCTCCCTTTTGAGGCAGAATCAATTCAATTTCTGCTACCTCACTTCTAGAAGTTGACTGGTAATCTTTTTTTTAAAAAAAAAAAAAACACTATGATTTATTTACTATGTATATAGTGCTCTGCCTGCATGTGTGCCTGCAGGCCAAAAGAGGGGACGCCATGTGGTTGCTGGGAACTGAACTCAGGACCTCTGAAAGAGCAGCCAGTGCTCTTAACCTCTGAGCTATCTCTCCAGCCCTTGACTGGTAATCTTCAGCATTGCCAGGTGATTTATTATTTTTTAATAATGTATTTATTTATATTTTATTTGCATTGATGTTTTGCCTGTATGTATGTCCATGTGAGGGTGTCAGATCTTGGATTTACAGACAGTTGTGAGCTGCCATGTAGGTGCTGGGAATTGAACTCCGGGTGGTCTAGGAAGAGTAGCCAGTGCTGTTAACCACTGAGCCATCTTTCCAGCCCCCTGTTATTTTTATTAATTTTTTTCATTTTACATCCCATCTGTAGTTTCCCCTCCCTCATCTGTCTGTTCCTTCCCCCTGCCTCCTCTCTGCACCCCTATCCACTCCTCCTCTGTTTCTATTCAGAAAGGGGCAGGCCTTTCGTGGTGTCAACAAGGCATAGCTAACAAGTTGAGGTAGGACTAAGGCCCTCCCCTTGTATTGAGGCTGGGTAAAGCATCCCAGTACGAAGGGTAGGTTCCCAAAAGCAAGCCCAAACCTATGGGACAGGCCCCGATTCCATGCTAGGAGTCCCACAAATAGACCAGGCTACACAACTGTCTTACATTTGTAGAAGGCCTACTTCCATCCGATACAGGCTCCCTAGCTGTTGGTTGAGTCTGTGAGCTCCTATGAGCCCAGGTTAGTTGTTTCTGTGGGTTCCCCAGTCATGACCTTGACTCCCCTGCTTGTACAATCCCTCCTCCCTCTCTTCAACAAGATTCCTGGAGCTTGGCCCGTTGCTTGGTTGTAGATCTCTGCATCTGTTTCCAACAGTTACTGGATGAAGGCTCTCTGATGACAATTAAGGTAGTCACTAATATGATTACAGGGGAAAGCCATTCTAGATAACCTTTCCACTATTGCTAGGAGTCTTAGCTGGGGTTATCCTTCTGGATTCCTGAGAGTTTCCCTGGCACCAGGTTTCTCCTGGGCCCCAAAATGCACCCACCCTATCAAGACATCTCTTTCATTAATGCCCCCTCGATCCCACCCCAACCCACCACCCCGCCCCCAGCTTACCCAGGAGATCTCTTCTATTTCCCCTTCCCAGGGAAATTCATGCTTCCTTCTTTGGGCTCTCCTTGTTACCTAGCCTTTCTGGGACTGTGGATTATAGATAGCATGCTTATCCTTTACAGCTAATATCCACATACAAGTGAGTACATACCATGTTTGTCTTTCTGGGTCTGGGTTACCTCCCTCAGGATGATTTTTTTTTCTAGTTCCACCCATTTGCCTGCAAATTTCATGATGCCATAGTTTTTTGGTTTTTTTTTTTTTAGCTAAGTAATACTCCATTGTGTAAATGTACCACATTTTCCTTATCCATTCTTCAGTTGAGGGGCATCTAGATTGTTTCCAGGTTCTGGCTATTTTGAATAACACTGCTATGAACTTAGTTGAGCAAGTGTCCTTGTGGTATATTGAGTATCGTTTGGGTAAATGGCCAAGATTGGTATAGCTGGGTCTTGAGGTAGATTGATTCCCAATGTTCAGGTTATTGATGCATTGTCCTAGCCCCTGTCTTCATATCTACATGGTGTTCTGTGCTGACACCTGTCTGGAGTTCCAGTTGCCCCTTTCCATAGAGCCCACAAACAACATAATATTGACTTAGTGATTTGCAAAGGCCCTATTTCCTCATCACAGCACTGTTAAAAATACTGGGACTTAGGACTGTAACTTCTAGGAAAACATAATTCAGTACATAAATGTGTTGTAAACTCAGGCATAGCAGCTGTTAATATTGAGGATCTGACATCATCATAGAGTAGGAGCAATCAATTCAAGTTAGTACCATTGTGCGTAGTACTTTGTCTGCATTGTATTCTCCTAAAAAACCAGTTACTAAGAGCTGGCTGGGTTCCTTTTGCTCATTCCAGATTGAAGTCATGGGTAGAAGATGAAAAGTTCTTCCAGCACTGGCTACCCCAGGTCGGTGAATGCCTGAGTTCTGTGAACCAAACTGGCAGCTCCAGAGAATTATAACTCCAAATGCTGGGAGCTAAGACTCTATGGCTTCATGCCCTAGAAGCTAGAGACACAGTTCAGCGTACCCTGGGCTATAATCTCTGGTGACCTCAGCACTTGGTGGCTGTTGTAATGAGCAGAGGCAGCAAGCAGCAGAAGGTGGCACCTGCTAGTACTCTATATCTCCTGAACAGGCTTGGGTGCTGGCACTAAACCCTACAGCAACAAGTGTTACAGCTCCCCTGTAGCCCAGTCCTTAGGCCAGAGTACCTGAGTGCACTGAGCGCTAGGATTTGGCAGCTCCTCGGGGTCCCATGTTTGTCTTCTCTGGCCCTTCATATACTTCTGTCTGTCTTCAGCCTCAGCTTTCTGCCTTTACTCACCTCTCCTCTAATTCCGCTGTCTCCAGTCGTCTCTGAAGACCCTGCTCCCACTGTATCTGTTCTGGCTGCTCTCTGCAACTCTTTGGCTGCTTTCTTTAAAAAAAAAAATACATATAGTTTTGTTATTTTATGTGTATTATGTATTTGGCTCCATGTATGTTTGTGCACCAAGTGTGTGTCTGGTACCTGTGAAACACAGAAGAGGGTGTCAAATCTCGGGTTATAGATAGTTGTGAGCCACCATGTAAGTGGTGAGAATTGAACCCAGGTCCTCTGAGAGAGCAGTCAGTGCTCTTGAGCATTGAGCCATGTCTCCAGCCCCTCAGCTGCCACTCTCACTGTCTTCTCTTGTGTTACCACATCAGCATGGTCTAATAAGAAAAGGTAGGCTGGAAAGATACTCACTCCGTAGATGCCTTTTGTCGGGCCCAATGTTGCAATTACTAGGAGACACAGGAGGTGTTTCCCAGGGAATTCCAAAAGTGCCCTTAGATAGAGGTCCACTCCAGTCACTGCCTAGTTTTCATGAAAATGAAGGCTCTATTTGAACTAATCTCTGGTCTTTTCGGGGGCACTCAGAGGAATGCTCCCCCTCTGGCTGGGGCAACTGGCTGCAGAGTCACTTAGAGTACACGGGGACTTGTGATGCAAATACCTGGTGCAGGCTGTGTGAAGCCACAGGCAGCTGGTAGCTTTTCACTCAAGGCATCTGGAGCAAAAGGGAAGGGTCTAACAGCTCTTAACCAGGGAGTAGGACATCCCTGGAGCCCAATATTAGCATATTTAAGGAAAAATTAAAAGGAATCGTTAACAGCCATTGCTGGCAGAGGATTAGCGGTATCTGGTATTGTCACAATATTTAAATCCTGTCCCTGTGCCAGAGGGAGGGCGGGTTATCCCTCTAATCTGTATTATCTGGCCCAAGAATGCTGTGGTGACTACTAACCAGCATATGTGGAGTAGCTAAGAAAACACTTTGTGTGCTTGTTTTGTATTAAAAATAAAATACCCCAATATCACCCAGGAAGAGAACCAGGGACACAGCACTTGGAAACCCTGTGAGGCATGGAGCTGGAGTTCCTGCTTTCTCCTTGTCTGGTTTGACGCTGTTCTGAACAGCAGATGTCGCTATTGCCTGCTGCAATTTTTAATCGCTCAACAAAGACATGGGGGGGGGGGCACTTATCAACGGAGAAACCATCCAAGCCCAGACTTGGCAACTGTTCTTTCATTCACTCCACTCTCATGCACTTGGATTTTTTTCCTCTGCAAAATGTGAGGCTGTCTTGGCTACACTCTGGGTCCCTTCTCAGCCTGCCCTGTCCCCAATGTTTGCTGGCTCCAGAGACAGCCGCTAAGGACCCCGTGATTAGGAACTTAGGATCAGATCAGGGCCCCTGTGTGGCTCAAGTCTGCATTTATTTCCCTGTGCTCCGGTTGCTTCAATCGGCACCGATCTCCTCTTGGGGGCGCTGTTGGAACCACTGTCTGTAAGATGTCTGTAAGTGAAGTGGTAGCCGGTCCTTCAAAAAACTTAAGTTTCTAATCTTCTGCTTTTGTTGGGACTAAGGTCCAAATTCCCCCGAGTGTGAACTTCGCGTTGAATTACTCCTTTCAAAAGAAGGGTATCCTGTGGCAGTTAAAGGGCAAAGAGAGGGTGCAGTTATTCAAATGCCCACTATTTCCGCTGACCCTGCCACATAGCCTGCTCGGTTGGCTAGAGCGCTCGCTTGTCCTCATGAGGCTGACAGATGGAGGGAGTGTCATGCCCCTAAAGGTCACGGCTCAGATAATAAAGCTTGGCCTTTCTTTCCTCCGCCTCAAACAAACGTAGATGTGCACGGCCCCACCGGAAACCTGAGCACTTACTCTCAGCTGGGGGAAGGATGGGTGGGACCAGAAGAGGAAATGGCATTAGCATGGGTGAGGACTTTAAAAGTCAATATACAGGCGCCACCTGCGGGGAGAGGAGGAAGGGACAGGCAGAAGGGAAGCAGAGGCCAGGGCCGGTAGCAGCCACCTGTTTCAGAGCCATGTGCAACTATAGCAGTTTTTTCTGTGGTGACCCTTGGGAGCACAGCTGTTCTCACGGACGGGTCAGAGCAGTGCTAACCATGTGTCCTTGCAGAAGGAGATGGCCTGGGACAGCCCTGACATCAGTTACTCACACAGGTAGTGTCGTTAGTAGAATTTTCTCAGCTTTGTATTTGTTTTACCTATACTATTTTTCCCCTTTGAAAAATATTAGGTGATGAACGCGCAGAAAAATGTGGTTCCAGATGTGCCTTTCTGAGTATTTGAGAACAAAATTCACAAAACTGAAAGAATCCTCATATCAAGCCGGACCCTCGCTTACAACACCTTAGGAAGCTCTCCATGTAAATTCAGATGTAGGTCCCTCATAGCGGGTTCATACCTTCACATTTGAGTCCCTGTGACTGAGAAACAAGTAACCGGAAATTAGCAGATCGTCCTTGATACCTGTGAGACTTCCAATCCTTGATCCATTCCATTTGAGATATGGAGCACAGCCTTCCAGCATCCCCCGGGGGAAAAGCTAAGCAGGTGTCAGAATAGGATCTTGCTGTGACTGAGGACCCTGTGTGAGCCTGCAAACGGGGACCCACTGAGGAAGTACAAATGTCCCTTGACCAGAGAGAAATGGTGTTGTATGAGAAGGGGTGAGGGTACCCACTGCTTGCTTTGACAAGATTCACTCTGTCTGAGAGAGATAGTGGACAGACAGGACATGGTAACTATGCCAGGCAGGGCACTAATTAGGAGAATAGGGTCAAACAACTGGGCAGGACTTAAGCAAGGGAGTGTGTTGGATTAAAAAGAAGTGATTGGATGCCGGAGAGATTGAGGGGGCAAGCCACCCTCTGGGACAGGGCTGGGTGTGCACCCCAAGGGGGAAACTTGAGCTGGGAACTGTCAGGGAGAATAATGAGAACCAGAGAACTATCTGTCCCTGTACCGCCAGGGGCCTGGAACAGGTGACAGGCTGAGGCCTTCAGCCCAGGTCAACTCCAAAGAAGTGGAGTCACAGCAAGCACAAGGTTCTTGGGGCCTGGTTTAGGACACACTTCTTCAGCCATGTGACTCTCCTGTCCCTGCCCTGTGCTGCAAGGTCAGGCAAGCTTGCTCACTCCAGTCATCCAGCTACAGGAACACTCCACAAGGCCAAGCAAGCATGCTTACTCCAGTCATCCAGCTACAGGAACACCCCACAAGGCCAAGCAAGCATGCTTACTCCAGCTATCCAGCTACAGGAACACCCACAGCAGCAACACTGTGCCAGATCCTTCCCAGTGCATTTCCCTAAGTGGTCACTGGAAATTAGAATGTTCTGTGAAGGTTGAGCATCTTAGTCAGGGTTTCTTCTATTGCAGTGATTGGAACCATGACTAAAACAACTCAGGGAGGAAAGGGCTTATTTGGCTTACACTTGCACAGTATATAATCCATCACTGAAGGAAGTCAGGGCAGGAAATCAAACTGGGCAGGAATCTGGAGGCAGGAACTAATGGCAAGACCATGGAGAGGTGCTGCTTACTGGCTTTCCCACCATGACTGGATCAGCCTGGACCACCTGTTCATAGTGGTATCACCCACAATGGGCTGGGCCCTCCCACATCAGCTAAGAAAGTGCCCTACAGGCTTGCCTGCAACCGGATCTTATGGTAGCATCCTCTCAATAGAAGTGAGTGCCTCTCTAATCTACATCCGAACCAGACTGTCCACCGGACCTTCCACCTGTCCACCTGACCTTCACAAAGGGAGACAAGGTACTTGTCCCCCAGACTGCGCTCTGGTTGGCTTGGGGTACACACTAAGTCCCGAGACTTAGACAACTGCTTGGGTTATTATATTATGACGCTGAGTTTGAGAACAAATAAGTACAGCAGGCACACATGTATGAGCATGTTCACACCGCTCCCAGGCTCTGCCTCTTCCAGGCCAGGAACTGTCAGATCCTTTTGAATCAGAACTCTGGGGGTGGAACAAAGCAATCTTCTCCCTAGGGTGGTTGGTGGATGAATCATTTCCAGGCTAAAACTGAGACCGTGATGGGAAAGTACAACTCTCTAGGGGTGTAATGCAAGCATTAATTCTGTTAAAAAATATATGTTTAGGACAGGAACTTACTCAGAGCCCCTCAAGTTATGCTCCAAGGGTGGCTCCTACCCCTTTCCTGCTCTGATGGCTGGGGAGAAAGTGAATGTGTTCTATGTCCCCTTATCGTCACATAGAATAAAAATACACAGGCACAGGGACAGACAACTCTGGTGATCTCAGACTGTGAGATGATACCAGAGTAAGCAGGAATCCCTGTGACTCTTCTCCAAGGATGGCACTGAATTGATTGCCCCTTCTCCTTGGAAGGGCAAGAACCTGGTCCCCCAGCTCCTGAGTCTGTCTGTTTTCTTTGGTCACCAAGGGTTCCCCCATGTGGTCATGTTCCAGGAGTCTTGCTGGAAAAAACACTGAGGAAAGATATCACCTATAATGTGAGTCAGTACAACTCCTGAAAGCCTTCAATCCCCGGTTGGGTTTGTACTCTCATTTTATACTCTAAACCACAAGGTGGGGCAGGCAAGCAAGCAAGCAAGATTTTACAGAAGCCTACAGGGCAGTAGGCAGGTTGCTAAGGGCAACGACCCATTGTTTCAGCTATTTCTCCAGGTCGTTCTGTTCCATGTAGCAAGTGAAGCCATGCAGTATAAGCGAGCAGTGCTTTAAGTAAATTACTAAGCAAATGAACAAGTCTGCATGTGACAACTGGTCTTTTCTACCTTATCCTCCATCAGTCACTTCCAGAAGAAGCTGTTTTAGGTCTCATTTTTTTTTTTCTTATAAGACAGAAGGCCCAGGGTGATGTAAGCAATGTATTGAAGAATGACTGGACAGCAGTGAGGGTCACCCCTCCAGTTTATTCTTCTACAGCTTTTCGATCTTTTATCTAGAATAATCTGGTAATGAAGAGCTGAGAAGAACCAAAGTGGGCAGGCCAGTATAGATGCTGGAGACAGGCTTCCTCTCAGGGGATTGGTTGCCCCTTGCCTTCCGGACCACTCTCCTCTGCGTAGTGGGTCTTGTTCAGCACTTCCTACAGAATTCCTGGCATTTCCACGAGCCAGTGGATTTGCAAAAAGCTGAGTTGTTTCACAGCAGAAATTCACAACAGAGGAGCTCCTGTAAGGCTCTAAAGAAACTGCTTCAGCTTGTAGCATTTACAAACCCCTTCAAGCCCAGATGCTCACCACCAAGGTGTGTATACAAGCATACAGCTTCTGCTGTAGCTGGCAAGGAACTGTTGACAGTCAACCATGGCAGTAGGGGGCATGGGATTCTAAATACAGGGTTATTGCCCCATCGCCTGGACAGGGGTACAATTTTTCTTTTCCTGCCAGTGTCTTAAGAGCTTAGCTATGAAAATCTCCTGAAGTACATGTCTTGAAAGCTTCATCCCCAGAACAGTATTCAGAACAGTTTACCAAGTGATTGGATCATGTAGGCTCTGACTTAATCAATGGATTAATCAACTGATAGCTATGTGATCTGATGCTATTGGAAAGCAGTGGGCTATTTATTGCCAGCATGCCTGAAGAGGATATCCCATGTCCCTGGTCCCTGCTCACTCTCTGCTTCTTGGCCACCATTAAGTGGGCCACCATGTTATCTCCATGTTCTCTGCCATAACAACCTGCCTCATCACAGCTCAGGAACAATGGCTACCGGTGACCATGGCCCGAAACCTCTAAAACCATGTGCCTCCCTTGAGGTTGTTAGTCCTGGGCATTGTGTCATTGTGACAAAGAGTGATGATTGTGTGGTGAAGAGTGGTGACTGCAGCCCCAAGGGCTTCCATCCGTTTCCAGTGTCCTACTGGACTTTGCACAGGCAAGTACAGATCTAGCCTGTCGTTGGAATCCATTCACACCTTATGGCCCATCTACAAACCACTTTGAGTATTTCAAAGTCCTAAAAGGACATCACCCAAGCCAGTCAGAGGAGAGACTGTCAAGTCCTCACTGTTTGGAAGGCAGAGGCATGGGCTAGAACTTCTCCTATTCCCTCCTCCTTTCCCATGGTGAAAGTGACCCTAAGAGCATGGAAGAAAAATACTTGGCAGAGCTCCTGGGATGCCCACAATGAACTAGAGATGATGGCGACACCACCCTGGGGGAAGATCTGACAGTTGATACACAAGGTCTGATGGGGAACATCCTTCTGTATCTGTTTCTCTTATTTGTTGATGACCCAAACACTGATTGGCCAATAGCCAGCAAGAAGTATAGATGGGGCTATCAGACAAGGAGAAGGCTTCAGAGAGGACACAGAGAGAGGCCTATGCAGGGATGTCAGGTAGCCAAGGAAGGAGTAACAGGTCTAGACTCTTTTCCAGTAAGATAAGACCACCTGGAAATACTTAGATTAATAGAATTGGTTAATAATTAAGAGAGAGCTAGCCAGTAAGAAGCCCTAGCCATTGGCCAACAAAGCAATAAATGCTCTTTAACTGCTGAATCATCTCTCCAGGCCCCAGTTTTATAATTAATATAGTGTCCATGTGTTTATTTTGGACTGAAGGGCAGTGGTACCTGGTGGGACAGAAACCTCCATCTTTGAGGTCTGTTTCTAAAAGCTTACTCATGGGTCATTCCTGATGAGATGAGACCAATGGAGATAACCAGTTCAGATGTGCCACAGCTCAAAAGCATGACGGAGGTCTCTGACTACTGAACAGCTGGAGGTTGGCCAGTGAGAAGGTGTTTGAAGAAGATGTTGTTGCTGTTTGCAGTCTCCTTACCACCCCCGCCCATCCCAGACTTTCCTGTGGAGAGTGGCCTTGGACCTGGTAGGGTCAACCTCACTTGCTTCTGAAGGGGTCTCTCCTCCTAATCTAAAGCACACTGGCCAATGAGAACCATAAGATGCTAGCCCCATGGCCCGACCAATCATACACTATGCGGCACTGCTCCATGGCTCAGACAAAAGCCAGGCTCATCCTTTGAGAGAGGTAAATAATTCCTGAGCCCAAAATTATTCATCATCTCTCTGAAATCTAAATTTAACCAGACCTGTGATTTGGCCCACAAATCTACTTGTACCCCTGTGCCCAAAGCTTACCTCCACGTAGTTATGTGAATGAGATTCCTATCTCAAGTTCTACATAGGAAACCCCCTCAGAAAGGGGGTGTGGGGAGCAGGAAAGAGAGAGAGAGATGGCTTGGTCAACTAGAAACTCCCTGTTTAGAGCTACTCAATGAGAAACCAGCAGGCAGAACTCTGAGGATCGCTTGAGGCCTGACCTTGGGAAAACACAAGTTTCTTGTCTCCCCAAAGCAGGGTCTTGGCTCTTCTAGGAATAGATTTTGAGGGGACCTCATGGTAACAGATTTGTGTGACTTAAAGACAAGTGCTTCTTCCTGGTCCTTGTGAATTACAGGAATCATGCTGCAAATGCCCTCTTTGACTTTGGTCTAAACAACATCAGTTTCCCAGCATTCCATAGTCTTGCAGCACAACCGTCTTGCATTGCACATTGCGTTCATCTTAGTGCTGCCAACAGCTTCTAAAGTGCAGCTCAGCTTGTGGCATAATCTGGCCTTACAAAACAGGCCCACATGGGAGTCTCAGGCATCTGACAAATAATATCGATGTGCTATGTTATAGTGTAAGAGTACACATCAACCTGAGATCCTTGTGTGGTTGAACCTGACTCTCTCTCTCTCTCTCTCTCTCTCTCTCTCTTCTCTCTCTCTCTCTCTCTCTTTCTCTCTCTCTCTCTCTCTCTCTCTCTCTCTCTCTCTCTCTCCTTCTCTCTCTGTCCATCTGTCTGTCTGTCTCTTCATCCCTCCCTTCTTCCCTCATTATAATTATGTTTTTGTTTTTGAGACAGGATCTCCTGGCTGTCTTGGAGTTGCTATGTGAACCAACCTGGCCTGGAACTCACCAAGATTTTCCTGTCTCTGCCTCCTGAGTGCTGGAATTAAAGAGATACACCACTCCACCTGACCCTGGTCTTTATTTCTGATAGCTCTCAGTGGGTGCCAAGTAGCAAAACAACCTTATTTATAGAATAGATTGGGGGGGTATATAAACTCACAGGTAGGTAACAGAAGAGCTGGTGTTTGTATCTTGGAGCTCACACTCTTCACTACTGCATCAGGAGAGCAGGGAAACTGAGTAATGGCCCAGGGATGGGCAGATAAACATATGACTTGGTAGGATACTGGCCAGGAGACTCACAGAAACCCGAAGCAGTAGTCCGATCACCTGGCTTCACTGCAAGCCACCACAGCACCAGTTTGCAATGTCACCTTGCTTTGACACTGCTGTGAGATGGATGGCAGTGACCCCCTCATGCCGCCCCCCCTGCTGCCCTGTTTCATGGTGTCATGCATAGTAAGTGCTAAACAGCAAGCCTGTCAGGAAGCACCTAATAATTAGGAAGCATCATTAATGTAGCCTCAGGGACGATTGTCCTTCTGTAGAAAGGCAACACACTGTGAAGGACTTGCTGCATCATATGGACAGGCAGCTGGCCCTGGTCCAGGCCAGAACGGGAATGAACAAGGGCCCTCCCTCTTCCTGTCTGCTTCCACCCATTGTGTGGCAGTGCCTGTGTCTTTAAGGCGGAGCTTCAATGATGATTCCGTTCTGGTCCTGCAGCTTCTAGAAGTCTGTGTGGGCATGCTGCAGCTGGCTCCTATTAAAGAGGATAATGGCTTCTAATGGTGGTGGCATCATACTCACAGCTCAAACGTAGCAGCCATCTAAAGGAATGCCATTGCTGGGAAAATGAGGTGGAACAGCAACCCATGATCAGGATAACCCATTGGTGTAGACTCCACCCAGGCGGTTCAGCTCCAAGCTCTTTTTTTCTTCAACAGTGTGAGCAGCTTAACATCTCCATTACCTGCACACTTGCTGTGTGATTCTCCCTTGTCACTGCCTTCTGCAGACCAAGTCTCCCTGGGGCAAGCTGTAATTGCTCTAAATTTAATTCATTTTGGCAACAAGGCTTTGCTAGTCCCCACCTTGAGTATAGATGCCCACGTTCTGTCACCCACGGGCAGTGACTGAGTCTCAGGACACAAAAGACACTGCTGCTCTGAACTGTGACTAAGTTCTGAGAATGTCACCAGTGACCCAGGGAGGGAACACTCAAAGCTCTCCAAAGAGACGTGGAAAGGCATCGCTTTCGTTGTTAACTGTGAGTGATAGATCGGAACTTTCGGTGACATCCGTGTTTCTGTGGGATTGGAAATGGGGTGAACTTGCTTCTGGCTCCTCAGGTACAAGTCATGGGGCTCAAAGAAAAGCACTTTCTTAGCTACGCTGCATGAACCCTCTTGCCCGGAACAACACCGTATGAGGAAATGTACCACAGGGACAGACCTGCCCTCCGCAGGTGCTTGGCTGGCCCCATGTGCCCTGTGTGACTTGGGATAGAATTTTCACTTTTTAACTGATTGTAATTATTTTTAAATGTAACATCTAAGTAGCCTCGTGGGGCTCATGGCTGTTACTTGCACAGCATAGCTCTGAGTGGAGAGTATCATGCATCAAGCCCTCCAGAGGCTTATCGTCAGTGTATGGATGACTGGGGAGCCTGGAGTCAGTGAGCCAAATATAAAATATGGGCCAGCCAGCAAGTTTTTCTCTCTACTTGCCTGCTCTGTGAGGGGTCATCCACAAGAATAACAATGTAATGAATAAAATCCGTCTTCCTTTCTACTTACCCCCGCAGAAAAAATTAGTTATTCTAGATCAAAGGCTACTAATGAGCAAGGCCGCACACTCCAAGCTTCTGTACATGTGATGTGATTGTCTTCAGGAAAGCAGGGAGAATTCTCCATTGGACTGTCTTTCTCTAGCACGAGCATGGTTCTCTACTCATTCTTCTGTTTCTGCCTGTCATCTATTGCTCTATTTTCCAGGCATCGTCTCTCAGTGATTCCACCCCTCTCCTGAAGAAGTTCCATTCTGAATGGGAAGGGTGGTGATGGCATAGCATAGATGATTCTTATTCCCCTTGGGTGTGCGTGAAGAAGGTTCTTTGCTTTCCTTCAATCACATCGTCGTTGTCCCACTGGTGGGAAGTTTGGTTTCGGGTGCCTTGGCAGACAGCCCAGGAGTAGACTCCCGAATGCCATAATTGGCCTTCTCCACGGAGGTTCTGCTATTCCCAGGGTGCGCTGGGGAGTTGGGTGAGGCTTCAGGAGCTGAGGGGCTCTACTATCTGCTCTACCACAGCTTCCCTTGCCCTTACAGGGTGATGCCCTCAGCGAGCATGAAACCACATCACCTCTGTGCCTGAGAAAGCATTCAAAGAGCAAGACCCAAGGTCTTAGTGATTAGAGGACACAGGTGCTGCTGCCCTGGAGAGCTAGACCTCCATCTTTCTAGGACATCCTGCTGTTGCTGTAAGTTTTTTCTTGTCCCACTTAGGTCCTGCCACCCTTCGCCCCAAATAAATACAAGGATGCTATATTAATTATAAAACTGTTGGCCAATGGCTAGGGCTTCTTGTTGGCTAGCTCTGTCTCAATTATTAACCCATTTCTATAAATCTATGTATTTCCACGTGGTCTTGGCTTACTAGAGAATGCCCAGACCTGTTACTGCTTTGGTGGTGGCTACATGGCATCTTTACATGTTCTCTCTCTCTCTCTCTCTCTCTCTCTCTCTCTCTCTCTCTCTCTCTGCCTATCTTACCCAGAATTCTCCTTGTTTCCTAGTCCCGCCTATCTTTTTGCCTGGCTACTGAACAATCAGTGTTTTATTCATCAATCAATAAGAGAAACATGTACAGAAGGACATCCCCCAGCATCCTGCTGGTCAGAGCTGTCTAGGCCAGGCCAGGTGCCAATGTTTTACATGCATCCATTCATTTAAGTTTCAGGTAACCAGGAGCCGATTAGGCTTCCAGTTCACTGTGCCCCTCTTGGAGAAGGTGCACACTTCCTCCACTGCAGGACAGCCTGTGAGAACACTGCAATTAGAGCCCCAAGGTAGGATCTAGTGACTGGAGTCATGGCTGCTTATCTGTTAAGTACTAGGCTGTGAGAGGGAGGAGGAATCAGTTTTGTTAGCCCCAAGCCTTGGTGCCAGAGGGATGTGGGAATCTCTGTTCTCATTGTCTTAAGTAGTCAGAGATAAACCCCAGGCTTCTGGACAATGGTGTGACTGTTTACTGTCCTGAGAATAACGCTGACTATGCAGCAAGTGGGGGCCTGACTGACCAGGTCCAGGTCTTGTCTGCTGCTTGTCCACAGTAGAGACCCGTGGGAGCCTGAGTCCTAGCCACCTCCCCCTTCACCTTCAGTCATTTCCAGCAGCCTCAGCTACCCAATGTTCTTGATTAAAGCTGAAGAGGGTGCTGAGCTGTGCGGGGGCCGGTAGGGTGCTAGGGCCAAGAGGCAAGGAGGCTTGCTTTGCCCTGTGTTTTTGGAAAACCGGGGGGGTCTGCAAAGAACCTGTTTCTTCTGAGGTGAGTGACACATTCGTGGGAACCTCAGGCCTAAATAGGAATCACATGGAGAAAGCAGAAAAGAACAAAAAGAACAAAGGGAGATTAAAGGTTTTTTTTTTTTTTTTTTTTTTTCCATTGATTACTTTCCCGGCATTTATGCCTGGTGCGCTGCACATTGGGTTGCACAAGGAATATTTTTAAAGGTTTAACACTTGGTGATGTGTCCACAAAGCTATGTAAATGGAATTTTGCCTCAATGTGGGCTTTTGAAAGGGCAAATGCAAGTGAGGCTATATTTCCTGGAAAACCAAGAATCCGTGATTCTAAATGAACAAAATGCTTAACGTTTACACTTGCAAAGCGCTTTTCCACACATTGCTGTTTACTGGTGGTCTGGTAGGTGGGCAGGACTATCAGCAGGGTGAGGAGGGCAGAGGAGACTCAGAATTCTGACACCTCGATAAGACATGTCACCTTTCTTAGTGTCCGTTTAGGGTGTGTGCTTACTGAGGCTCCATGCCTGACAAAAAAAATTCATATTCAAGGTCATCCACAGTGGGCAGAGCAGAACAAGCAGCAGGAAGCCATCTGGGATCGGTGACTAAAGTTTAGGGCTAGCCTAGTATTGACCAGAAGTGGTAATGAGCAAATCCTGAACTCAGTGTCAAATACAGAAAGGAAGCTGCTGAGTGTGGCAGGCACACCCACCCTGATGTGACCACACCTGGACGGACACTCAGTGGTCACACCCTTCACCCTCTCCTCCCTTTGGGTACACACATGTACTGTCAAGGACTGCTATGTCACTCCCTTGGCTGGATTATGTGACAAAGGCTGCTAATACTACCCTATTAGGTAGATGTCATTCCCTTGACTGGATTATTTAGGGAGAGAAGAAAGATTGCCCCATGTTGATTTGAGGAGGTGAGCTGCTATATGTGAGGGAATCCCATGGCAGAGGCAGGTGAGTAACCTCTAAGAACCAAGTGCCAAGAGTCAATAAAATGTAGCGTCCTCAGGCACCGTTACTAGGAAACGAGTTCTGCTAACCTAGAGCAAGCTTGAAAGCAGATTTCTCCTTTGTCAAGTCTCTCAGTGAGACCATGGTCCAACTGGCCTTGACACGTCCCCTCAGAGCCTGCCCAGATGACCCAGCTGGGCTGTATATGCCTTCCTGTCTGTAAAGACTGAGATAAGTGGACATTGCTTGAATAACTACATTTCTGGTCATTCATTTCATAGCAATGGGGAACTAATGCATAGAGGCTTGAGGAAGAGCCTCTCCCACCAGCTGCCTGAAGGGACATGAAGATTCAACTACTCAAAGGCCACATGAGATCAGCCAGGAGACCAGCCAGGCCTGGCACAGGAACACAGTAGGGCCTGTGCAGTGTGTACAGCTTGCATCTTTGCTTCAGCCTGATGTAACTAGCAAGTCACACTGTTTGAAAGGCAGGAGCTGTTGTTGAATCCACCAACATGAATGCACAGGTTGCTGGGGAGATGTCCACATACCTGTTCAGAGCCCTTGGACTTAGAGAAGCCACATATTGATCTATAATTGTAAAATCTGTGTCATCCTTTAGGGCAAAAACTAACACACCACCCATCTGGGACACAAGCAGGCCATGGGACTAGAGGTGTTCTGAGCTCTACAGCCCAGGAGAGGAATGCTCAGACACTGCAAACAATGCCAAGTTCATGGTTGTCTAGAGCAACTTTGTTAGCTCAATGGAACAATTTGGCAAAACTTCCTACCTTGGCATCTCACCAGGGCAGGTTAAATGCAGCTGATGCTGTACAGAAAACTGTTTTAGCTCTCTTGGATAAACACCAGGGCAAGGGAACCCTGGTGCGTGAGTCCTTCCTGTATCAACTGTCAACAGGCCGTGTTAGTCCTTGTGGCTGCTCCTGCTGGCCACATAGAAATCCAAGTCTTGCTGGTTTCCCAGAGAAGTCCACAGGAATACAGTAGGATCCTTTAGGCTCTAAATAAAACCAATTCTCCACCTGGAATGTGCATTACTATGTCTTGCCAATACTTCAGAGAGTAGTATCAGAATATCCAGGAGTGAGCACCAGGTAGAAGTTTTGATTTTTAAACTCCCGTGGTTCTGGGGAATGGCCAAGATGTGACCCATTGAAATGAAGGGTCCTTGGTACATTGTCACCCTTAGTTTGATGTTGTTTACGGATCCTGGATACTCATATAAATTTAAATATGCTAAGATGCATGCATGCTAAGATATATCCATTAGATGGATAGCTATATGTCTACATGTTTGCATCTGTCTCTTACAGTTACAGGGATGTATTTTTAATCTGTCTCTTCAAGGCACGGGTACTATGTTAGACATAGAGCTGGACCCGCACCAAGAAAAAATTCATTCAATGTTGCCATCTCCCAATACTAAAGCAAACAGCTCTTTGGCCATCATTGGTGTATAGATCCACCTGTCTTCCCTTCTCCATTAGGAGTAGGTTCTGGGCAAGGATACTTTCTAGTAGGGCCTTGGTGGGCTTTTAGCAGTGAAGCATGGCTCTATTTTCTCTCTATTGCTCATTTGCTGCCATAGCTATTACAACTCCAGACTAGAACTCAAGACACAGGTGTTTGTAGACACTGGGGAGTCTGTAGGACATCCCCCGCACACTGGGGCGATACAGAAACCTTGCCGTGGGTCTCTTCACTCTGATTTTGCTTCACAAAAGTCCGTGAAGGAAAACCACCCTAAAATTGTAGAATCCAAGCTTCATCCCCTGAGTGGTCCTGAGAACCAGGCAACAGAATAAACAGCAGTTCAGGTTCTGGGCAAACCCCCAAAGCTATCTCCTGCACAGATGTTTCATGGCCATATCAGCATGACTATGGTACAGAAGATGCAGGTCCCATGGTCTCATCCCCATTGCTGGTTTTAAAAGAGTGTTGGGTGGCAGAGGTGGCTTTGGAAACGATCACGTTACACCCAAGTCCTGCACAGCTTTTCAGATTTCCCCACTGTCCTCTTTCTCCCTCTGAGTTGAGGTCCTCCTGGATGCAGGTTAGCAGGGAATGTAAAACTTGGGATATGGCCCCTGGCTTTCTGAAAGGTCAGGAGGGGGCTGGAGGACACAGCTCTCAGCCAGAACCAGGAGAGAGAGCCCTCCCTCTTTCCCCTGCAGAGACTTCTCCAAGTGTGTTTTTTCTCTGATGGGGGATGTCCTTCTGTATATATGTTTCTCTTCTTGGTTGATGAATTGAACACTGATTGGTCAGTAGAGGCAGGAAGATAGGCAGGACTAGGGATGAGAATGCTGGGAAAAGGAAGAGAGGGGGGGCGGGGTGAAGAGACGAGCCATAGAGCCACCAAAGGAATAACAGGTCCAGGCATTCTCCAGTAAGTCAAGACCACATGAAAATACATAGATTAATAGTTATGGGTTAATAATTAAGACAGAGCCAGCCAATAAGAAGCCTTAACCATTAGCCAACAGTTTAATAATATGTCTCTGTGTGCTTATTTGGAACTGAAGGGCGGCAGGACCTGGCAGGACAGAAACCTCCATCTTCAATAAACCTTCTAGAGAAAGTGTGTTCCTGGAGCATGTCCTGCTCTTACACCAAGTGTCTCCTCACCTGCCCTTCTGCCTCCTCTGCTGCACCCTTATTCTCAAGGCTCTGCAGCTCATCGGGTTCTGCTTTCTCTCTGGCCTGAGTAGAAGTCACCTGCAGTTTGCAGAAGGGTTTGTTGTCTCCAGGCCCCTGTATTCTTCTTATAGTCTTCTGGGGTAGCACATCTCCCATCACCTCCATTCTATGAACAAGGAAACATCACTTCCAGGTGCCTGGGATCAATACACACAGAGATCAGATGGACACACACACACACACACACACACACACACACACACACACACACACACACACATTCAATTTCAATATGAACTTTAATTAAAGCAGTCACTACTCACCACAAAGCCTTTGAATCCTTTCTACATCTCTTCCATGGGTGTTCAAATGAACTCTGATCTTGGAATGAAAGCTAAAGACCTGAAAACAGATAACCACAAAGCGTCAACATTGAAGAAACAAAAATTCTTCTATAAGAAACATCTTACATCACAATCGTGACTGTGTACTGTGTACATCACAACCTGGGTACTGGAGATCATCTATTAGCTCTCTGAAATTCAGGCAGCTTGAGCACCTTGCATTTTTTGTTTTCTAAATTAAAACTTTAGGAAGCAAAACCTTTTTTTTAAATAGTGCAAGCTTGTCCCAAATATTGCATGATAGGTGTTTACAATGAGCCCTTGTTAGCATGAAATTAAAATTTAGCTTTATGTCCTATATTTTATTCAACCTATTCTGTGTGCTTTATATACCTGGCCTCACCCCAGCTTCACACAATTCAACAAGGACATGCTACCATTGCTTCTGTTTCATAGTGAGGAAACCAAGGAAAGAAAGCTCAGTAGTTTATTCACAAAACCCTGAGTATCAGGAGCTGGTGACGTGTGGAGCAGCTGGAGCACAGCTGGTTGGACAGAAAATTGCTATAACTACATTGGAAGATGCTTTGGCAGCTTGTTAAAAAGGGAAACACACACCTACTGTTTGGTTCTCTCTACTGCATATCCTATCCCTATAGAAACAAGCAAACACTTTGGGAAGATGGTTTGATTTGGGCACTATGAGGCTAAAGACAGAGAGGCCTACAGGTTGACACCGTACTCAAGTTCATCGAGGCATGAGTCTACAGAGGAGCAGGTTAGGAGTTAACAATCATCTGTATACCACAGAGGACCAAGGAAATGCACTTCTGAACCCATTCTGAAAGCTGGAGAAAGAAGTCCCTACCAGGGAAAGGAGGAAGTCTGGAATGAACTCTCAGATGCTGGATTGGAGTCAGAGACATCAATATTTGACTCATGTTTTATTGAAATACACATTCACAGGGCAGAACACACACTGCTCTTTCAGCAGGCTATTGTACAGATCTCAGCGTTTACTTTGGGTGGCTCACAATCACTTGTAACTCCAACTCCAGGGAATCTGACACTCCTTTTGGTCTCTGTAGATTCTCACAGGGGCACACACAAGGTACACACATACAGATATGGTCAGTGAAAGTAGAGCTGCGTCTTTGTGTGAGTACACACACACACACACACACACACACACACACACACACACACACACACACACCCCACATACACACCACACACACACACTTACATACACTCCACATATATATCACACAGACACACAGACACACAGACACACACACACACACACACACACACACACACACACACACACACAGACACACACACAAACACTCATAAGAGCACAGCCAGGATGTCATGCCAGACTCAAACTCGGCCTATTGCTGCTCCCATGCCTCTCCCTGACTTTTGATGCAGTGGGCTCTGTCGGAGCTGGCCAGCCTTCACAAAGTCTTAAGAAACCCATGTTTCCTTGGGAGGTTCCTGAGTAATGTCCTCTCATACTGTCTGGCTTCCCTGGAGTTTCCTACTTAAGAGTGGGTTGTGACCCTTTTGGATAAAATGGGCAGAGGGGCAAGCCCGAACTAAAGAAAAATACCTTATATGCCAGGACTCTTCTAGAACACTTCAAGAGCTTAACTGATTGAAAGAACCTGTAATTATATCTCTTCCCAAGTCCTTTTTGGAGATCAGGTGACTGCAAGCAGCATCTTCCACCTGGAAGCTTTTCCCAGCATCCCTCTTAGCTTTTGTGGTTCTCATAGACACTCTGTGAGGAGGTGCTATTCCAGCATGTTCCAGCACAGGACATCACAGCATACACGGATGAAAAAGTTGCTCCAGATCTCACTGCCAGCAAGAGCAGGGCCTGAGCCAAGCTGTGTGTGGCTCCAGAGTCTGTGCCTCTAGCCAGCACTCTGCAGAATCCCTCCATGGCTCTTCCCTCCCTGACTTGCTTTCTGGAATACATCATGTATTTCCCATAACTAAGGTTTTGACATTTGTGCTTTGCTAGACAGAATTAGTTTACTAAAGCAACTGTAACAAACGCCAAACTAAGAGGCTTACATAGGAGATTTATTTCAGGAGTTCTAGATATATAGGAAGGCTTTGTTTCCTCAGAGGACCACAGAGGAAGTGTCTGTGTCAGGCTTGCGAAGGCTGTCATTTCACTGCCTTTTCCCAGCTCACCTGCCCATGCATCCATATATCTACCTCAGTTTTCACTTCTTATAAGTATGCCAGTCATATTTATAAGGTCAGATTAGAGTCCACTGCAATAGGTTAATTTTTAGCATAGCTGGCACTGTCTAGTATAGGGGACACCTTAACCACGCCTGCTCTGGGCTGGTTACAGGTGTGCCTGGCCACGCCCGCTAGGGCGTGATCAGGGTAATGTGAGGGAGGTTTCATTGGCTTGTTCTACTTACCTTCTTCCCTGCCGGCTGGCTAGGCCATCTGAGTAAGTAGGGCGCTTCCTAATAAATATCCTAATTTCTATACCTGACTCCATATTGGTAATTCGCCTTTAGTCTAGGTCCTAGATTCTGTGTTCTCATCTCCAAATGCAGCATCCTGTGTGGTGCTGGGAGTTTGGATATTACAATGTGAGTTTAGAAGGGGGCGCAGTTCAACTCAGGCCATACTCCTGTACCGTTCGTCGACACGGCTCACTGGCTGATCATATTAAGGAGTGCCCAATGGGATGCAGGTGTCTGAACCAACATATGAGTGAGCATAGCAAGCCCTCAGTAAGCCCAGAAACAGATGTCCAGACAGCAGTCTGGGGACAGAGAGGGAAAGAAGGAGCAGGGTGATAATCTGAACGGGGGCCTCCAAACATCCTGGGGAGGTTCTGGAGCTGATGGAGCCCTGAGTTCTCCTTGCAGGTGATAAATCTTCCTAATAGCATTTCAAATACGTTTCTCTGCATTTAAATATTTTAATATTAATTTATTCTAATGCCTCCTCAAGTGGATAATGAACACCACCATCCACTGAGTTAGAAAAAAGAGTAAAACAGAAAAATCACAGGCAGGTCCTCATGAGTTCTCTGCTCCAGGAATGAATCCAGGCAAGAGTGAAAACCAGTCCACCCACACTTGTTTCTATTTTATGTTGGCAACAAATGGCACTTGAAATGGTAGCAGGTACAAGCAACCCCTAACAGGTTAGTCTTGTGAGGAAGGCAACAGTTTAGCTTGCAGTTTCTTTGGGCATTTGAGCTTGGGCCACCAACATAGCCTAAGTCAGAATAACTATTACCAAATGTTTAACACGCATCTGGTACAGTCCAATACTATCCCCAGATTATTTCATTTACTGCTTCTAATAGTCCCGGGAGCAATCCCCACTTAATAACCAACAAGACAGGGGTCCTGACGACACGGGATTTAACTAGCTGTGGCAATCAAGGGCCTTCTGGTTTGAGAACCTTGCTCTTACCTGTGACCTCTCATAATAACTGCGTGTTTGCACCATCAAGAAAATAGACCATTCCTGCTGCAGAGATGGCAGCAGAGAACCTGTCACAGGCTATAGCAGAGCTTGCAGGAGGGAACATATAACAGATATGGTATAACAGCTTTCAGGTGGGAACCTATAACAGACAGGCTACGGTAGAGCTTGCAGGAGGAAACGTATAACAGATAGCCTATAGCAGAGCCTGCGGGAGGGAACCTGTAACAGATAGGCTATACAGAGCTTGCAGGAGAGCCTGCTGTTCTCACAGTGGTAAGCAGTGCATATGGGCTGGACCTGTCCAGAGAATTCACTCAAGCACAAGGATTTAGAGCACAGAGCATTCATCTCAAGACTTCATTGAAGGGCTGTAGCTGTAGCTCAGGGAGTAGGGGCAGAGGTGGGATTCTTGCCAAGCACTATTGCCCATCATTGCCACAACAAAACACCAGGACAGTGCACTGGTAACCGGCATGACCTTCTTTAGAGCTACAGTGCACAGCCAACGCCCATGTTGACACCTTCATTGGGCAGTAATCGGTTCCTGGAAGTCCAGGGGAGAGTGTGAACTTCCCCACATCTGGGGGAAAAGATGCACCTTTTTATTCTGGATAAAGAACGGGGTTCTTCCAAAGATTCCTCCTTTAAAATGAACAAGAAAGTGTATTGGTCAGGCATGGTGATGCACAACTATAATCCAAGTCGTCGGGAGGGATAGGCAGGAAAATTGTCACAGTCAAAGCCAGCATGGTAGATATACACAGCAAGTTTCAGGGCCTCTGGGGCTGGCTACACAGTGAGTCTCTCCCTCCCTCCCTCCGTCCCTCCCTCCCTCCCTCCCTCCCTCCCCTCCCTCCTCCCTCCCTCTCTCCCTCCCTCCCTCCCTCCCTCCTTTCTCTTTCTCTCAAAAAGAGATTGTGTTTTATTTGTAATATACATACGGTACTAAACAAAAAAAGTGAGCAGAAGTAATAACCTTTTCCAGTAGAGGGTGCTGGAGGGCCACTGCCAGCAGAAGAGGCTCTTCAGCTTCTCCTAGGTGGCCCAGGGATTGGTGGCCTAGGTAGGTAGAGAACCTGAGTAACCTCACAGTGGCACTAACCTCTCTGCAGCTATCCCTAATGAAGACCAGAGCTCTGAATACCCTTGCCCACCAATGGGGTCCCAGGGTGTGCTCATGCCACCAGTCAAGGCTGCTCTTGGACCTGCACTCTTAAAGTTGGCTCCAGATGAGCCCTACAGAAAATCTCTCTGGTCTAGTGGCTGAGCCACTTCCTAACTGATGCTCACTGCCAGCCTGAGGGCGCCATGCACGATTTTATTCTATGTCAACAATCTCTATCTCATAGCTAATAGTTCATTAAATTAAACTTCCCAAGAAAACAATTGGAGCCACAGTGGTACAAATGTCATAGGACAAAAATTGTGCTATTTTGGTGGGTAATCTGCTTGTGATTTGCTTTCTGATTTTGAGGGTATTTTAGATGGAATTCTCTGCTATGTAATCTCAGGTCTGATTACATATTTATGATATACTTTTGATGAAGGTTTGAAATTACTAGCACCAACCAGCACTCATGTAGTTGTGGTCTCTGTTGCTGTAATAAAGACCATGACCAAAAGCAACTGGTGGGGGCAGGGTGAGGTGTTATTTGGCTTACAGGTTACGTATAGTCCAACAGGGGAAGCCAAGGCAGGAAATGAACCCATGGAGGACTCCAGCTTACTGGCTTGCTCCCCATGGCTTGTTCAACCTGCTTTCTTAAACAACCCAGGACAACCAGCTCAAAAGTGTCACCACCCACAGTGGGCTGGTCCATCCTACATAATCACTAATTAAGAACAGGGCCCACAGACTTGCATGTGGGGCAATCTGATGGAGGTGTTTGCTCAATTGAGGTTCCTCTTCCCAGAGGACTCCAGCTTGTGTCAAGTTGGGAAAAAACAAAAACAAAACAAAACAAAACCTAACCAGGACTGTACCCAGACTGGATCCAGGAGGCAAAGGCAGGGAGTCACAATTTTGGAAACAGTCAGGATGACACAGTTAAACTCTGTCAAAAAGAACAAGGTGGTGGGAAAAAACTAGCAAAACCAGTAGAAAGGAACTCAGGTGAAAATAGCTTTGCAAAAGGTGCTCCCTGAGGATGTGGGTGTTATTCTTTTGTTTAAAAAGAAGAAAAGAGAAATGCTGAGACATGAGACATGTTGACTATAAGTTTATTATAAGGCCTGGCAGAATGGGGAGACTAAGAAGAGGAAAGGAGAAAGAGGGTAAATGGCTGACCGCCGTGGCCGGTCGCCATAGAGAGAGCGCATAGGTGATAGAGTAGAGAGGAAACAGAGAGGAAGCCGAGTAGAGAGAAGCAGAGAGGAAGAGAGAGGAAGCAGAGATCTGTCTTTTTAAAGGGGTCCTCTGCACCTGCGTGCAGACTTAGTTCCCATGGAACCTTGGGCTGACCAGCGTACTGCCTGTTCCACCAGGTAACAGGGGCAGGCCAGCATGATGCCTGAACCTTTCAGTGGGGATACAGTTTGAATGAGCACCAGAAGGATAGAGTTCAGGGATCAAAGAAGATGGCAGTTGAGGAATTTGGGCCCAGCATGGGAAGTATGATGCAGATTGTCTGGCTTCCTCGGTGACAGGAGAGGAAGGTGTGGGAAAGCTTCAGTACCAGAAGGCCTATAGGAGTCACTTGTACTTTTTGTCATCTTTGAGGAGAAACATGAATAGTCATCTTGATTCAGGTCACCACATTGTCGTTGTCACCTAGCCAGAACCTGGGGCATTTTGCTAACACAACAGAGCCAAGTTTTAAAGTGATTCCTTTGGATCCGAACTGAAAACTTGAAGCTGTGTTCAAAACACAAAAGAAATCCAGCAACTGTCTCTGGCCTGTCAGGTGTCCCCAGCTTTCTCTGACTCTAACCAGTCACAAGATTAGAGAAGTTTACAAAATAAACCGGCGATAGCATAAAACTTGCAAGTTGAGGTGTTCCCAGCCATAAAAAACAAGAAATGGAAACAAGGTGCTGTGTGGACGGATGCTGCGTAGTGTGTCGCCTGCCACGCTGATCAAAGTGCTTCTGAGGGAGCACAATGGGAGGTGACACACCAAAGATACCGGGGCTGGACAAATGCAGTGGCCAGAGAGACAGCCCCTCAGGTGTGCAGCTTTCTGCTTTGTGTCAGCTTTGTGGGTGATACCAGGGGCCAGTTTTTCCTGTAGTCTGTTTTTCCTGTAGTCCTGTAGATTCCAGCATGTGAGATGTCCTCGGAGTGCTTATCTAGCAAGGACTAGCTTCAGTGGCTGTAATTGTAGACGTTGCCAACATCAAAGTCTCAGCCTGTTATACCCTTCAACACAACTCTTCCTATGCCTCTCCTATAGGATGGCGGTTGGAATTGTGTGGCATGCATGACACACAGCACCCTCCACGCCTAAGTTCCTGTCTGTCCTTTTTTAATTATTCATTTGCTGAATATTCGTTCAGTCGTATTTCATTCTGTTGCCGTTGTACATTTACTTAATGTGTGTGTGTCTGTGTGTGTGTGTGTGTGTGTGTGTGTGTGTGTCTGTGTGTGTGTGTGTGTGTGTGTGTGTGTGTGTGTGTGTGTGTCTGTGCATATGGAAGACAGAGTACAATTTACCATTCCTCAGAAGCCACTTAACTTGTTTGGTTTCTTTTAAAGATATATTCATTTTTATCTTTACTCACGTGTATGTATGTACATATGCATGCTTATTTGTATGTATTTATCTATATGGGGAATGGGTGCTGGTGGAGGTCAGATCCCTTGGAGCTGGAGTTACCTACAGGTGGTTGTGAGTGAGCCACCCGATGTGGAAGAGAATGTTGGGAACTGAACTCTGGTCTGCTGCAAGAGCAGCTAAGCCATCTTAGCTGCTGAGCCATCTTTTAAGGCTCCCACTACATTTTTCGAGTAGTGGATCAAAAGTACAGGATCTTTGAGGACAGGATCCCCGGATGACAAGGAACTGTCCAAGTACACTAGGCTGGCTGGCATCAAGTCCTGCCTGTCTCTGTTTCTCCTAGCACAGGGATTACAAACCTATGTCACTGCACCCACTTTTCTCCATGGGGTCTGAGGATCAAAACTTGGCAGACTAAGTCACCTTCCAAACCCCTGTTGTTTGCTTTACAACCTAGACCATTAAAGTCTGAGTCAGTCTACCTCTGGGACTCTGTTCTTCTAGCTTCTGTGTCTCTGCTTCTCATGTTCACATTGCCTGAAATGCTTTCCCTTCATCTTGGCTGTGGTCACACCTCAGCGTGCTAGTAAATGTATAACCATGGGCTCTCCCAAAGGGAAAACCTTGATTTTCAGCTTTGCTGTGAAGCCGTAAAGCTAACCAGTGAATGCAGATTTGGGAAGAGGTGTGCACTGTTATGATAAAGCTCCAGGCAGACCTTGAGTAGGGGACCTTGGCGGATTCCATGGCAGGCAAGGGTGATAGAAGGGGAGGGACAAACATGCCAGGCAGCGAAAGCTTAAGTGAGGAGTTTTATTAGAAAAGGGAAGGGAGGGGGAAGGAAGGAGAAAAGAGGTAAAGAGACACAGACAGAGGGAGACAGGAAAAGTCCTGTCTGCCCCAGGGGAACCGCAGGAAAAAGAGTGAGGAAGAGACAACAGGAAGAGAAGAGAACAGAAAGAAAGCTGAAAAAGCAAGCATAAGTAGGCTGGGGGCGGGACAGGTGTCTGTCTTTTAAAGGGGTCCTTTGCACCTGCTTGCAGTCTACGAAGTCATGGAACCCTGGGCTGACCAGGGTACTGCCTGAGTGCATTCTGCCAGGTGACAGGGGCAGGCCAGCAAAACACCTGAATCCTTACATGCACAATAGCTGTTTGCCTGCCAGTCTGCATGGCTTCTGGTTATCCTTGGCTCCACCTTTCCTTAGAAATGCCTTAACTGAGCCTGAGATGGTGGCGCCCGCCTTTAATATCAGCATTCATAAGGCAGACGTAGGCTGACCCCTGTGAGTTTGAGGCCAGCCTGGTCTTCTGAGTGAGTTCCAGGACATCCAGGGTTGAAAACAAAAAAACAAAACAAAACGATAAATCCTTATAACTGAAACTTGCTCTGGCCCCTAACCTAGGAGCTCCCCTTTATAACATCATTCTCATTTCTCTGCTGCTGTATTTTAGAACCCTAAACTTTGGCCTTTCCGTTTCTTAGACTGCTCATCCTTGAAGACAAGATCACGTGCTTTCCTTTGTGGTTTTTGGCTCCTAAACTATGTATAGCCTGGCCTGGCACATAGCTGTCATCTGATAGGTGTTTACTGGATGAGTTAAGTTTAGCCTTTCCCTTGCCAAGATGATGTAACTTTTAGTCTTCAGTGAGGTTCCATTGTCTCCTGTTCTTAGAGGTAAGCCTTCTCCAAACAACC
The DNA here is from genome assembly GCF_003668045.3 of Cricetulus griseus. Taxonomy (NCBI): domain Eukaryota; kingdom Metazoa; phylum Chordata; class Mammalia; order Rodentia; family Cricetidae; genus Cricetulus; species Cricetulus griseus. The sequence continues at coordinate 191,478,720 of NC_048598.1, forward strand.
CCTCGGAATACGGCATCCAGACACGTTACAAGTTGAGCCCCTGACTGGCTGGATGAGTATGGCTATGGGGGACACGGCTGCAGGGCTGGTTTCTCTAGCTTTTTATTTGGAGCCCAGATCCCCAAGATGTTGACAGAGAACAATAGCAACAGCTACATGTCTTTTAACCTCATCTGTTTTTCTTCTTTGACCATGTCATTTGTCTGGATCAAATGAGGAGCTTGAAATCAACTCTGCATTTAAAAACAAAAACAAAAACAAAAACTCAAGTTTACAAGCCTTAAAAGTCTCCCATATCAGGCTGGAGAGATGGCTCAGCGGTTAAGAGCACCCGCTGCTCTCCCAGAGGTCCTGAGTTCAATTCCCAGCAACCACATGGTGGCTCACAAGCATCCATAGTGAGATCTGGTGCCCTCTTCTGGTGTGCAAGCATGCATGCAGGCAGAATTCTATATACATAAAAAATAAATAAATCTTTTTTTAAAAAATGTCTCCCATATCCCTCAACCCAAGCCTTGCTACTGCTAATTGTACTCCCACGAAGCATGTGACTTCCTCAGGTATATTGGCATCAACAAGATAGATTTTCGGGGAACTGCAAAACTAACTATGCTTTCACATCTTGAAAACAGTGTGAATCAGGGAAGCATGTAGTTTCAGAGTTGAGGCCAGGCCAGCAGATGACCAAACCTGATAACCTTAGCTCAAACCATGGTACCCACGTGGTAAACAGAGAGCGCCAAGTCCCACACCAGATCCTGGTCTTTATATGTGTGTTGTGGCACGTACACATCTCCCCCAGTAAACACATGAATGGATGTAATTTTGAAAAGTAGGGTTGAGCTGGATTAACCCCTGATAGCACCTACTCCAGGAATGAATTCTCCAGTCTTTACAATTTCGCCCAACGGGTCACCCTCTCAACATCTCATGGTGGCAGAACAGGTGCAATGGCTAATTGTAGTGATTGTGGCAGAGAGGTGCACTGTTGGCTTGTGACTTTTTACTTAAGGTTAGTCAGTCACTTTTCCTGTTTCTTGATTCCTTATTGATAGACTTGCTTCAAACCAGAACTCCATGAAATTGATTTTGTCTGCAGTGGACGAGAGTTCTCAGTACAGGAGCCTAACCCAGGACAGGCAAACCATAGCTCTATGACCTCCCTGTTGATGGACCTTCTGATTTCCCCCAAGAAAACTTATGTGAGTCAGACTTCTCTTCACATACACCATGGGGTCAGTTTGAGAGCCACCCCCCCACCCCTCAGCCTGACTTTGGTTCATGATATTTCAAACTCACCTGGCATATTTAGAAAAAATAGCATAGACATCTGGTCCAGTCCATTCTGAGTCAGCAAGTGGCACCTGTGTGTGTGTGTGTGTGTGTGTGAGAGAGAGAGAGAGAGAGAGAGAGAGAGAGAGAGAGAGAGAGAGAGAAACAGAGAGAGAGAGAGAGACAGACAGACAGACAGACAGAGACAAAGAAAGACAGAGATGAGACAGGGAGACAGAGAGAGACAGAGACAGTGAGAGACACACACACAGAGACAGAGAGATGAGACAGGGAGACAGAGAGAGACAGAGACAGTGAGAGACACACACACAGAGACAGAGACAGAGACAGAGAGATGAGACAGGGAGACAGAGAGAGACAGAGACAGTGAGAGACACACACACAGAGACAGAGACAGAGACAGAGAGATGAGACAGGGAGACAGAGAGAAAGGGAGAGACAGGGACAGACACAGAGATGAGACAGAAAACTTTGACAGCCTTGGGTAGGGCCAGCATGCCTTTGGAGCTGGCTAGCCCTGCTGAAGGGAGCCAGACTTCAGCAGGGCTGCCCTGCCCTCAACATCCCCCACGTGCTTGTCACCAATCATCACTATTTCTCTGCATTATCAGTCCCCCCTCCCCAGTTCCCTGTCTGGCCAGTGCTCACCTCCAAAGCTTAGTGCTGGGACTTCTTTGTCACAAATAGCTCTCGTGCCTCAGGGAATTGAACTTTCTTCCCTTATCTACGGCAATTCCATCGAACATGAACAAATCTCCTCAACACACACTTTTTTTTTTTCTTAAGTCACTTTTGAATTACATAATCACTGTGAATCAGTCAAGAAACAAATTCAGGAACACTCGTTGGGTACACAGTGCACACTAGTTGTTGCCAAGGACCTACATGTTAGGAAGGAAAGCACGTGACAAGGAAGGGACTAGTGCTGTCTATATGCTGAGAAATGCCATTACCTGACTGTCAGTTTTTAAGACTGTCTTTCCTGGAAATGGAAGGTGACAATCTGATTCTATGGAAGACAATTTCCATAAGCAAACCAGAGACTCCCTTGTCTTTAGAAAGCCCTGATCTCAATAGCTGAGCTGGCAGAGCAGAGGAGGGCAAATAGTTTAATTGGTCAGATGATACTTTAATAATGCTTACAAGGCAGGACAATTTTATGTCAGCTTGACACTGGCTAGTGGCATTTGAGAGGAAGGAACTCCAATTGAGAACTTGCCTTCAAAAGATCTGGCTATAGACAAACCTATAGAGCATTTTCTTTATTAGTGATAGGTGTGGGAGGGCCTAGACCATGGTGGGTGGTGCCATCCCGGGGCTGGTGATCCTGGGTTCTATAAGAAAACAGGCTGGTTGGACAGTGGTGGTGCACACCTTTGGTCCCAGCACTCAGAAGGCAGAGGCAGGCAGATCTCTGTGAGTTCAAGACCAGCCTGGTCTACAAGAACTAGTTTCAGGACAGCCTCCAAAGCCACAGAGAAACCCTGTATCAAAAAAAGAAAAAAAGAAAAAAAGAAGGAAGAAGAAGAAGAAGAAGAAGAAGAAGAAGAAGAAGAAGAAGAAGAAGAAGAAGAAGAAGAAGAAAGGCTGAGAGGAACAACACCTCTCCATGACCTCTGCCTCAGCTCCTGCCTCCAAGTCCCTGTCCTGTTTGAGTACCTGTCCTGACCTCCTTTGTTGATGAACATAGAAGTATAAGCTGAATAAACCCTTTCCTCAACAAGATACTTTGGTCATAGTTTTCATCACAGCAATAGCAACCCTGAGACACTTCTTAAGCAAGTGCACAGGGCAATTTCAAATGATTAATGTTCTCTATCCCACCATGACTGTGTGGTCTTGATACTTATATTAGAATATGGGCAGAAAAGCAGGTTAGTAATTTCTTAACTCTAAAAATATTTGTAAAAATAATTAGGCAATACTAATTGAGAGAATATGTTTACAATGTGTATACCTGATGTATGAGAGTAAATATCTCCTTCTATACTACTATTGACAAATAAGAAAAGTGGTGGCTTTAAAAAAAAAAAAGAAAATTAACAGCAGACCAACTGGAACACACGTTTTGCTAAAGGGAATATCCAAATGCCCAGTAATGATACGAAAATATGATCAGTATCCTGGCTCATCCAGGAAATGTCAAATAAAACAAGGCAGCCTACTCTCCAGAATGTCTAAAATGAGAAAAACTGACAATTCAGTATTGGCAAGCAGACAAAGCAGCTGGGATTCTCATGTGTTGCCTTGCGCATTTGCTAATCGGGACAACTCTTTGGAAAATACACCAAGTCCAACTCTTGTCCCCCCCCACCCCTCCTCACCCCCCCCCACCCCGCACCAGCTACTAATGTCTCGCTGACTCTTTCTGACTGCTCTGTGATGTCCAATATTGGCCCTTTAAAGTCTTTTCCTTTGCCAGCTGGTCCTAAAGCTTGGTCAGCACAGACTGTTGATGCAACTGTGGAGCTCACCAGCCAGGTCCTTGCAGGATGCTTGTCCAGCGTTTAGTCCCTGCAGCAGGGGCAGCTCTCCTGAGGACCAGCTCCCACAGCATTCACAGCTGCTGAGGTTCTCACCTCCACAGGGCCTGCTTGGTGCCTTTATTCAGTTTTGTAGTAAGTGCATCCAGTAAGACACTGCCCTTGGATCCCTACTCAAGCGGGCTGATCTCCAGAAGGTGCAGCCCCACAGTGACTTCTCTGCTCCTCTGTGGGCATGGCCCACCCTTCCAAATACCATCTCAGCCCCAAGGCCACCAATCTTCCTTGCTCACTCTCTGTTCCCTGGGGTGGGTGACTGCTCTTTGTGTGTGCTTGTTTGTTAGGTTTTTTGCATTCTTTAGATTTCTCTTTATTCCTTCCTACTTTTTTTTTATTTCTTCTGTTATAACCATTCTTCGCATTAAACTTTTCCTGCTCAATTATGATGCAGCTTTGTTCTCATATTTGGGCTGATAAATACTCAAGGTGGGGAAGCGTGTGTGTGTGTGTGTGTGTGTGTGTGTGTGTGTGTGTGTGAGCATGTGTGTGTGTGTGTCTGTGTCTGTGTGTGTGTATAGTATGTATTATATGTGAGACACACACACACACATATATATATATATATACATATCCAATATGTATATATTTTGGATATATATATATATATCCAAAAATGCACAGGAGTATTAATAAATGCTTCACACATAGTTGCCGTCTTTGTTACTTGTGTGTGACAACAACTTAAGGAAAGGTTCATCTCAACTCAGTTCCAGGGTACAGTCCGTTGTGGTAGTAGGAACTTGGGGCAGCTGCTCATATTACATCCAGGGTCAGTTGATTACGTCTGGTGAGTTTAAGGTCAACTTGACAGAAGCTAGAGTCTTTGGAGAATCAGGCTGCAGGCAAAGCCTGTAAGGCGTGTTCTTAATTAGTGATTGATGGGAAGGATCCACCCCATTGGGGGTGGTGCCACCCCTGGGTTGGTGGTCCTGGGTGCTGTAAGAAAGCAGGCTGAGTAAGCCAAGAGGAGCAAGCCTGTAAGCAGTACTCCTCCATCAGGTTCCTGCCCTGCCTTTCTCAGATGAAAAACAGTGCTATGGAAATGTAAAACAAACAAACCCTTTCCCTCCTAAATTGCTTTGGTCATGGTGTTTACTCAGAGCCATAACAACTCTAACTGGGAGAGTCAGGAAGCAGAGAAAGATGAGCACCGATGCTCAGCTCACTTCCTATTTGTATCTAGTACAGGTGCCCCAGTCCACGGGATGGCATTGCCCACATTTAAGGTGGGTCTCTGGAGATGGAGGTTTCTGTCCTGCCTGGTCCCTCAGCCATTTAGCCCCAAATAAATGCACAAAGACTTTTATTAATTAGAAACTGTTGGTCCATGGCTTAGGCTTCTTATTGGCTAGCTCTCTCTTAATTACTAGCTCATTTCTATTAATCTAAGTATTTCCACATGGTCTTATCTTGCCTAAGAAGGGTCTGGACCTGTTACTCCTTCCTCCTCTACATTGCGTCCTCTTGAGCCCCCTCTCTGTGTCTTTTCCCCAGAATTCTCCTCCTCTGATAGCGCCACCTCTACTTCCTGCCTGCCAACTGGCCAATCAGAGTTTTAGTCATTAACCAATAAGAGAAACATATATACAGAAGGACTTCCCCCATCAGGGTCTCTTCATCATTGTTAACCTGATCTCAAAGTGTCTCGACAGATGTGCCTAAAAGTTTGTATCCTGTGTAATTCTAGATTCTGCCAAGTGGGCAAACAAAATTAACCATCACAATAGCCAAAACTGGGAACCACCCAAAGCTCTCTGGTCCACACCAGTACATGCAGAGGTGCACACACTTGCACATACACGCACACATGAAGTGACCAATGCGTGCACATCTGCTGTACTTGACACTCTAACAAAAAGCTGGCTTAGGAAGGCGATGGAAATGAAGGTGCTGGAGAAGACCTGTGGTGTGAGCTTCGCAGGCAAGATGCGTAACTATTTCCCCCGCTCTGGTCCACATAATGGTGTTGAACAGCTTGGACAGAACAGTTTACATTTTCCCCTGAGGCTGGTGACTGGAACCATGGTCCCTGCACTATGAGTGTGTGGTGTGTGGGAAGGATGCCGATGATGAAGGGAGTGATGACGACTAAGTCATTTTCCCACATACTTAGTGTTGGTGATGGATACAACTCTGTCTCTTCCTGGCCGGGGCCTGTCGTCACATCGCTGTTCAGAGGCTCCTTTTAAACCTGTCTGAGATGAGTAATGGGGTGTTTTATAGAACCGAGCAGAGAGTTTCATTTGAGAAAGCCAACACAGAATGTTTCTGAAATAACCCTGTCACAGTTGGTTGGCAGAGACACAAATTTCTCCGTCCAGTGTCTTCTTACTACTGTGCTGAAGACCTCCGGGAGTAGCAGTGGCCCAGTAGGGCTGCTGTCTGCGATCACTGCACGTCCAAACAGCAGAAATTCAGAATTCGCTCCTCCCTCCAGGCCCCCTGCCTTCCCCCTCCTCCTGGATAGGTACCAAAGAAAGCCTGATCTGTGGCTAAGGACTGGTGTCGGGTGAGCAGCTGGCACCAAGTAGAAGAAGCGACTCCCACCTCGGGGTCCCTCCTGCTTCTTGAGCACCTGGGAATGGTGGGGGGGGGAGTGGGGCGGTGGGAGGGGGGCTCCCCAGGCAGCCGCGGTGGCAGCCAGGACTCAGTGCAGGGGAGCACATCTATCTTCTGCTTATTCACACTGAGATCCAGGGAGTTAACAGGGGACCCAGTGAAGAGTCTCCATCTACTCATTTGGAGAAAAGGCCGAGTAAAAGTAATTTGTCCTTCTGTACGCCTTAATCCTTTACCTGTAATTTTCTCTTGGCATGCGTTTCCGGTGTCGGTTTCTTTCCTTGCACCTGGCTGCTCCTTTCTTGTTCTTTTGAGTCCTGAAGCCTGCACGGTCTCCTTTGACGGAGGCTCGGTGCTGGGCTCTGCCAGTAGAGGGCGCTGCAGGGAGATCTTAGCTACAGAGCAAGTGAGGCAAGTTTTGTCTCTGCACAGACTGAAGCAAAGGGATGCAGAGGTGGTGTTCATCTCAGTGGGGACAGATCTCACAAAGCTGCGGCCAGCGATCCCCAGAGGTCAATGTCTTCTTTCTTGGCAACCACACCTTCTTTTTGAGGGTCAGCTAAGCTTTCCACCTAATTTCCCTTCCGCCTTATAAGCACTAGACCATTTCCAGGTAGTCTAGACAAAAGAGCAATCTCCAGGTTTCAGTGGGAGATTCCGCCTAAAAAGTGCAGAACAGCGGAGGAAAACACCTGATACCAACCTCTGGCCTGTATACAGGTGTACACACTTGCACACACACACAGAGCATACACACATACACTGCAATAAATAAAAATAAAATAAACAAAAATCAATTAGATTTGTACGAGATGCTGCTACCTAAAAATATGATAGGTGATTAATTATACATTTTCAAGAATGAAGTGTCACAGATCTGGGAATTGAAAGGAAACGGGCATTCAAGAAGGAAAGAAAATGCTTTTTTTTTTTTTTTTTTTTTTTTTTTTTTTTTTTTTTTTTTACTACTAACAGGTTATTCACATATGTGTAAATGCATAATAAATGTGTTTGTTGTGCCCAAATTCTGAAACCCCAAAATCACCAAGAGACCCATTTCGATGCAAAAGCAAAGAGTCTTTTCTTGTAGTTGCTTAACGAGCTAACCCCATTAGCTCAGGCCTTTCTCCTATTTATCCAGGTGGATGGCTAGAGAAAGACCCAGGGGAACCACTAGGCAGGGAATATATTGAGTAGCATAAGGAGATTGTCTAGGGGTACGCAACAGTCTCAGGATTGCTACCCTTCCGGCCTTGGATGACCTGTCCTGTGTTGATTGGTCAGCTGGTTGTTATGGCCTATAGGCCCTCCCAGGGCGGTTGCTATGCTCTGAATAAACCAATGAATCAATGAATGAGTGAATGAGTGAATGAGTGAAGCAGCAGGTAAAAGCAAGAAAGTCCTCCTAGGATAAATGACAACAGGCCCTTGTATCCATTGCTCAGGGACGCTTCTCTTGGGGAGACAGGTAGATGGAAAATAGCATGCACAGCAAAAAAAAAAAAAAAAAAAAAAAAAAAACCAAAACCCTGCTAACATCACTATTCTATTGGATAGTTGAGGTCTTTATTCTAGATATGGGAAAAGAAACAGAGGCATTTGGAAGAATCCAGAGCAGAGAGAGAAAGAAGTAGACTGAACCTGTCCAGGGCTAGAGAAGCAGGAGAGTGGGATAGCAAGAAAATAGAGCAGAGAGAGAGAGAGAGAGAGAGAGAGAGAGAGAGAGAGAGAGAGAGGGAGGGAGAGGGAGGGAGAGGGAGGGAGGGAGAGGGAGAGAGAGCTAGAGAGAGAGAGAGGGAGGGAGGAAAGAGAGCAATTGAATATGAGACACACACAGAGAGAGGGGGGAGAGAGGGGGGGAGAGGGAGAGAATAGTGAGAATAGCAGGGGTGGGAAGGAATCTTGCCATTATAAAGAGAATTAATGGTTATCCAGGAGGAGGGAAGCCCGCGGAGGTGAGAGAAGGCAGGCGAGAGTGGGGGCTTTGAGATGGATATCAGGTATTGAGATATTGAGGGACCCTGGAAGCCAGCACAGCTTTTGATATGCAACCACAAGTGTATGACGTGTCCCTCTGCCATAAGTAAAGGAAATGACTCCTTTCTGCAGATGGGAACCAGTTTCACCAATTCCTTAGGAATGCTGGCTTTTACTAACTACCAGAATTCCTCCTATAGTCCAGGTTGAGCTCATTTCTGGATATTTGGACAGGATATTTGGATAGCCTGTGTCCTAACATGGCAGACACCAGAATACTGGGGCCCCAATCAGGAACCATGCCAACCCAAGCATCTCTTCCAACCTTCTTTCAGAAGGGCCAGTGGGTGATGAGTAGTTGATAACAATGCATCCCTTGAGCAGTATGAACTTTGCTTTGGTCATCTGTATAATAGATGATGGAAGTTCTGACGCAGTGGCTGGTGGAACACTCGTCTGACCTTAGGGAAGGAAACAGCTGTGATATAGAATAACCTTGGACTCTGAGCCAGAAGACCAGGGTGGATGTCCTAGACTTGCTTGCAGACAGTTTATTTACTTTGTGTATATGAGTGCTCTGTCTGCATGTATGCCTTTATGCTAGAAGAGCGTGTCAGATCTCATTATATATGGTTGTGAGCCTCCATGTGGTTGCTGGGAATTGAACTCAGGTCCTCTGGAAGAGCAGCCAGAGCTCTTAACCACTGAGCCACCTCTCCAGTCCAAGCCTACATATTCTAACTAGCTCTAACTCTGGCTCAAAAAGTGCTTGTTTAGAAAAAGCAGTTGCACACGAGGCTGCTTTTCCACAACATGGCCCACCGCAGTGGCTCTCAGCCTCAGTTGCACATTAAGTCAGCAGGTCAGCGCTGTTTCCTCAGTGCCTGCAGGGAGTCAGGACAGCATCCCTCAGCCTTCGGTGTGAGGAGCTGTGATCATCTAAAGGCTTGTGAAAATGGATTGTCGTGAATCTAGTTCCCAAATTCAAATTCTGAATTCCTTGACTTTTGTTTTTATGTATGTGCACATATGTTTGGGTGTATGTTTCTGTGTATGTTTGGGTATATATATATGTGCATGTATATGTGGGTGTATGTATGTGCATGTATGTTTGTTTGGGTGTATGTATATGCATGTATGTTTGGGTATATGTATGTGCATGTATGTTTGGGTATATGTAGGTGTGGGTGTATGCATGTGCATGTATGTTTGGGTATATGTAGGTGTGGGTGTATACATGTGCATGTATGTTTGGGTGTATGTATGTGCATGATGTTTGTTTGGGTTTGGGTGTATGTATGTGCATGTGATAGACCCCAAAAAACTCAAGTATCCGGGGTCCCAGGCCACGTTCTCGGTCACCCCAGTCACCAGGCGGATTCAAGAGCTTGCTGCATACTGCACGAGGTTTTATTGTAATTTAACGAGCTAACCCCATGTTATCTCGGGTCTTTCACCCACCCGCCACGGCGGACAGCTAGAAAAGACGGTTTGAAGCCGCTGTGCACAGATCTTATAGGGCAGCGTAAGGGGAGTGTCTAGGGGTACGCACAGGCTCACGATTGGTGTGCCTCCAGGCTTGGAGGGCTTGCCCTGTGTTGATTGGTCAACTGGTTGTTATGGCCCATAGGCCCTCCCAGGGTGGTTGCTATGCTCTCTATGTCATTGCTGTGCGCTTGTCCGTAAAGCACACCCAGAGCCATAAAGCATAGCGCCACCAGCTAACTTCTGATTGGTTCCCTGTCACGAGACAGGAATCTGACTTTCTAGTGTCTAGGGCAAGGTCATAGAAACACGTGATCAGCTGCCAAAAGGGAAGCTGGTTCCTTCACATGTATGTATGGAGCGAAGGTTCCTGTGGTGCTAAGGCAAGCCGATGTGTGTGCTGGGAACTAAACTCCTGTCCTCAGAGCAGCAAACACTCTTAGCGGCTCCTGCTGTGAGACTGTCCATTTCCAATAACTTCCTGCTGTTCTTCTTGCTGCTGGCTAGATATCTCACACCTCCTCCTGCTGACTGACACCTCTTTCCAAAGCTCAGTTGATCCAGAAGATCTGGGCAGGGGTTAAAGACTCTCACAGTCCAGGTCCTTGACCCTGGCCCGGAGCTATAGGATAAGATCTCAGGAAGCAGGAGCCAGGCTTCTGGGACTGTATGGGGTGTTGTTGTTTGTTCTGAGACAGTCTCACTCTGTAGCTCAGGCTAGTGTGGAGATCACTAATGTCACCCTGGCTGTCCCTGAACTCCCTCATAGATCCTTAGCCTCTAGAGCGCTAAGATTAGAGGTGTAAGCTGCCATACCTGGCAGGAGTCTTTCGAATAATTTCCAGTCCCAATGAAGTGGGAATACTGTCATCCAATGGGCTTTTAAGTCCCTCTTTGTCTCACGTGCAGCCTCATTTTTAAATGAGGCATCATTCTGAATGACAGCCGCACTGCAGATCCATTCACGAGTGACCATTAGCTGCTGTTGTCACTTGCCTCTGTGTTTTAAAATGCCCACAAGGGACCTCTCAGCCCACACTTCATAAATAAAAACAAAGGAGGGGAAAGGAACTGTTTATTCATTGATTGATTTTTGAAAAACCCACCAATTGTAGTGTTTCCAGCTCATCAAAGGGAAAGAAGCTTGACTGATGAGTGGCTGTTTTGTACTCTCCCAATGAAGTGAAATCAGGAGAGGTAAGCCATTTTGTGAAATGCCACTCCCCTTCCTCTCCGCGCCCTCCCTCATTTTACCCTCCTCTGTTTGATTCCCCAGCCCTTGGGACTGTGATTTGGCAGGGGTTTGGTGGCCGGAAGCTGGTGTCCTGCACTTGCAGCTGGGAGGCTGGACCACTTTGGCTTCTTCAGAGGTGGAGAGGTCACAGCAAAGCAACAGTCAAAGGCTGCGGGCGGGAAGCCAGCCTCCGGCTGGGAGGTGCTCTGCAAGATGCAGGTGTTTCCCTCCCTGCCCTTCAGCTGTGGGTCCCCGAGGGAGTCAGCTGGGGGGTGAGGGGTATTTATAGTTTCCTTTGCCTGCTGGCTCCAGTCAGCACCTCTCACAGCACCACTGGGCAAGGTTAGGGAAGAGTTCAGGTATCAGTGGCCTGACCTGAAGTTCCCAGAACAATGGGGCTTCAAGCGAGGAGAAATGGAAGTCTTGCAAAAAGATTTTTTGCCTTTGTCCTAGGGTGGCTCAACAAGGTTGTTTTCCCAAGAGAACCGAGCTGCCATCTGCATAACTGGCTAAGGATCTCTGCACTCTTTTAGGTTGCTTATCCTGAAAGTCCTTAACCAGTGACTGGTGCTCAGCCCTGCCCAGATATCCTCAAACCACAGTTAGCCCCGCCATCTAGACTCCTGAGATGAACCTGTTAGTGTAGACAGGGGCCCCTTTCTCCTGTCTGCTCTGTCTCCATGGGTCTCAAAGAAGTTGGACCAGCATAGTCAGCATGGCTCTCTTGTGCCATGTGAGCAGTCCATCCAGTCAGCAGGAAATGCACCTTTTACAGGGCAGGCTCTACAAGTGTTGGCTTAATGGGAGTGATCAGTGTCTCTGTGCTCTCATCTAATAGCTCAGGACCCTGTCAGTTTTTATGGGTCCATACTGTGTACACAACGTGGCTCATCGACACCAAGTTTCTAGGTGAAATTCTTTAGTCTCCAGGGGGAAGCTTGCAAATGTAGCAAGCGTTTGGAAGGGTTTCACTTGCTAGCTGGCAGCAAGCCTGAGATCAAAACCTGTTACTCAGAGTCAGAAGTAAAATTCTTGTGAGAGGCACAATCCACCCTATTGTTCTACCTGGGGCCCTTGTGTCTCCCTTTGTCTTTGCCATGACCTGCCGAGGCAGCCTCCTGAGCTGATGGGATATTTTATCTGTGAGCTTCCTTGGTGTCTTTTCAGCTGCCACCAAATCCTCAGGATGGGTGAGTGTGATTTCCAAAGGCAGCTTCCTAAACGTAGAAGAGATTGCATGTTTTATCTCCACCCCACCCCCGGTTGGCAAAATTGGTGCACACAGGTAGGATAATGGTAGAACCAGAACTGTTATTGTTTGTTTTGTTTAAAAAGAAGAAAAGAGGAATGCTGAGACATGAGACATGTTGACTATAAGTTTATTATAAGGCCCAGCAGAATGAGGAGACGAAGAAGAGGAACAGGGTAACGGCTGACCGCCATGGTCAGTCGCCATACAGAGACAGGGAGAGCGTGTAAACAGAGAAGAGAAGAAACAGAGAGGAGGAAAGAAGAGAAGCAGGCGAAGAGAATGAAAGCAGAGTTAGTTGGAGCTTTAAAGGGAAGACTACGCATGAGCACTGAGGTTCCACGCAGGCCCAGAGCAGAGTCCTCATGGGTGACGTGGTGATGACGTAGTAAGTTCTTACGAAAGCCCTGACTTGTCAGGGGGCAGGGTCAGTCTCTTAAAGAGGTAGAGCCAATCACCTTTCAAGAACAGCAGAGACAGTAATTGCCAGGCTTCACTGTGCCCTTCCTCGATGCACAATGCAGAGAATGGGATAGGTGAATGAAAAAAAAATGAAATAAGAGGAGGACTCCTAAAGTATGGAGGTTTTTATTATGGGTAAAAGGGAGAAAGCAGGCAGAGGGAAGGGTCCAACTGCACATGGCCAGCAGACTAAACTGGACCATGACAGGAGAGAGGTGAAGGGAAAGCAAGAAAGGAGCTGCAGACCTGACCAAGGGGCAGCCTGGGCCAAGAGGCCACGAGAGCAGCATAATCAAGATGGCTGAGTTGTGTAGGGATTAGGCTAGGGGAAGAGAAGTAGGTGCCCAGCCCCTGGGGGGGAGAGGTGTAGGGTAGGGGCGGTGACAAGTACTGGGAGGAGCCACAGGCACTGAGTGATGATGGGAGTAGCCACAGGTGCTAACGAAGCTGGGAGGAGCCTGCCAGCTTCTGCTTTGCTATGTTAATAGAAACTTCAGTTAGCCTTTTGTCCTGGGTTTCTGAAACCTAACAATAGGTACAGTTGCCATCCCCCCTGGGTTGCTGAGGAAACCTAGGCCGGCTGACAAGGCTGTCTTTGTGACAGGGTGCTGAGAGCACAGTTGGAATTGGAACCTGTCTCCAGAGACCCAGGCATTATCCATGGCCATCAGCTGATGGTATTGTGCCACAGGCTCCTGCCTCTATGATAGTCTTCTCAGATTGCTGGCAAACATCTGCTCTCTGGCTTTCTTGTGTTGTAGAGATGCGGGGATCCTAGGAAAGAGGGTCTCAGCACCTCCTGTAAGTTAGTTTGCAGGGCAGACTCTCAGGTTGGCCAGAGGCTCTGCGCTAGTGGCTAGCCAATGCCAATGCATGGGGTGGTGTGATATCTTGTCATGGAGGGTTGCTTCCCTTCTTTGTGTATTAGAGGTTTGCTGTGTGGACAGTGAGGCTTAGGATGTGTTCAGTTAGTTGCTCCTCTGGGTAATAGGTTTTCTGTATCATGATAATAGGTTTCTCTGCCGACACAGTAAGCCAGATCAAAACCGAACTGAAAAAGTAAAAGAACAGGTTTACTTGAGCAAAGCAACTCCCAGGTGAGTTCTCCAGCCCCAGAAATGGAGGCAGGGGAAGTCACGTGCCTGGTCTTGAAGGAACCAGCTTCCCTTTCGGCAGCCATGACGGTCGAAAATGTGCTTCTATGACCTTGTTCTAGACACTAGAAAGTCAGATGCCTGTCTTGTGACAGGGAACCAATCAGAAGTTAGCTGGTGGCGCTATGCTTTACGACCCTGGGTGTGCTTTACGGACAAGCGCACAGCAATGACATAGAGAGCATAGCAACCACCCTGGGAGGGCCTATGGGCCATAACAACCAGTTGACCAATCAACACAGGGCAAGCCCTCCAAGCCTGGAGGCACACCAATCCTGAGCCTGTGCATACCCCTAGACACTCCCCTTACGCTGCCCTATAAGATCTTTTGGGAGCCCCTAGGAGCCGTCTTTTCTAGCCATCCGCCATGGCGGGTGGGTGAAAGACCCAAGCTAACATGGGGTTAGCTCGTTAAATTACAATAAAGCCTTGTGCAGTATGCAGCAAGCTCTCAAATCCGCCTGGTGATTGGGGTGACCGAGAACGTGGCCTGGGACCCCGGATACTTGAGTTTTTGGGGGTCTAACAGTCTAAAGCTGGGAGCTTGTATAGCCTGTGGGCAGCGGTGATGATGTCTCCACCATAAGCTGGGTTTGTGCCCAAGTGTGGTCAAAAGCTAAGCACTTTAGGTGGGGACTTGGGCTGCTGGCAACTTCAGGGGAGGAGCTGCCATAGCCATCAAGAGTGTGGAACTGGACTTTTTGACACCTTTTCTTTCTTGGATATTCTCTGGGAGGGGAGGGTTTGGAGAGAGAGGAAGGGGGCTTAAGGAGCCAAGTAGGGGTGAACTGGAGATTCCAGCCGGACACTGTGAAGGCTTTCCCTCCACAGATTTCCTCTTTCATCTTCCAATTCCTTCCAGATCAGTTTCTTTTCTTTTTTAATTCTCTTGTTTTTTCTTTGTTCTTTACTGTTAGATGGCCAAGTTTCTAGTATGTGCTTGATTAATACCCGTGGAAGTCATAGGTTAAGCAAATGCATGTGTGACTGAATAATTGCATCACTCAGCCATTCATGGTGTGTGGGGGGGCATCTGGATTCCTGAAGAAGCCATAGAACAGGATGCTCAGATTCTTTCTGGCTCTTTAAGAAGCAACGCTGCTTGTGGAGATGGGAAAGGTGTTATGCTATGTGGTGCAAGGGGAAACTTGGCAAATCGCATGGCCTCAGTGAGGGAAAATGCTGTGCAGACAGAACTGACATGGGAAAGAACTTTTATTAGGGGAATGGAAGGGAGTGGGGGAAGGGAAAGGAGAGGAGAGGGAGCGAGAGGGAGGGAGAGAGAGAGAGTACGCAGAGCCCGTCTCTTAAAGGGACCTCCTGTGCCTGCATAGAGCCAGGGTACTGCTTGCAATGGCCAAGGGCTGGGGCCAAGGTGTGCCCGGAAGGTGAAGGTGAGTCCATTCTTGTGATCTTGCCTAAAGATATGCGCTATGGAACATGAACCAGGAGATAGATACATTAGCCATGGAGTTTATTAAAGGGGGGTGAGAGAGCAAGCAAAAGAGTAAGAGATGGGAGAGAGGGCAAGAGAGCAAAGAAAAGAGAGCATAAGAGAAGAAGAAGAAGGAGGAGAAGGAGGAGGAGGAGGAGGAGGAGGAGGAGGAGGAGGAGAAGAAGAAGAAGAAGAAGAAGAAGAAGAAGAAGAAGAAGAAGAAGAAGAAGAAGAAGAAGAGAAGAGAGTAAAGAGTGGAAGAGAAGAGAAGAGAGCAGAAGAGGCCTTTTAGAGGGGTCCTCTGCACCTGCGTGCAGACTTAGTTCCCATGGAACTCTGGGCTGACCAGGGTACTGTCTGAGTAACAGGGGCAGGCCAGCATAACACTTGAACCTTTCAGCCACTAGAACAGATTCAAAAGTGGGCTTTGTAGAAGAGACAGTGAGACAGCCCACTAAGCAAAAATGTGTCTGCTTTGGGAAAGGCAGAAAGAGCCATAGGAGCAAGTGTTAGACCCCCGGAAAACTCAGGTATCCAGGGTCCCAGGCCACGACCGCAGTCATCTCAATCACCAGGCGGATTCGAGAGCTTGCTGCAAACTGCACGAGGCTTTATTGTGTTTTTAAGGAGCTAACCCCATGTTAGCTTGGGTCTTTCACCCACACACCATGGCAGATGGCTCGCAAAAGACAGCTCGAACCCGCTGCATACAGATCTTTATAGGGTAGCGTAAGGGGAGTGTCTAGGGGTATGCACAGGCTCAGGATTGGTGTGCCTCTAGGCTTGGAGGGCTTGCCCTGTGTTGATTGGTCAACTGGTTGTTATGGCCCATAGGCCCTCCCAGGGTGGTTGCTATACTTTGTTCGTCATTGCTGTGCGATTGTCCGTATAGTACACCCAGGGTCGTAAAGCATAGCGCCACCAGCTAACTTCTGATTGGTTCCTTGTCACGAGGCAGGCACCTAACCTCTAGTGACTAAGACAAGGTCATAGAGCACGTGTTACTGTCATGGCTGCCGAAATGGGGAGCTGGTCCCTTCACAGGCAGACACCTAGGCAGCTCAAAGGGCCCTGTGTTGTGACCATGTCATGGCTATGTCACTAGTTACAGGGCTGTGTAGGGACTCTGCACATGTACCAAGCTCCCCCTTTTAAGCCTGCGCCCACCTCCCTCTGCTCTCTCTATTTCCAGTGGTCGACCACTAATTCTTTTCTCTCACTCTCTGTTCTGCTCTGTTCTTCCATGTCTCCCCCCCCACACACTCTCCTGCCCGGTAATAAAATGCCATGGTTAATGGACTCTACGGTTCGTGTTCCATCGTGCCGGCACTGGCCCCATCTTGCGGCTTAATTTTCTAATTTTTAAACTTTTACAAAATCACAGCAGAGGATATGTTTCTCTTAAGAGCTGGACATCACAGATCAAGATCTTCTTCCTTGGTTCAGTTCCCCTGCTGGGGACTCAGGCATTACTATCCCCAACTGCCATGGAAGTCCTTTGGGTGGAAACATTCAAGACTCTAGTTCAAGAGCCAGGTGCTTCCCAGGCCACCTCTGGGACCCACAGGACCTTCTCTCAGAATCCTGGCCTCTTGCAGGGAAAGCATCCCATTTAGTGTCTGAGTAAACAGCCCAGGGAGGCTTCCTTATCATCAGGGTGTGGGAAACACCTTTGTTTTCTTGCATCTTTGCAGTGGCAGCTGTGTGCTGTGTAAACAAGACTAGTTATGTCACTTGTCCCTAGGAAATCCTGGCTCCAACTCAAGAGCCTTTCACCCCTGGGGCATGAAGATGAAGGGTTTGGTAGCCACTTTCTCTGCTGCCAACAGCTCCATTGTCTTCTTTCTGTTTGTTCATTCCTCTATTTGGTTTTATTCACTCAAAAAATCATTAAGTGAGGACATTTACCAAGAAAGTGTCTCCTAAGGAAGGGGTTAGGAACACAGAGTTCTGCAGCCAGGCTGCCTGGCCTCACATCCAAGTTCGAGACAGTCTAGAACACAGGCCTGTCATTCGAATTCTTCTCTCTCTCAGTATTCTCATTGGCAAATGAGCTAATTAGAAGTTAATAGGAATTGCAATAGTTAAGCAATGCCTGGCATATACAGTAAATGCAATTAAAGGGATACAAGCCAGGAATAGCAAATCCTTGCTCTCGGGGAAAAATCCAGTGAGAAAAAAGAAAGTATGAACAATGGTGACACAGGCTGGTAGGCTGTGGCACACACACATGTAGCTAATTGAAAGTCTTTATTCCAGCTGCCTGGGACAACACTTAGATATTCAGGGTTCAAGTGTTGCCCCAAGCATTTGGAGCAAGGTGTTTTCAAAGGCAAAGCCCACATCCTATTAACTTGCAGCTATGGGGAAGGTTTTGCACAAGCAAGCATCTTAAGAGAAGCTAACTTAAGTAATTAGTTGGAGGAGGTTTGCACAAGCAGGCAGTTTGACAGAAGCCAAGATAAATGAACTGGGGCCACTTGACCTTGGGTTCCTAGACTAGAGTTGGGTAATTTTCCATCAGGGAGGTTAAATTCTAGTCAAACCTAAAGTGTCCTCAGCAAAAATATGGAACAGAGGAGCCTCTGTCCTGTCTTGCCCTGTCACAATAATATTTATAGTTACATTTTCATACGTTTGGAATTGACACTTTCCTATGAGCCAAAATATTTTAATTGAGACAATACTCTCTCCCCATGTTCTGAATTATTTAATAAATGAAGATGAAGGGCAGCTGACTGAAGGCAGTTGTTTTCTTTTCTCTTTTAAGTTACTTATGTCTATTTGTGTACCTCCTTATCTGTCTAGGAACCATTTACTTGCAATGCCCATGGAAGCCAAAAGAGGGCATCAGATCCTCTGGAAATAGAATTACAGGTGGTTATGGGTGCTGGAAACCACACCCTAGTCTTCTGCAAAAGCAGCCAGTGCCTGTAAGCACTGAGCCACCTCTCCAGGCCCTGAAGGCTGTTCTTAATTCTCATGTTTTCATGCTGAATTAAGTCACTATTCCTGCCAAATAATTTTGCAAGGTATGTCTTTTGTTCCCGCTCAGTGTGTCTTTATTCAACAGACATTTTATAAGGCACAAATTGTCAAATGATTTCTATTTCCGATGACTATTTTGAATGCCTCACTGAAGTCTAGTTTGTACTGCATTTTCAACCCAGAATACAAATTGGTCCAATTAAAACACAAGGGCTTCACTCAGATTCTTCCTGGAGATCAAGGCATTACATATCTCTGAGCACCCACAGTTTAATTCATTTCCTCCCTTGGTTTGATGGAGGCAATTTTACCGTGTCCTTCATAAGCTTGTTATAATTGCAATTCATGAAAAGCCTGAAATCTTTTGTATGCAACATATTGAATAATTAAAATATTCCAACTAATTTTCACCAAAATGCAAGTAACAATGAAGGGATTATTCCAACAATATTTGAGTGTGCACCAGGATATGACTGTGTGTGTGTGTGTGTGTGTGTGTGTGTGTGTGTGTGTGCAGGGGAGGTTGTCACTGTTTTGTGATTACTGACTTGGTTTTCAGGATTGCCATTGTATAATTAATATAAAATGTGTGACAAGAAATTTGTGTTTAAATTATTTTGTTTCTGTCTAGACATATTTGTAATTTTTTTTGCAACGACAGTTACTTTTTCCTTGAGTGGCATATCATGATGGTTGGAGCATAGTTGTAAATTCTGTGCATTTACAAGTATTTCCAAGTACATTATGCCCTGTAGGTTTCTTAGTAAGAATACTATTTTCCCACAAATCTGTGTTTCCCTCACGGTTTGTGGGCCTATTATTACCACAAAGTGTATCTTATCTTCACGTTTGAACTTTTGTATTGAACTTATGACCCTATTCCCAGCAACATCAGACCTTTGTTTTTTTCCCTGAGAATAAATTCCCCTCAATATGACTTCGATTGCATGAATTGTATGGAAAAAAAATGTCAAGCCATCAATGTAACTACCCAATTTCCTATTTCAAATATCTAAGGATTTGTAATGCTTAGCTTTTGTCAATTTGACACACAATAGAGTCACCTGACAAGAGGGACTGTTTGCTGAGGAGTGCTTTTCATTGGATTGGCCTGTGGTTAAGTCTGTGGGTCATTTTCTTGACTGATGGTTAGCATAGGAGGGCCCAACCCATTATCAGCTGGGCAGGTGGTCCTGGGGTGTCTAAGAAAACAGAGTGAACAAACCATGGAGATCAATCCAGTAAGCTGCATCCCCCTCTTAGTTACTGCTTCAGCACCTGCTCTTAGGTCCCTACCCCGGCTTCCCTCAGTGACGGATTGTGACAGAGAAGTGCAAATTGTGAGAGCAGAAATGTACGCTATTAGAAGTCCTTACTTCCATAAATAATCCTTAAAAAGGAGGGGTGGGCTGGAGAGATGGCTCAGAGGTTAAGAGTACTGGCTGCTCTTCCAGAGGTTCTGAGTTCAATTCCCAGCAAACACTGGTGGCTCACAACCATCTGTAATGAGATCTGGTGCCCTCTTCTAACTTTGCAGGCATACATGGAAGCAGGATGTTGCATACATAATAAATAAATCTTTAAAAAACAAAGAAGCCCTTACTTCCCCAAGTTACCTCCAGCCACAGTTTCATCCCAGCAACAGAAACCAAAGAAGAACAGGGCACGAGTATAAAGAGAGCTTCATGCAACTCTTCCCCCTCGCAGGCCAGTGTAGACCACACCTGTAAAACTATCCTCCATTCTGTGTATGTAAATATCCGAATACAAAATGAACAGTATTAATTAGAAGAACTAATTTCTGATCTAAGTGAGAAGTCATGACACATGGTGTGATGTGTAAACTCACCTTCAATTGCTCATGTAAAATTCTTTGTGGTGCAACTGCCTTAAAAATCATCCTAATGTGTTTTTAGTAGATGTTGATGGGTACCTGGTTTTCACATAGCCATTGATGTAACCAGGCCCCTCTATAGTGAACTATAAACAGTTGTATAAGCTATGTATTCAACTCTTTTGATACTTAGAAACACAGCACTTAAACATTTTAAAATTTATATTATTTTTATATGCATGTTTTGAAGATATGTATGCCTATGCAACACTTGTGTGCCTGGTACTTTCAGAAGCTAGAAGAGGGCATAAGATCTCCTAGAACTGGAGTTATTGACAGCTGCCATGTGAGAGCTGGGACCAAACCTGTGTCCTCTGTAAGAGCAGACATTGCTCTTACACAGTAAGCCATCTCTCCATCCCTGTTCATTTAATGTGTGTGTGTTTTGTGCTTTTTCGGTGGCTGACAAAACATTAGTTGCCAAAAAAACAGTACCAAGTAGTCCAATAAGCAGTGCCACATTTTAAATGAGAAACTGCAGCAGAGAATTCAGGTTACCCGTTATCTGAATCGTTGTAGGGCTGTTCAGTCTCCTCCCGTTCCTACTTCATCTCTAGACTATAGTGAGTGCCTACTCTGCCTTGGCGGGCTTGTACGTCTTTAAGGCCACTGCACTTGCTGAGACACCATTGTCTGTCAGATCAAGTGAATAGCAGAAGCAGGGGTGGGGAATCTACCTCTTACCATCTTCCAAGTCAGGAGGGCAGAAGAGGTTCATATTAGCAGTAAGATGATGGTGTCTTCCATATTCCAGTTTTCATTAAGAAGGGCTTAGAAAGAGGCTAGTTATTGCTGGAATTTTTCTTTTTAAAGATTCAAGTTTGTGTTCAGTTGAAAGCCTTAGAGCCCACAGGTCCTTACACTTGAAGACCAGACCACAGTAGAAGCAGGGAGTACCAAGTGGGCATCCATCAAACTTAACTTACTTTGGTGGACACATCACTAACAATATCCTACAGAAAAAGAAAAGATCTGGGGCAGGTGGTAAAAACTGCAACCGCAAATTGCAGGTGTTCTAGGAGGAGCAGGGTGCATGGTCTCACTGGCTGTGAGAGAAGTAAGCATGGCATTTCTCAGGAAGAGTACCCAACAGCAAGGTGGGAGGGATGCTTGGAGGTTTCTGAGGGTAGGAAATACCTGTGCAGACTCTTAAAAGATGAGTTAAAGGGGCTGGGGGATGGCTCCATCAGTTAAGTACTTGCCACAAAAACATAAGGGCCTGAGTTCAGTCCCCAGCACACAAAAGCCAGGCATGACTACACATGCTTGTAATTCCAGCAACTGAGGAGATGGAAATAGGAGGGTCACT
The DNA here is from genome assembly GCF_003668045.3 of Cricetulus griseus. Classification (NCBI taxonomy): domain Eukaryota; kingdom Metazoa; phylum Chordata; class Mammalia; order Rodentia; family Cricetidae; genus Cricetulus; species Cricetulus griseus. Next base: position 191,500,302 of record NC_048598.1, read on the forward strand.
GGGGCTTGCTGGCTATCAAGTCTACCCAGATTGGTGATCGACAAGTTCAATGAGAGACTCTGTCTCAAAAAATAATGTTACTAAGGAAGACATCTAGTCTGACCTCTGACCTCTACTTGCATGCACACACACATGTACCAGCACACGCGTATCTATACACAGACTCACATATGCATACAAACACACACACACACACACACACACACACACACACACACACACACACAAGCACAGAATTGGCCTAAAGATTGTTAGCTTTTTTTTTTTTTTTAAGAGATTTATTTATTTACTATTTATAGTGTTCTGCCTGCATGTATGCCTGCAGGCCAGAAGAGGGCACCAGATCTCATTACAGATGGTTGTGAGCCACCATGTGGTTGCTGGCAATTGAACTCAGGACCTCTGGAAGAGCAGCCAGTGCTCTTAACCTCTGAGCCATCTCTCCAGCCCTAAAGATTGTTAGTTAAAATAAAAAGTGCCACACTGCAAAATAATCATCAAAATGAAAAGGCAACTCACATAACCGTATTTGCAAAACCATGCATGTGTCTGAGAAAAGGTTAATATCCCAAAACTATAGTGAAAATTTACCTACAGTTAATAGCAGATAAATACACAAGCTCATTTTAATAGTCAAAGGAGAAAAACAGGTATTTTTTTTCCAGAGAAGACCTGCGAACCACTAAAAGGTTTATGAGAGGGGGCTCAATGCCACCAATTAGGGAAATGCAAATTAAAACCAGATGGAGATAACATCCCCTACCAATCAGAATGAATACAATCACAAAAGCAAAAGATAGGGGTGTAGAGAAGAGAACCTTTGTGCGTTGGTGGCTGGGATGTAAATTAGTACAGCCATTACAGGAAAGAGCATGTATGTTTCTCAGGATTAAAAATAGAACTGCCATATGATCTAACACCTAACTGGGCGTTGTGTAATGCACATCAAATCAGTATGTCCATGAGACGTCTGCACTTCCATGCTACACCAGGACAGCCAGGACCCAGAAGTGTCCACAAACACATACATGGACGCGGAGAACACACGGTATGCAGAGTGCAGTATTAGATGGCCCTGCAGGAGATACAGTCCTTCAGTGTGTGATAACGTGGATGAACCTGGAGGACCGTATACTGAGTGAGACGAGCCAGTCACAGAGGGACAAATACCGTATGCTCTCACAGATTTGAAGTATCTAAAATAGTCACTCGGGAACAGAGAATTCAGTGCTAGCTGCTAGCGACAGGCTGGGGGCGAGGGAATGAGGAAGTATTAGCTAAAGATATTAACGTCTTTCCTTATGCCTGATGAACAAGCCCCAGACATCTACTGTATAGCAGCAGCATGACTTCAAAGATTCTGAGGAGGGGCTGGAGAGATGGCTCAGGGGTTAAGAGCACTGCCCAGTCTCCCAAAGGTCCTGAGTTCAATTCCCAGCAACCACATGGTGGCTCCCGATCATTTGTAATGTAGTCTGGTGTCCTCTTCTGGACTGCAGGGATACATGCAGGCAGAACACTGTATATATAATAAATAAATATAAAGATCTTTTAAAAAAAGATTCTGAGAAGTAACCAACTCTTCAGCTTTTTTTGTTCTCCCTTTTTTTCACTACAGGAAGAGTGGAGAGGAGCCTTCTGGGGGTGGGGGTGGTGGATTTATCTGTGGCTAAGATTCTGGTGAGGACTCACAGATGCATAATTGCTCCAAACTCAACAAGTTGCATGCATTAAATATCCATTACATTTTTTAATACAGTCACACCTGAGTAAAATCATTTTTTATAATTATGAAAGCAGTAAAAATAAATGGTGGCAGTGTGTAAACCCGTGGTTTAATCCTCTTTAAAACAGTAGACATGGGATAATACCACTTTCCATCCCTAAAGAATGGAACCTGGGTTGTGGAAGAGACTGGCCTGAGCTGTCTGTCCCATGAAAGGTGAGACTGCGGTTTAAACAGGTCTGTGACTCCAGAATCTAGGCATCCCAGGCACGCCGGTGCCGGTGAGACACACTGGGAGCCTCGTGTGCTCTGGCCAGTTAAGCAGTGGGCAGGTCTCATGAAGGATGTTCCTAGATGAGGGCGGCGGCTGGTGGAAGCCAAGCTAACTTGTCCTGAGAATTACGGAGTACTTGTGTCAAGCCTCCTGATGCCCCACAAAAGCCTCCCTTTCTGAGAACAACCTACGCAACCACTTTTGTGTACTCTCTGCCCCTTGGAGCCTTTTGAATGTGTGGCCAACTCAAGTAATTTGAGTGTTTCACTGCACATTGCCTGGCACGTTTTTCTCTGTCCTGCATAGGAGAATTTGGGCTCCAAAGCAAAGCGCAAAGCTTCACAGAGTCTGACGTCATTCCGGACGGTTTGCTTGATATGTTCGAATTGATGCCTAGCATAAGTGAAACGTTTAGGGAAAGGTTTACCGATGGAAGCAGAGTAAACTTTTGGATTGGACTTAATAGACTTTCAATTTTTCTCAAATGCTTAAGAAGGAGGAATTGAGTTTGAACCTGCTTTGTGAGCTTCTCTGTCTCCTCTTGCTCTTTGATTTGTCCGTGTTCTTAGGTTATGGCTGCGCTTCCTGCCTCTTCCGCGGCTGCACCTAACAGCCTCACTTTCTTGCAGACTTTCAAGGCTGAGTGGGTCCAGCGGGCAGAAGTTCCCTTCTTTATTAAAATTTTAACCTTAGTTTGTTAAATTCCAGGTGTTGATAGATCCAGCCACAGCTATTGAAGTCTGAAACTGTGTTTGCCCCTGGTGACCACCAGCCACTGGGCCTATTGGAATGAAATGAAAGCAGCAATGTTTAAAAGTCCATTCCTTAAACACACTTGTTTCATTACAAGTGCCTGATAGCCACATGGAACAAATGCTCTCTTAAGAATGAAAGACACAATCTTGGAATCAAACCCTCAGACTGAAGTTTCCATTACTGCTCAAAACTCTGCAGGAACACAGCTTTGAGGTGAGAATATTAAATAAATCAACAAAATCTAGGGTAAAACTCAAATGGTAAAATGAAGTTTTGGAGGATTATCTTTTCTTTCAACCGACTTACAGTCATTGTAGTATTAACAAGATTCCTAAGGGCAAACTTACGTCACAGCACTTACCGTGGGATAATTGTCTTCGGTTTCTGTGACTTCAGACAAGCCTGTGGGCTCTTCTAGGATAGGGAACTCTGGGGCTTGAACTTTCTCTAATTCAAAAAGGGCCCCAAACTGCAAAAATCCTTAGTGGCCTCCCTTAATTTCTTTATTGCTCACTCTAGCTATTAATCTTATAATCTTATCCTAAGATCTACTAGTTTTTTGTCCATCCTTACTATCCACTATATTGCATTTCCTGAGAGAACAAAGAAAGAAAAAGTTTAAGAATGACCTCTAAATCTATCTGAATGGGAATAGGGGGAGGGCTATGGTTGGAACACAGAAGGAAGCCCTCCACATGGGGTCCAGGTGGGATAAGGAGACCTTGTTTGGGGGCGACAGAGACCTTCCTTTGACTTTGCATGGCACTGGCAGGAACCTGTCTGGGACATCGTGACTTCCGCTGGCTGCAGGTGTCCTGTCCTTCAGCCTAAGGAAGATGTATATTTACGAAAAAAGACAGCTTCCTGTCCCTTTCCTCTCCCTGGCAGGCTCTCTGCCAGAACTCTGGAATGCTTATCTGGACTCTGCAGCTCTTTGGAATGAGGTCATCCAGGAACTTGAATCCCTTTGATAAAAATATCTCTGCCTCCTTGGCCTTTTGTTCTAGTGGAGAACGACCCTCCTGCTTCTTCCAGGTTAGAATGGCCACTGTGAGGCAAATGCCAGCTGCAAGCCCCTGTGTGTATGCACACACCCTTCCCCAGCTGCCCCTTAGGGCTAGTGGATGCTCCCATGCTCACCCACCCTGTGAGTGTCAGTTGCACAGTTTGTAAGAAGAGAGAGAATTTGCCAATGGTGGTGACCACCCTGCTGTTGCCTCTCTCTATCACATACTGTAGATACACACATTTATCATGACCAAAACCCCAATGGCTTTTCCTCTCCAATTAATCTTGTTTGACAACCAGCTCAACCAGTCCCAAGGGCTCTCTCCTTCCTGAAGGGGTAGGAGGGAATGATGCTTTGGAATGGAATTTCTCCACAGTCCTGAGCCTGTCTATGCTCTCACGTCCTCCAGGAGGGTCTCCCTAATTCTATGTGCAAACCCCATAGTATCTTCTACCTGGAAGGAATTTTGTGCAGCAGCCCAGATACCCATAATGTGTGCCCTGTTTCCCCACATTAATCTCTCTTCCTTAAAATTGATTTGGCTTAACCTGTCCTTGGGCTTTTTTTGAGAAAAGGAAACAAAAGAACTCTCTGTTGTTACATGATGATTGTGTGTGTGTGTGGGGGGGGCCATGTCTGCTCAGATCACCTGGAAACTGAGGCCAACGTTTCTTGCTTGATAACTCATTCTGGCTCCCCTGTCTATTCTGAGATCCCATCTGTTTACTTTCACCCACTTTGTATCTTCTATTTTCCAGTAGATCCTTGGCATGTTCAGTGTTTGCTGGTAGCAGATTTGCAAGGCATGGCATTTGTTCCCCTGAGGATGAGCTGGTGAAGTAAATGGAAGACCCCTGCTCTCTCAGGGAGTTTTGCTGCAAGAGACCAGACTCCTAATGTGCATGTTTTTAAAAGTGTTGTTGATGTGTATAATCTACCTGGAATCCTAAGATACATGGGAATCTGTCGATTAGAAAGTGTGTCTTCTTTTCTGTGGGTGAGCCAGGAGGGGGGCAAGAGAGAACAATGGGTAATTATGGGTGCTGGCTGGTTTGGATGTCTCATATCTACTCTTTGTTCCTCTTGATAACAGTGTCCCAGCTTTCAGGCAGGAACTGTAAAGTCAAGGTCCAGGGAGGGGGTCTATGGGCACAAGCAGCACACAGGTTAAGTAAAATAATAAACAGTTTATTACAGAGGCGTGGCTGGGAGAGGTACTTAGTTCATTTAGGTTACTGCAACAAAATGTTATATAGACTTGTCCACTTACATAAACAACAGATTTTTCTTTCTCACTGTTCTGGAGGCTCAAGATCCAAGATCAAGGCACCATCAGAATCAGTTTCTGGTGATGGCCTGATTCTTCTCAGCTATCTAGGTTCCCATTCTGACTTCATGAAGAAAGGCAAGGTATAGGTGTAGGTTCTTTTCCAGCCTGGTCCAGCAGCTGATTTGCCTCAAATAAACACTCGGATGCTATATTAATTACAAAACTGTTGACCAATGGCTAGGAATTCTTATTGGCTACCTCTGTCTTAATTATTAACCCATAACTACTAATCTATGTATTTCTACATGGCCTTATCCTACCAGAGAATCTTCTGGTCTCTACATGGTGTCTCTTCATGGTCTCTCTCTTCCTTACTTTTCCCAGCATTCTCCTCTCCTCCTAGCCCTGCCTATCTTCCTGCCTCTACTGGTCAATCAGTGTTTTGTTCATCAACCAATATGGAAAACATATATACAGAAGGACAACCTCCATCAGCAAGTGGTTTCACCTTTCTTTTTAAATAAGGATACTAATCTCATGCACAGTGGCTTGGTCCTCCATGATCTGAACATCTCCAAAGACTCTTTCTCCAAATACCACCTCCATGGAGTGAGGATTTAACATTTGAATTTGGGGTGGGACACAAACACTTAGACCACAGTGAGGGCAATGATACAGGGTAGCAAGAGGATGTCCAGGAAGTCACCGTGAAGGAATCCCATCGAGATCCCAGCATCAATGGTGTAGCAGAGACCAGAGGCCTTGAACAAGACCAGTGACTCTTTGTGATGAGGCCCTACATGTAAAAATGCTGTTTACTTTATCCCTTTACAGGATAGAGGGGCTTACTGTGTGACTCACTGTGTCACACTGCAGCTTCCACGATGAGATTTTCCCTCCCCCCTTTTTTCTCTTAAATTTTATTTTATTTTGTGGGAAGATTGCAGAGATAGAGTGAGGATGGAAGGGGATGGGAGATGGGTGAGATCAAGATACATGATGTAAAAGACACAAAGAATAAGTAAAAATAAAGTTAAATACAGTATGTGAAAATTAACTTCTACTTTTTCCTCAAGAAATCTAAATTTTGTTGTCAAATTTTATCATTTTGTAATTCTCTAAGGGAAGTTTGTATCAACAGCTCTAATAAAACGTTTCCTTTTTCAAAATGTGATTAATAAAAAAAAAAGAATAAAGGCCAGATGATCATCTTGCAAGCCTTTAATTCCAGCACTTGGAAGGCAGAGACAAGTGCATCTCTGAATTGGAAGTCAGCTTTGTCTGCTGAGCACAAGTTCCAGGACAGCCAGGTCTACACAGGAGAAACCCTGTCTCAAGGATAGCCTCATTTGCCTATGATCATAGTACTCTGTAAGCCCATGCAAGAGGGTTTTGAGTTTGAAGCTAACCGTGACTGCATAATGACAAAAACAAAGAAGGAGAGAAAACAAAACAAAACAAATAAATAAAACCAAAAAAAAAAAAAGCCATACTAGAATGGGATTTGGAAAGTTATTATTTTTTTTAAATTTGTCTTTCCCCCCCAGAAAAACTTCTTGGTACAACAATTGTCTGGGGTAATGGGGGGTGCCACTGAAGTAGTCCCCCAAATCCCAGATCAGAAGCAAGAGTTACTGTTAGAGCCTGGAGTGTCAGTGGCTGAGCCTGCTCTTCACTGGGATCAAGCTCTCTGAGTGAGAAATCTGACTTGGTGTAGAAATTCAGCCTCCATCTCAGTTCCGGGCAGTTCCCTAGACCCACACCAGAACTTCAGCAACGCCCTGTGGCATTGGCTGAGGTCACTGCTGCAGCCTGCCTGGTTCAGTCTCTTTGGCACACAGAAACGACTATCTCAGGATTCATCTGGCGGGAAGTAGATTGGCAACCGCATGGATGATGCCCTCCCTAAGCTCACTTTCCACATGCTCCTCCTTTTCTAATATCCTTTTGTACCTTGACTTTCCTTGTTACTTCAGCTAATGTTCTTCCTAAACATTAGCCGTATTGGTCCTCTTGGAGGTACCCTTATTATTCACTTCATTACTTTGTTAAAAAAAAAATCCTGCATTTGATTTACTTCCGTTACCTTTCCTCATTTTCCCTCCTCTTTAACTTAAATGTTTAAAATTATTTTATTCCTAAAAATGACTATTTTATGTGTGTCAAATGGGTGTTTTGCCCGTATGTCTGTGTGTCTACTGCATACATACCCGGTGCCAAAAATGCCAGAAGAGAAAATCAGATGCACTGATTTTAGATGTTGTGAGCTAGTCTTGAAGGGACCAGACCCTCACCCAGCCCCCTGCTTTGGCAGCCTGTTACAGAAAAGACCCAGCAAGACATAGGCCTCTGACCCAGCAACATGTGCTGAGTTTCTGACCTTGCTCCAGTCACTAGGAAGCCAGATTACCCTCCATGCGGCAAGTAACCAACCAGAAGTTAGCTGGTGGGCTCTGCATGGGCTTTACAGTAACAGTGGAATGCAGCGCTTAGCAACCGCCCCTGAAGGGCCTCCAAGCATCGCAGCCTTTCTGGGGCTGACCAATCAACACAGGACAGGTTACCCAAGCCTGGAGGTGCACCAATCCTGAGATTGTTGTGAACCCCAGAGACTCCCCTTGCTCTACCCCAATAATTTCCCTGCCCGACTGCTGCTCCAGGTCTCTCACCTGGTCACACCTGCTTCACTGGCTGTGAAAAGTAGGTGGAGTTTTCCTCTTAAAGGGCCAGGGTGAGAGGCCATGTGCAGAAGCGTGAGAGGTGGGGCCAGGTTTGCCTGGATTACAACAGTGTCCACATATAAACTCAGACACCCATCTGTTCCTCCGTCTTCTGCCCACCCTCTCAGAAAGACTCAGTTTTTCCAGGTGACCATGCCCCACACTCGGCATCATCTTAGTTCTTTTCTTGCTCTTGCAGTCAACCAGGCTACCAAGTTGCTCAGCCATCACCGCCTTATGAGTAGCTTGCTGTACATGACTGGTGCTCAGCTTCTCCTCTTGCTCCCTCAGCAGCACTGGGTGGACTTTCTAAATGTGGACACCAGTGCTTTCCTGAGTCCTGAAGCTAAATTCCAAGCCATAGTAAGGCCCTGGGTGTCCTCAGAAGCCTGGCCCTTTCTGTCTCTCAGATCCTCTCTTTTACAACCTTTGCCTTACCTCTGCAGGTCCCTCCCTGCCTCTCAGACAGCCCCGATTTCAGAGTTTTTCTCTTTTCAACCTCAAATAGCTCACTGTGTAGTTTCTTTCAGGTCTGGCTTAGGTGCTGCATTTCAGAGAGTCCTTCCTTCACTCCCTTGCAGAAACTTCCACCCGGCTACAGCCATTTTCTCGCTCAGTGACATCTTTACCCTTCTTTAGTTTCCTCTCTAGCATTCATTCTTGGCTTGACATATTTTGTTTGCCTGTTGACTCTCCTGCCATGCCAGACCACAAGGTCTTTTAAGAAAGAGATGGTGTCTTATGGCCACTGTTATAACTCCATTGTCTAGAGAGCAACCTAGAATGTAGTAGGCTCAGTCATTTGTAGCGGATGGAGAGATGGATGATGAAAGAATCAAGTTGCAAATCCTTAGGGGAAACTACTTCCCCTTATCTTCAGAGCCATGGCTCTGCTGGTGTAGCAGTTTGCTGTTGCTATTATTCATCCTTGCCTGGAGGTACCAGTAGCCCTGTGGAGATCTAACTTCTCTTCAAGCTGGAGTAGAAGACGGGCATTGGTTTTTGACCTTCTACTTTCCAAGGACCCTTTCCAATCACCCATCTTTCTGATGAGTGACTATTGGCACATGACTCTAGGGAAACTATGGGTGTCACGACTTTTTATATTTCCATAATTTGTATTATTAATTCTTTCTTCAGAGGATCTCCTAACAGCTTCTATGGAGCTTAACCGCATGTTTTGTCCAATTACTACTTTATTTTCTTTTGTATTTTGGGATATATTTCAGATGATCTGGCCTGCTGTATTATTGAATAGAGAGCTTCCTGGACTTTTCATCTCTCAGTCATGCCTTGAAGCCCAGAGGACTGACTCACTCAAATGTTACTGTAAATAAACTGTTGTGATGGGACCCTGGGAGTCCTCACCACCAGGTAGGGCTTCACTGACATGTTTGGCTGGTGTTATGCTGCAGATATTCCTGGCCTACTTAGTATTCCAAGGCATAGAAGACAGAAGTGAGGAAAAGTAGCCACCACACAACAGCCTGTATATGTCAGAACTGCACAGAGGCAGTGATCGCCATCGGCAAAGGTGTTATGGCGATGCGTCTGGCAACTGTAGCTGATGTCTACAGGTGCCTTTTGTCAGGAGTTACCCCTTTGGATGCTGCTACAGAAATCAATTTGAGAACCATCTTCCTGAGTGTTTCTACTCTAGTCCCAGGCTAGGGGCTATCTGCCATTCATTGCTGGAGTTCTCTTAGGCTGCCTTTTGGGTGATTGTCAGTGGGCATATAGTGGTCTCTTGATAATTATAGGACGTTTCAAAAAGATTGTGTTGTCTCTGATGAGATGACATAGCTGGAAACAGGATACATTTTTAAGCAAAGTGGCTGCATGTTGCAGTGTTCAGAATGCTATGCAAATCAGTTGGAAGCTGAGGAGCTCAGTCAGTCAATTTAGCTTCATGCCATGCCAACTGACACTTTAAAAAAAATCTTATTTGTTTTATTGAATTCACTGACTTTGGGTCTGAACTGACTTAATTGACTGGTTTCTTGTGACAGTCCTTGCTCTGTTAAGCTATGATCAAATGCAACTGATAATCCTCAGATAATAGGAATAAGAATGACAGCCACATTCATAGATGGCATGCTAACATTTTTGTTTCTTTTTGTGGGGTTTATTTTAGGAGGTGAGGTTCGAGACAGGGTTTCGCTGTGGCTTTGGAGGCTATCCTGGAACTAGCTCTTATAGACCAGGCTGGTCTCAAACTCACAGAGATCTGCCTGCCTCTGCCTCCCAAGTTCTGAGATTAAAGATGTGCCACCACCGCCTGGCCTTTTTGTGGGTTTTTAAAATTAATTTATTCTTTACATTCCAATCCCAGTTCCCCCTCCATTCTCTCCTCCTACCCCCCCATCTGCTCCACAGAGAGGGTAAGGCCTCCCCTAGGAATCTACTAAGTCTGTCTCATCATCTTGTTGAGGCAGGACCAAGGCCCCTCTCCACACCCCACACCGCTGTGTCTAGGCTGGGCAAGGTATCTCTCCACATAGAATGGGCTCCACTGTTCAGTTTGTGCATTAGTGTTAGATCTTGGACCCACTGCCAGTGGCTTCATAAATTGTCCCAGTCATACCTTTATCACCTATATTAAGGGAGTCTAGTTCAGTATTATGCTGGTTCCCCATTTGTCAGACCTGCGTCAGTGATCTCTCAGTAGCTTGCTAACATTTCACTAGCAAAATACCTTACTGTTGCCAACTTAGCATTTCATTGGTTTAAATAGCATAGGAGCCATATAGGAGATAGCATTCTAGTTAGTGACTAATAATTTTAATGTGTCATACCAGTTCATCATGTCCCTTAAGTTAGTACAAGCTTCTGAGAGGTAAGGTTATGATGATTAGAGCAGTGAGCTAGTCAAGAATATCCCCCTGTGGTCCTTCATTTTGAAGGCTGAGCTAGACTGTGTTTAAGAACGCACTAGACTGTGTTTTCTGGTTATAAATGTACTATTGCAATGAAGACTTGAAAAATCCCTCCAACAACGAGGTGGAAATAAATGGTCCATAGCTTTATTTCTACTATGTATGATATATAATTTCATCCAGGTGTTTTCCTACATTTCACTAATTGAGATGGTACTGGATCACATTGTGACTTTTCTCATTTAACAATTTACATCCAAATATTTTGTGTCCCTCCTCCCATTAGGTATGATAACTCAAGTGTCTCCTTATGGTACTACTAACTCTTTATAGATATTCCTAATAGGTCTTTTGATTTTCCACTGATGAATGTGAGCTAGTGTGCTGGCTAGTTTCATGTCAGCTGTCCACAAGCTAGAGTCATTTGGGATGAGGGAATCTCAATTAAGAAAATGGCACCACCAGATTGAAGCTATGGGCAAGCCTGGGGTGCACTTTCATGATTGATGATTGGTGTGGGAGGGGCCAGCTCATGATGATTGATGTGGGAAGGGCCAGCTCACTGTAGGTGAGTGCCACCCCTGTCTGCTGGTCCTGGATACTAGAAGAAATCAGGCTGAGCAAACCAGGAAGAAGCACTCCCCCATGACTTCTGCATCAGGTTCTTCCTCCAGGTTCTGGCCTTGAGTGCCTACAGTCCTTCCTTGACTTCTCAGGTTGATGGGTTGTGAGATGTAAGATGACCTAGACCCTCTCCTCCCCACAAACAAAGACAACTAATTTGCTACATTCTTTTGCTAGACAGCTAAGAAGCCTGCTGTTATTTATAGATATAAAGAGCACTCAAGTAAATGCCTCTGTGTATTGTGTTTGTATATTAAATTGGTGCCTTAAGCTAGTATTTCATTACTGGAGCAGAATTATTTAATTGAGAATTACAGGTCTATGTTAGTTACTTTTCTCATTGCTGTGGCAAAACATGTTATAAAAGAAACGGGTTTACTTTGACTCACAATGTGTAGGGTCAGTCCATGTTGGAGGGAAGGCGTGGCAACAGGAGTAAGAGGCAGCTGGTCACACCGAAGCAGAGAGACACAAATGCTGTTTCTCCAGTCACATCTTCTTTTCCGTTTATATTTAGCCTGTGAGGAAGATTGCTGCTCACATTAAAGATGTGTCTCCCTCTGGGAACACATTCCCAGACATTCCCAGGGGTGTAGGGACTCCAAAACTAGTCAAGTTGACAATGAAGATTAGCTGTCATAAGTTACCATTAGGCTTTGGGACAAGTGCCCAGTTGTTTTTCTAAAGGGATGTCCTTCTTTGTATTTAGTCCAATGTCACAAAGATGACTTCTCTTGCCATATCCACATTAGTATGTAGTATCATATTTAAAAACTTTGCCATTTTAATACATGAAAATTGCAACTTCTCAAGTACAGGTTTTTAATCCATGTGGAATATCTCTCAGTCCCCTGTGTTCGTGAGTTCCCGGTAACATTAACTGTGGATCGAAAAAGTTACATTTGCTTTGACTACATTCACCCTTTTTCCTATTGTCATCATCCTTTAAATAATATGTAAAGCAACAATTTACATTGTGTTAAGTAGTATTTGTCTCCCAGGGATCTGAAATATATGAAAGCATGTGTGCAAATTACATGCAAATCTGAGGCTGTTTTATACAAGGAGCTGCTGATTTGGTGTCCAGGGGCATCTGGGACTCAATCCTGGCAGAGGGCCAAAGATGACTACACTCTGATTTTCATTTTCAAGGAAGCAGTGAACTAGTTTGCTGAGGCCTTTGCCCGCTTATGTAGAAACTTCCTGCCACTTTCCTATAGATGTCTATAAAATATTCAATTCCAGTAAACTTATTGTTTATGACAAATACCATTATTAACTTATTCTTTTTCATTTTTTGGTTTTTTGAGATAGAGTTTCTCTATGTAGACCAGGCTGGCCTCAAACTCAGACATCCACCTGCCTCAGCCTATTTCTTGCATTTTATTTTTATTTTGTGCTTCTGCACAAATAGTCTCTACATTGTGGTTACAGCTATATAACTTTGTTAATATCTTTGTTAGTTGTTACAAATTGGAACCAGAAGACCAAGAAAGTGAAACCAGCCTTGTTGTTTTTAGTACCATTGTTGAGGTACAATTCGAGTTTTAGTGGATTTATAGATCTGTACAAAGCTCACAACAATCTATTTGTGGCTGCTGTTTAGTTTTTGAAACAAGGTCTTATGGTGTAGCCAAACTAACCTTGCACTCACAGCCCTTCCTCCTATGGTCTGAGATTATAGTCCTGGGTTGGCAGGCATGGACCACCACCCCCAGCCTTCACAATTACCTTCAAGAGCACCACTGTCATCATCAGTGTAGCCTTCTGCCCAACTTAATGCACTTTCTACTTCTGCTCAGCCCCTCAGGTAGACATAGAGCTATTTTCAAACTCTGTGGGCTTCTGTATTCTGGATATTACATATATACATAGATTCCTATAACTCATGGTTTTTGTGGCCAGCTCTTTTTAATATGTTGTCAAGGTTTCTATGGCTATGTTTCAGAACCTCATTAATTCTTTAGTGCCAAATGAAAATCTGTTAATGACTCTACCACAGTTTTTAATCTGGTCATTCACTGACAGACATGGAAGTGAGTTGTTTCTACTTTGACTATGACTACGGAGAAGGTCTTTGAACAAACAAGCCTACATGCCGACATGTAATATTGTTTCCCTTGAGACAAAGTACGTGGGAGGAGGTCGCTGAGTTATATGGCAACTTTATGCTTCAGTTTTTAGCCAGCCATTTTACAAAGTAGCCTTAGTATTTTTCACTACCACAGTCACTCCAAGTCCCCACCAGCTTCACCACAGTCTCGGAGGCTCTTTTCAACTCCTTCATGTGTTTCTTTTGTTCTACAAAAATTTAAAATAATTTATCTTGGTCCCATTTGCTTCTGGTGTCTTTTTATCACATTAAACTCATATACAAAAACTAGTTACCACCTTTTTTTAAACCTGCTTTTCATAAAGCTTTATATTTTCCCCTCATATATGAGCAAAAGTAAGCATTTCATAGTGATTTTTATCATATGAGATGCTGTGATAAACCGGTGTGGCTGACTTTGAATTACTCATGATTACTTCAAGCCTTTGTGGAAACAGGGGAACATGAGTCTTTTTTTAAAAAATCATACATATGTGTATATATGCATCTGAAAGTGTGCATCTTGGGTGTTCTAATTATTTCCCTAGACATTTAGGGAACAGTTCTTTGGGAATCCTCCTGCTGGGCCTGTGCCATGTTACTTTGGTTCTTTTTGATGATGACAATGTTTATGGATGGCAAATTTTAATTTTTGAAAGAGCATGAAATCGTTTGGAGTCGAACCATCTCAATAATGAGCCTGATTGAAGTGAACCTAACAGCACCCCTATGTGCACATACATGTACAAACAAGTAGGCTTCTCCTTGTGTGTGCTCCTAGACTAAGCCATAAAGTATTTTAGAACTAGTCAGGTTAGCACGTGCCCTGCCACTGAGCCACAGCTCTGGGTTCCTATCAATGTCTTTATCTACTCATTTGAAGGTTTTTTTTGTTATTTTGTTTTTGTTTTAGTTTTCATTTGAGACAGGGTTTCCCAGTGTAACAGTCCTGGCTGTCCTGGAACTCAAACTCACTAAGTTTGTAGACCAGGCTGGCCTCAAACTCACTAAGATCCACCTGCCTCTCACTCACTAAGATCCTACCAAGTGTTGGGATCAAAGGTGAGTGCTGCCACCAACTGGCGCCATTTTAAATTTTTAATTTAAATTTTAATATATTTATTTTTCATATGTATGTAATGAGCATACATGCATCTGTACACATATGCCATCTCATGTCTGTGGAGGTCAGAGGACAACTTTCAGGAGTCAGTTCTCTCCATCCACCATGTTGATCCACGATTGATTGACCTTGGGTTTTCAGCCTTGGCATCAAGAACCTTTACCTTGTTGGTGCAATCCAACCTATCAACATTTGAAAATGGCAACTCCATTAGTAGTTGAACAAGAAAACAGTCTTCTATAACAACACCCTTAAAGATGAAAGCAGTGGCTGGAGAGATGAACTAGTGTTTAAGAGCACTGGCTGTTCTTCCAAAGGACCACCATTTAGTTCCAGGTACCCACTCAGTGGCTTACCACCATCTATAACTCCATTCCCAAGGGATCTGACACTTTCTTCTAGCCTTCTTTGATGCTGCATACATGTGGTGCACAGACATGCAGGCAAAACACCCACATGCATAAAATAATAAAAAGCTCCAAAAGTAAAAATGAAAAGAAGATAAATCAATTTGTAAAAGATGCACAGTTCTGCCAACACTTGTTTTTAAGGCTTATACAGACACTTGGTAGTGAGAGTTAACTTCAGACTTAACTTTGATAATTCTTACTCGAGATGCTCCCATGGGAGATTCTTATATTGGATGAAGAGGTCCTTGCTTCAGCATTAGACTCCCTGCCGAGCACTTAATAAGATTCCTGTCTCATTGTCACTGCATGTTGAACTTGATGAGAATCAAGCATATCCATGCTCATCAGAGATGTCTTCAGAATGCTAATGAGTCTTGTTTCTCACAAAAGTGTCTGAGCATCTCTTTTTCCTTTAATTTTAATCTACTGAAGCACTGCATTTGGGTTCAAAAGAAGTGTCGAGTTCACAGTACCAAATCTCCCCTAAGCCTGAGAGTAACGTGCAGAATCGCGTCACAACACCGGTGGAACTTAGCTGTGGTCTGAAAGTGACAAGACACAAACCCCCAGAGAACCTAACTATGACTAGGTAGACAGAGTATGGACAAAGCAGACCTGATTGTGAGCTTTTTGTTTTTGTTTTTTGACAAGCTGTGTGCCTCCTAACACTCCCCTGGTTTTAGTGTTTCAGACATGAGACAGGCACAAAGTGAAAAGCACTTATCTCACAGGTATGGTGAGGTTGTAATGGTGTGGTGCTCTGGGCCATGTGTGTCATACATTAAGCATCCAAACAGTAGACCTGAAATGAATGCCACCACCACTTGAAGGGAATCACAGCATTCACCACAAACCTGATTCAGAAGACCACAGCAAACGGCATTTCTCAACAGCAACGCCCTTGTACCATGGTCCTCATCCAACATCTAGCCAGTGTTCAACAAACTGGAAAAAAAATGTCAAAAAAAAAACAAAAAACAAAAAACAAAAAATCAACCCAACTCAACACCATGGTTATCAAACATAGTTGCTTTTGGATATTCAGAAAAATTTTGTTTAACATTATTTTGTGTGCTTGTGGTATACATATACACATATACATGTGTGTTTGTGTGTGTGTGTGTGTGTGTGTGTGTTTTCTCATTGTGTCTACACATGAACATGTGGATGTGGAAGATGGAAGTTAGTATTAGCTGTCTTCCTTTGTTGATCTCAGCATTGTTTTGTTTTTGTTTTTGTTTTTGTTTTTTGTTTTGTTTTGTTTTTGTAACAGCGTCTCTCACTGTGCCTGGAGATCACTCACTTTCTAGGCCGGTTAGCCAGTGAACTCAAGGACTCTGCTGCCTCTGATCATCCCCATGCCTTGATTTCTTCATTTGTAAAAGACAATGCCTTACATATGCACTTGTTTTGAGGAAGAGAGAGTTTATGGATGTAAACAGCTAGAACAATGCAAGGAAAACAGCACCTGCCAGGGAAGGGGAGAGCTCCCCAACGTGAAGGCAGAGCCTGTCTGCTTGGAGAGGCTCTTGCATCCTTAAAGATAGATCTGTAAAGTGGTGTTGTAATTAGCTTTCTGTTGCTCTGATAAAAAACCATGCCCAAAGCAACCCAAAACAGAAAGGGTGTATTTGGTTTACATGTCTTGATGGAAGCCCATCATGAAGGGAAATCAGAGCAAGAACTCAAGACAGAAACCTAGAGGCAGAAACTGAAGCAGAGGCCAGGGAGGAGTGTCATTTAGTGGTTTGGTGTCATTGCTTCTTTGCACAAGCCAGGGCCACCTGCCTATGAGTGGCACTGCAATACGTGTTGAGCACTTCCACATCAATCATTACCTGAGAAAATGCCCCATGGGCTTGCATGCAGCCAATCTGATAGAGACTTTTTTTTTCAGTTGAGGTTCTCTATTCCCAGAGGTTGACCCTAGCTTATGTCAAGTTGACAAAAAACTACCCAGAACATGCTCCCAGAAGACTAGGAAACAGCCTACTCTATGTGTGTAGGTGAGAAGAAAACCCTACATGTTGATGCCTATAGGACAACCAGCTTTGTGAGAGAGAAAGAGCCCTAATTTCTAGCTTCCCACCTGCTTTCTAGGGTGGTATTCACCAGCCCCTGGTGCTCAGTGAGGAGAGAAATAAGCTCTTGCACAAGACCATGTTAGCAGGAATCATGGTACCAATCTCACAGGAAGGTCAAGAGATTTAATTGTATACCTTCAGTATTTCTAAGTGTTCAGCACACAAGAAATGAACAAAAAAGTCAGCTGTGATGGGGTTAAGGACTGTAGAGTTAGTAGGAAAGTATGGAGAGGGAGGAATCTAAAGGTAGAGGACAGAAAGAGAAAGAGGAAGGAGAGAAACAGAAGTCAAGGAAGTACAAGCTGAGGCTCTTGTTGGCCTATGTCCTCCACACAGCTTTGGGGATCAGCCAACTGTTGTTCTCTTTCATTCTGTCAAGGTCTGGGGTGTGAACCTTCCTACTCACCCGGAATAGTCCAAGGTAGCTTCCTGCAAGTCTCCAGCCCTCCTTCCTGCCCAGGCAGGCTCCTGGAAGTGCCATCACTAGAAAGAACAAACCAGTGATCCTACTTTTCGATTCTGAGCAGGCCAGGAAGGACAGGGTTGGGGTTTCTGAAGGACTCCTTTTCCCCTGGAGCCTCAGGTCCAGAATTTAGCATTTGATCATAAAACTTTGCCAGTTTAGCATGTCCTGATTCATGTGTGTGGTGTGGGTGATGTGTGTGTGTATGTTTAACTTGTAGGGTGTGTGGAATTTTAGATATTGTGGAAAATAGTTTCTCTTGATGAGACAAATGGCAGTCACTGTTTTCTGTTTTCACTACTAGGTGGAGGAGAAAAGCAATGTTTCAGATTAAACATAGGAGAAATTTCTTTCTTAGGTGGATTTGATAAAGCCAGGAATGAACTGTCAAGGGAAATGTTGACGCCTCTTTGGGAGCTTTTGAGAACAGAATACATGCTCACATGCCTCAGAGAGATGGAGCCTACCCCTGCCCAGAGATGGCAGGAGGAGGGGAGAGGAGACCTCTTGTCGGCCAGAGCTGCAGGACCATAGCCCATCTCACTTCTCAGAGCCCTTCAGTATTGGTGCTTTTATCTGAATGTTCAATACTTAAACTTTAGAGATGACAGAAAATCAGAGAAGTAGAAAAATCCCTTATCCAGAGGAAGCCTAGAGTGACTTGCTTTTAGCACACAGGTTTTCCACAGGTTTTTTCATTTACCAAGAAATAGTTTCAGAAACTTATTCCAAAGCTACTGCATGCTTTTGTGATCCAACTTTTTCACTTCCTGGGAGATGAGCCCATTTCCTCATCAGTGACTATGCCACTTTTGCTGGCTAAAGAGTGTCCCCTGGCATGCATGCAGTACAGTAAGTTCAGCCAGTTTTGACCTGTGGAAGATTTTACCTGCTTTCCTGTGAATCCTTGTAGAGTTGTCCTTGTGGAGTTGTCTGATAATTTCCTAGGAACTTATTCTGGGGAGGGAAAGGACTTTGGTGGTACACAGCTTTTGAAAATTTTGCTGGCTCTTGCTAGCTTCCCTTCCCAAAAGGTCACAGCAGTTTATATCATCATCACTTATATTTGATAGAGCCATTTTCCTCCATTTTCTAAATAACATGGGGTTCTGTTCACTGAAAGTTGGGTGTTTTCAATATACATTTCTCTGAGTTCTGGGAAAGTTGAAGTTTTCATTGCCTTTAGAGTCCTATACACACACACACATACACACCACACACAGAGCTCTCCTCCCCACACACAGTTATAGTCTTTTTTTTTTTTTTGGTTTTTAGAGACAGGGTTTCTCTGTGGCTTTGGAGGCTGTCCTGGAACACGCTCCTGTAGACCAGGCTGGTCTCAAACTTACAGAGATCTGCCTGCCTCTGCCTCCTGAGTACTGGGATTAAAGGCGTGCACCACCACCACCCGGCTAGTTATAATCTTTTAACAGCAGCTCCTTTGGATGTACCGGACAGAAATTTGCTATGGGGATTATTCTTCAGGTTGCATTAGCTGTCATTAGACTATCATGATATTCTGCAAGTCAGGTGAGGAAGTCTAAAGGTTAGATCACTGAGAATTGCAGGACTGCAGGTGGACAATGGTCACCGTCCATACTGTGGGATCTGATCAGGATTCTTATCACTGAGCAAAGTCACAGTCACTTGTCTGATGCCTGGAGTGTGACACCAGGAGCACATGTGGGAAAAGGAGGAGGAGGAGGGAGGGAGAAGCTGCAGGGGGAGGGAGGGAGAGTGGTTGTCCCCTTCCCTCCCTGTGTTCACACAGTGGGTGTCCTAAGAGGTGTGAACTGGTACCATAAATCTTTTCGCCAAGAGCCGCCCGAGCCCTACCGCCAAGTGGGCAGTCTCCGCCAGCCGCCTGAGTTCTGCCCGCCGCGTGGATGGACAAAATAATACAGAGACTTATATTATGTACAAATGCTGCTTGGCCAATGACTGGGATTTCTCATCTGTTAGCTCAGTCTTAACTATCATAAATCTATATATTTTATAAGACTTATTTTATTGGACTCCTTCCATTGGCTTCCCCCTTGCCAGTGGATCACATCATCAGATGGAGGAAGAGCAGCGGAGGGGAAAAAGGACGACTTCCTACTTCTCCTTCCTTAAATATCAGTCTCCTTGCTATGTCACTTCCTGCCTGGATCAGCACTTCTCTACTACATTTCCCAGAATCCTCTTTGACACCTAGTCCAGTCTAACTTGCTGCCTCATTGGCCAAACAGTACTTTATTCAACAATCAGTAAGATGAACATACACAGTATATTCCCTATCAGTGAACAATCATGGTCATTGTGTCATCTCTCCTTCCCCCTCCTCTAGGCCCAGGAAAAGTGGACATGGACACTTTACCTTCCTGGAGACTGGGCTAGATAGAACCAGTTGTGCATGAGCCTTCAACTCTTTCATTTTGTGAACTTTTGAAAACATTATCTACCTTATTTCTTTGGGTAAAATCCAGACCCCTTACCTGGCCTGTCAAGCCCTGTTGCATCACTGCTCTTTCTGCTCCATCTCTCGCCTGAATCCCCGAATCACTCTGGTCCAGATTCCCTCATGCCCAGGGCCTTTCTACCTGCTGACTCTTCCATGGGGATGCCTTTCCCATACACATCCACACCTCAGGAGTACTTCCTCCTCAGGTCTCTGCCCAATGTTACCTCATCTGAGCACCATGAGGAGACCCTGGGCAGGCAGCTGTGTCCGGGATGTCTGTGGCACAAGGCTGGCTGACAGGAAGGAGATGAACCTGAACTCTAATGGGGAATCAGGGCCAAACACAGCTCACTCAGGAAGCTAGCAAGGGGGCTTAGGTCTTCATCTACAACACTGAGGGTAGCTGCCTTTATTCGGTGTGCACGTGCCCACCAAAGAGCCAGCTGCACAGAGAAGCATACTTCCCATGTCCAGTTCCTGTCCTGGGACCCTGCCCTTGTTCTCTATCACCCCCCCTCTCCTCATTTCCTCACTGGCATGCATATCCTTCACCCCCATCCTAACTCTCACTGACCCGAGAAAGTCTGTTCTCTTCCAGGTGTATAGCGGGCCTTGATGTGCCTGATTCAGCCAACTCCCAGGCAGGAAATCCACTGGCCATGCCTCAGCTCTGGGATCTAGCTGGGTAGGAACACTGTAGAAATATGATCTGGAGCCAGACCAATAGTCACAGATAGTGACAGCTGATGCTGAGCTCACGGTGGACATAACCTTGGAAACCCTGTTCTGGTCGGTGGGACTTTTCTTAAGCAGGTGGTAGTCAAGTGACTCTAGGTGTGGATGAACAGACAAGGAAGACAAGAAAACTTGCCATTCTTAATCTAAACGGTGTCCATGTGACCCAGAGTGAAGTGTTAGGGGCAGCCCACTGAGAGCCATGCCACTCTTTGGTGTATGAGGGCATAGGGAGGATGAAAGGGTTGACAGAGGAGTTTGGAGAGAGCATGGGGAAGTTTGTGGTTTCTTCCTAATGGTCCAGATGTTAATGTCAGGCCCTGCTGTCTGCACTGGCGGAGGGAAGAGAGACAGAGAGAGACAGTAGGTGCTCCCTCTCAGAATAGGGAGGTGTTCCTCTAAATGCATATGACCAACTGTCTGTCTGTCTGTCTGTCTATCTATCTATCTATCTATCTATCTATCTATCTATCTATCTATCTATCTGTTTATCTATCTATCTGGTGTGTGTGTGTGTGTGTGTGTGTGTGTGTGTGTGTGTGTGTGTGTGTCTGGAAAACCAATAAAACAATGTATGATTTGCATAAAACAAAACCTTCGATTACCAGATTTCTGGCTAAAAGTGTTTCCAGTGACTGAGTAAGATATTGCTTTTTCATCAACATACTTGGGAAGAAGCCCTAGAGGACACCTGAATGAATGTACCTGGAAACTCAGAGTCGTAATGTAAATTCCCATAGTGCTCTGGGCAGAAGGGCAAAGTGTAGACTAATCATCTCAAATAGTAGCATGGCTGCCTGACCCCATGGCCACAACTGACCAGGAAGAACTTGCTGGTGACCAAATTTGATACAGTTATGCTTTATGCTGGTCTCATTGTTGCCTTCTTGCTATGTTGATTGAGTAGGCTTTTTTTTTTCTTTCTTGGTCTTCAGAGCTTCATAGAGTGCCACTGAGTCACACCCGGCACTTGGTGGGAAGCTGGGTATTCTCCTGAGAAACCCACTGATCATGCAAGGGGATGTTTTTCAGAGAGCAGCAAATTCCCAGGCACAGCGTTTCACAGAGGCTATGTATGTCCCTGGAGATTAGCCAGGGAAGGGAGACTGAGGAGGAAGGTGTAGACACTCTCCTGGCCACATGTGCTTCTGAAGAGAAAAGACAAATATAGAATCACCGAGGGATAGCTCACACACCCTTGCATACACATACATGCTTACACACCCTTGCTTGTTTAGTTTGGCTTAAAAAATAGGTCCATTTATCCACAGCTTATAACCTAATGCCTAAACTGCACGTCAAGGCTTTCAGTTTATTTAATTGAGGGTGTGGCCTGGTGGGGTTTTTTAAAAGGCATCAGATAATTAGTGGCTTCACTCCATTTGTTATTTCATGGTCTTCTGTGTGCCAGCCATTGTGATGGGTCCACTAGATACAAATGAAGATATCATGGACGCCCCATGAAGAAGACTGGTCAATTAAACAAGAAATCCAAACTAATAGTGTGGACAGCAATCACAGTGAGTGCCGGAAAGGTGAAGTAACTGCCTATCCAACTGGGAGTCATGTTTCACGAGTCTAGTAAACCAGAATGGCTGTGCGTTCTGAGTTGGCATGGTGAGATTTGTTGCAGATTGTTCTTCCCACCAGCCTGGGCCCACTGCTACATCAACCATAAATGAACACTCAGAGACTTATAGTAATTATAATACTGTTGGCCAATGACTAGGGCTTCTTATTGGCTAGCTCTGTCTTAATTATTAACCCATTTCTACTAATCTATGTGTTTCCATGTGGTCTTATCTTACTGGAGAAAACCTCACTCACGTCCTCTCTTTCCCCAGGCCCACATGATGACACGCCTCTGCCTACATCTCCCAGAATTCTCCTCATCTCTTAGACCCACCTGTCTTGCTGCTCTGTTGGCCACAGTGTTTTATTCATCAACCAATAAGAGAAGCATATGTGCAAAAGACATCACCATCAGAGATTCATGTTGTGGCTCCTCTGTATACTAAGACTGACACTGGTCTGGGGAAGCCTGTTTCAGTTGAGGGCTCTGAGTCTCAACACTAGACATCTCAGGTCAGAGTATGTTTCTCAAGTTTCCTTAAGTAGCAATTCTCAGCCTTGGCTACACGTTAGGATTGATTACCCATGGAGCTGGCCCACAGTTCTGGCTGTGCCCAGAACAATTAAGTTTGCATCTCTAACCAGGTGTATCTGAGGGAAGATCCAGGTACTGCTACTGTCTTCTAAAGTTCCCAAGTGGCTTCCATGTAGAGCTCAGATTAAGGTGTTTTGAGTTGAGTTCTGTGAAAGAAGCAAGCATGCTCTGAGAGCTTTGAAAAAGCTCAAGATGATTGTAATGCCCAGAAATTACAGAACATGTACTGTGTGCTGTGAGCAGTTACCCATAGTGGGGCCTATGAGTATTCTCACTAAATTTCTAAAGCTGTTTGCTGCAGTTGACACTCGTGGTGAAGCTTTGTGCCATGGAAAACTGGTCTGGAGCGGCCACCTGTCCCTCGCTAAAATGTTCTGCCTCACCTTTGTCTTGGATGTATGCCATGGCCCTCCAGATCTTCCTGGGTATGTCCTCATTCTCCTAACCTCTTTGTCACCAACTGCTCAGGCTCCTGGGATTCTGGCTTGGACACTGGTAGACCTTGGGTGGGGAATTTGTTGTGCCAGTCCTGCAATCCTTATTCATAGGAATCAGCAACTCTCTACAGAGAACACATGTGTTTTCGTACAAAGTTCTTGAAGACAACTCTTTTCCAGCAGACTAGGCGAACATTTTCTTGGCTTAGGACCTTTCTATCCTTTGCACTAAAGGCAGCCACTAAAAATAGAGTGTGTGGGTGCTGCAGTCTTTTTTTGTTTCTTTTTTGCCATTGTTGCCTCTGAATAAAGCAACCTGTCTTCTGGCAGATCCCAAGAGCAGCCAAGACATGGAAAGACAATTTCAATGGGCTCCTGCTATATCCCCTGTGGTTAGGGCCCTTCCTACACCATGAGAAAGTAAAATTCAAAACTCAATTGAGCAATGACCAAGCCAAAGATGATTCTACTCTGTTTCTCCTTCTACCTGCTCTGATTCTGGAAGAATTCCTTCTTTTGTAGACCAAACACTCTGACTTTCATGCTGGGAACACTGGGTCTTCAGAATTACCAGACAAAAAGACTCAACTCTCTCTCCTTTATTATAACTCTTTATTCACATCAACCTAAATTTATATGATGGGAGTTGTCCTTCTGTGCATATGTTTGTCTTATTGTTTGATGAATAAAACACTGTGGCCAATGGAGAAGGATGATAGGTGGGACTAGGAGACAAGAAGGATTGTGGGAAGTGTAGGCAGAGAGGAGTCATCATGTTATTCCTGCGAAGAGAGGACTTGAGTGAGGTGTTGTCTGGTAAGAGAAGACCTTGTAGAAATACATAGATTAGTAGTTATGGGTTAATAATTAAGACATAACTAGCCAATAAGAAGCCCTAGCCAGCAGCCAACAGTTTCATAATTAATACAAGTCTTGTGTGTTCATTTGGGGCTGACACAGCACTGGGACCAGACTGGTGGGAAGAATGCCTGTAACACATCTACATGAACCTGTCTTTTTTTTTCCCTCTTAGCCTTATGATCTGGACTCTTCTTGGTCAAATAGTACTTTGAGAATGTGGTGACCAACTTGGCCCAGACTTCAGGAAATCTTACCAGAATTTTCAGTTATTTATTTATTTACTTGAGTGTGTGTGTGTGTGTGTGTGTGCATCTGTTTGTGTAACCATGTGTACTTATACACATGTGAGTGCATGTGTGTGCCCCCTGGCTAAGTGCTTGTCTTCCTGTTATATCCTAAAGTTTCTGCTGCTCTTTTGCCATTCTTAAAGTTATATAAATCAATATCTATACATATACTATCCTGTTATGTACTACAGTGCATCTCTGTGGGTATCAGGCAACAAGCAGGCAAATGCAGGACTATATATACCATGATGTACATACATGTACATGTCAGAGGATAACTTTCAGGAGTCAGTTCTCATCTTACACTTTTCTGAGATAGGGTCTCCCTTATTTCTGCTGTTGCACTATGTTCTCCAGGCTGACTGGCTTTGTGACCTTCTGTCTGATTCTCTTGTCTCTATTTCCCATCTCTAGGCTGTTGTGGGATATTTGATCATCCTGTGACACTTTGAGACTGTTAATAAAGTTAACGTTGAAATAGGAGTAAAGTCAATGACTCACTGACCAGAATTGCCATACAGATTTTGGAGAACTCAGGATACAATCTGATAGAGAGGCAACGAAAAGAGTAGTGAAGGGTTTAGAAAGATTCTGGGGTCTTTTCAATCATGCAGAGAGAAGGTCAGCTGGTCTCTCCTCCACTACTTTCTTGATCTATAAGGTTTTTACCTCAATATCTGACTCCCCAGTTTTTATTAATAATAGAACAATTTAGATTAAATGTTTCATCTGGCCCAATGTGTTTAACATTCCTTGTGGCAAGACCCTCCACTGGTATCTTCTGACAGGTTGAGAATTATTGTATATGGGCACTGTGAATAGAAAATAAAGCAGTTTTTAAGTCAATCACTATAATAGACCATCCATTAGGTAATGAGGAAGGCAGGGGAATTCCAAGCTGTAAAGAACCCATTAGCAGGATTACCTTATTTATATCTCTCAGATCTGTTACCATTCTCCATTTTCCAGATTTCTTTTTAATGATAAATATAGGAGAATTCCAGGTACTGGTTGATTCTTCAATGTGTTGAGCACTTAGCTGCTCCTGTAGCAAACATTCTAGTGCCTTTAATTTTTCTGTTGCAAAAGTCATTTTTCTACCCAGAGAGGCTTGTCGGTTAACCATTTTAAAGGTAGGACTGTTGGTACCTTTGAAAGATCAACAGCTCTTGTGCCCTGCTTATATACAGCCAAACAGTTGGTGACTGTTCTATATAATACCTTTTGATATTTCTCTTAGAAGCATTCCTTATTTTACAGTTTGTTTATGAGATTGGAGGAATGTTAATCTGTATTTCCATTGTTGTAACAAATCATATCCCCATAAATTCATTGCTATGTTAGCCATCTATGGCTTTAATTTTCTTCTCTGTCCTCCTGGCCCTATACACTCAACCCACCTTGTACTTTATTCTCTCTGCCTGGCAGCCCCGCCCATGCTTTCTCCTGCTTCGCTATTTGCCATTCAGCTCTTTATTAAACCATCTTTGTATAAAACAGGCAAAGGACCACAGCTTCACAGAGTTAAACAAATACAGCATAAACAAGAAGACATCTACATCGTTTACAAAAAATGTTCCAGAGCATAAACAAATGCAGCACACCTTAAAATAATATTCTACACCAGAGGTGGCTGAGCTGAAGCAGCCTGCAATCCGTAGCGATGGGCAGTGAGCTGCCTGAGAAGCAGACACAGGGTGACAGACAGGAGAAGCCCATGTGGCAGGAGCTAGAGGGCATGGGACCCATCTCAATGACAGGCTATGACTGTGACTGTAGCATTCGGGCTGGAGTGGGCAGCAGGCGGTTCGTGGGGCAGCGGTGCTCCGTAGCAGGCAGCCGCTGGGCTTCTGAGACTGCAGAAGCCTGCAAGGATGTTGTGTCTGGTAGTGGTGGCAGAAACCGCCATGGGCTGACATGATGTCGTGTTGTGTGCACATTGGACACCAGAAGAAGCATTTATCTAGATTGTTCTATTTTAATTAAAAAAAAACTGGGGTGTCAGATATTGAAGGTAAAAACCTGATAGATCAAGAAAGCAGGAGAGGAATGACTGGCTGACCCTCTCTCTCCACTCTGCTTCCCAGATTGAAAAGACCTGAGACTCTTTCCAAGCCCCTTCCTACTCTTTCTGGTGCCTATCTCTATCACATTGTAATCTGAATGCTCCAAGTTCTCTATGGCTAATTCTGGCCAGCTAGTAGTTGACTCCTCAATCCCCTTCAAGGTTAACTGTTGTAGAATATTGTTTTAAGATGTGCTGCCTTCATTTATGCTGTATAATATTTTTTAATGATGCAAAGATGTGTTGTACTCTTGCATGTTGCAATTGTTTAACTCTGTGAAGCTGTGTTATTTTGACTGTCTAAAACACCTGAGCACTGAGCGCAAATAGCAAGGCAGGAAAAAGAATAGACAGGGCTGATAGGCCGAGAGAATAAATAGGGGGAGAAATCTAGGGTCAACGGAAGAGGGAGGAGCTAGCAAAGGAGAAGGAGAGGAAGACACTAGGGGTCAGCCACCCAGCCACACAGCCAGCCACAGAGTAGAAAAGAAAGATATATAGAATAGAGAAAGGTTCAAAGCCCAGAGGCAAAAATGTAGTTAAAGAGAAATGGGATAATTTAAGAAACAAGCCAAGGTAAGGCCTTATTCATAAGTAAGAATAAGTCTCCATGTATTTATGTGGGAGCTGGGTGGCAGGCCCCCAAACAGTTAAAAAAAAAAAACCAACTACAATTAACTTTATTATCAGTCTTAGAGTGTTACTGTATGATCAAATATCCTGCAGCATTTCCCCCTTTTTGTCTAAATAAAAAGAATAAATGCTTCACTAGAGAGAAGTGCTGGGAATACAGATGTATGTCACTATATCCAACTTTTGGCTTGACTTATAGGGATCAAATCCAGGTTGTAATGCTTGAAAGGCTAGTGATTTGCCCTCTGAGCCCTCTCCTAGCCCAACATGTCCTAGCGTAGTGTGGAAGAAAATACACTATTGTAGACCAGGCGGTGTGGCAAGTGCCATGAGCTTGGAAGGAACTTTCTTTCTCCTCCCTCTTCGTCTCAAAATCAGCTCAAGCATCTCCACCTTCCAGAGTCGTTTATCCTTCCTCTGCATCCCCTGTCTCCCCATCCTTTCGGAATAGAATGGCCTCCGTTGTAAATTCCCTCTGGGTTTGTGCCTTTGTTGAAGAGCATCGAGAGTTTTCCCACTACTGTAAGGTGAGCTCACTATTAGGAGACATTGCCTGGATTTTGTTATATTCTGAAATACCAACCTTACTGCCCGGGCTATAGTAGAAGAAAACTTTATATACCACTCCTCACATTTCAAACTTAGAAATGAATTTTGATGTGGCCACTCACTGGTTTTATCCATGAGCTGTAAGATGTGGGGCCATCATCAGGACCCCACCCAGCATGCATGTTTCTGAGGATTTATTCAGGCTTCTACAGCTCAGTTGACTCAATTTGGGAGACAGTGACTGGAAGCAAACAAAGCAGGGTGATGTTTAAGCCTCACTTCCCAGTGACCATAAGTGAGTATGTCTGGCCACCTCAACTGCCTGGACCTCCAGAGAGATCAAAACAAAATTGTTTATACTAAGCAGAGTTAGGCTTAGAGTATCTTCCTGTCCACATGCTCCTCACTTGGGCCAGTGCAAGCCACCTTCTATTTCTTCCTAACTTGCTAACCACAAAGGAGGCAACTGAAACTCTAGTGTCTTTACTAAAAGTCCCTAAGTCCATTCTTTGCAGTGTCTCCTCCTGCATCAGAGGTTTATCAACAGTACAGCTGTTCTATGTCACTGCTTGAGTAAAAACACAGGGGTATCTGGGCTACCAAGCCAGCCAGCCACAGGCTTGGTGTTCTGTGAAGTGTGAATGCGGACAGCGGCTCACAGGTGCTGCTTTTGGTTGCGACTTGTCAAGTTGGAGGCAAACTTTATGGTATGAAGCAGATGAGCAGCAATTTGCTGACCAGTGCGGAAGAGGAATCTCAACCCTTGGTGCACGAGGCAGACTTACCCAACCAGCCTCTAAAACTACCAGTGCTTGGTCCTGCCCAAGCCAATTAAATCTCCAAGTGAGGTGGAAGTCAGGCTGGCCACCTTTTCAGAGTCCCCCAACTTACTTTAATGTGCTGCCAGCATGGCGATCACTGTTTCAGGGAAAACGAGGGAACACTAACTAAGGAAAACAGGCCCTTGCTGCCAATCAATATTTATCAGGTGACTGACAATTTACTGAATGCCAGCTAGTATATGTGTAATGATAACTCTTTCTACCAGCTGCCTGAGTTCTCCAGCCACATTAGGACCCTAAATAACACATAGCTTCTTATATTAGTTACAGTACAGCTGGTCAATGGCTGGGATTTCTTATTTGCTAGCTCTGTCTTAAGTATCAACCATAACCATTAATATATGTATATTTTATAAAGACTTATCTTACCAATGACACCAGCGGCATGCATTCTCTCTTCTCCAGGATTACATGGTGACTCTCCTTTATACTACATTTCCCAGAATCCTCCTCTACTCCTAGCCCCACCTATCTTGCTTCCCTATTGTCCAACAGTGCTTTATTTATCAATCAATAAGGCAAACATATACACAGAAGGATTCTCCCCATCATATATGTGCTTCTTCTGTTGAGATTTTAGGGTTGCCATAGCAAAATACCAGAGAATAGAAGGTTAAAATAACAGAAACTCCCTTCTGGAGTCCCCAAATCCTAGAAACAGTATCAACAGACTCTTGGTTTCTTCTGAAGCCTCTCTCTTTGGCTTGTGTATGGCATCTTCTCCCAGTGTTGTCAAGTACTCCTTTCTCTGTGCCTGTCTGGTTCTAATCTCCTCTTATAAGGGAGCCAGACATGTTGGATTAGGGCCCACACCATGTCTTCATTTACTGTACATCATGTCTTTAAAAGCCCCATCTCCAAATATAGTCACACTCTAAAGAGCTAGGAGTTAGGATTTCTCATGAATTTAAGGGAAGCGTTCAGTTGCCCTTCCATGTCAAGGCACTGTTCTAAGAGTGTCTGTCTGGGCTGCAGGTTTTAGCTGAATAGGACAGGGCTTGCCTAGCATCGTAAGGCCCTGAGTTTGAAAGCCAGCATCTCTCCTCTCCCTCTCCCTCTCCCTCTCTCTCTCTCTCTCTCTCTCTCTCTCTCTCTCTCTCTCTCTCTCACACACACACACACACACACACACACATACACACCCCTATGCCTTGACTAATTATATATTTTTTAAAAATACTTTTAACAGTCCTCTGAGAAATTACCACTATGTTACAAATGAAGCAACGAAAGTATAGAGCGGTGACAAAGAGAATGAACACATGCTCTTAACAGCTACATCCTGCCGACTTCCAGAAATCCTGGCCACTAGTGGAGTTTTATCACATAGAAGAAATCACTTCCTTTCTCATAACAAGATCATCGATCATCTTCATTCTATCTGTTGTTTAAGGGCCCACAAGGAGATGGAAGTGAGCCAAGTTGGGAGGCACATTCAAGCCCCCCACAGTCATTCAGGGGCCCAGGCTGAAGGAGGCTTCACCAATTTGTAAACTACAACATCTAAAAAAGCATGTCCATCGTGATCCCGGATCAAGGAAAAGATGGAAGACCACACAGCTTTCCACTATTTCAGCCAGGTCATGACACATGGCATGTCTCAGTGTTGTGGCTGGGGCCCTGCCTAGTTGTAGGTGGCTGAAAAACGTAGGGATGCAATAGCGTACTTGTAGACATTCAACACTTCACCATAGTTCATGAAGTGGTTCCTATTCCTGGTTTAAGATGGCATCTCTAAGTGATTAAGAAATGCAGCAGCAGGGACAGAATTTTTGGAGCTGGCCCTGAGATTCGGGCAATTCCATTGGCTCCACTGTGCTCCTCTTTCTGCCCATCTGAGAATGTCTGTGAGCACTGGAGGGTGTATCATGTACTGCTTCACATTTACTTATCCTGGAGGGTATCTGCTAAATGCTAAACAGCAACACCAGGCGTAAAGTGACAGTAGGAATCTCCAGGTTGTAACACAGATAATTACACAGTTTATGAGGTGTGCTTATTAAACCATTAGGTGTAGTATCTAGCACCATCTTGGGAATAGAAAGACTCATGCCTCATGCCTAAAAAAGAGGACTGATTGATTCATTTTGTGTTGCTAATAATGTAGTTTTTTTTTTTTTTTTAAAGCATTTCCCAAGTAGCATAACTCATGAGCCTATGAAAGGCTCTGGTTGCAACGATAATGGCAGCGCTTTGCAGTTTCTGGAACTCTGCCATTGCTCCAAGTACACGGCTGACAGGTTGGGGGGATGGTGAATTTCTTTCCTTCTTCTCTCTGTGATAATCCTGACCATAGTGGCTCATTGACCCACAGTGTGAACAATGTCAGCACCCAAGGTTGTTCCTGGAACTTGGCAAGTGATGATATTTTTCTTCTTAATTGTGTCTTACAATACTGGGTCTTTTCCAAATGCTTATGCATATGATTTGATATCCTTATGATTGGAATGTTTATGGTCTCCAAGTTTTTGTACTGAAACTTAGTCACTGATGTAATGGTATTATGGGATAGCAAGACGGCTGTGCAGGTAAAAGCACTTGTCACCAAGCCCAAGGGCCTGAGTTCAATCCTCTAGACATGCATTGTGGAAGGACATTGACTCTCAAACTCTCACAGGTCATTTATGTAGCGCCTGCACTACAACACTTCCACAGTATAGGGCGAGGGGCTTGAGGATTTAAATAAGGACAAGACAGCAGGTCCTTCATGCAGGGAGAGAATGCCTTTTTATTTCAACAAGAGTGGGGGCTTATATACCAGTCAGCAGGGATGGTGGGAAACTACCCAGATAACAAGTTCAGTTTCCCAGGCCCATCAGGCAATCCTGAATGGGTGAATAACAGAATAACAGGAACTTGCACTCAGGCCTTCAAGGAAGGAAGAAAACAGGATGTACCTGCTAGGTAAGCTCCTAGTCACAAGCTGGTCAGCAGACCCCTATGGAGGAAAGGCCCAACAAGTCCCCCTTTAAATGTACATATAAAATGAGCATCTGTCTTAGGTCGCCCAGGACATCAACATCTGCTTTACCCATCATTGAAAAGCCTGCCCAAACCCCACAGACCCTCTGGCTTAGGTTAGCATTGACTGCTCACTTGTCTTGCAGGCCCAGCCAGACCTGCGCTGAGGGGTTATCTGCTGCCAAGGAAAGCATGATTTGCTTGGTTTAAAAATGGCACTGGGTTTGCCACCATCCTATGTGGCAAAGGCAGACTAAGGCTAAATCGGTGCTGCTCATGGCTATAATTCTGAGGGCCAGCAGCCTACTCCATTCCTTAGTTAATTGGCCTGTTAGCTGCAGTCCCTTTAAGAGGGAGTCTCCCGAAAGGGGAGGCACCCTGGTCTTAATTATTAGAGTAGCCAATTGAGTTGTGTGAAGATTTAAAGTGCCCAATCGTACTAAAGAATTGATATTATTTTGGGAATTTAAGGCAGAGGCAAACTTCCCTGAGAGCTTATCCAGCATGCCTGCTGTGGCAACTGAGTGAAAGACAGTGATGTCAGAAGCTGTAGCTGCAGTGACAGTGGCTGCTGTGATGTGAGGACGAGCCGGTTCTCTCCCAAGTGTTCCACTGGTGTAGGCATAGTACCAGGCACTGGAACCACCAAGGCTGGACTCTCACCACTCCAACAGCTTCTCAAACGGCATTCCTGGAGTGAACAAATAAGCACTTCTCCCAAGGGAGTGTTATCATATGATAGAACACACTTTGAAAATTCTCTGACAGCTGCCTTTCCCAGGCTCAGGTTGGAGCTGACCATCACTGTCCACACCTGACTCCAAAGACCCACCAGCACCAGAACAGGCTGGCTCCTCACAAAAGCCCAATGGGTCTTTTGATAACTGAAGTGTATCAGCAGGAACAGGGCACACACAAGCTCCGGGACCCAAATTGGGGACTCACTATCATGTGATGCAAACAGACCCTCGGGCCCACACCAGAACTGGATCTGGCCCTTTCCAAAGGCCCAAGGGAAGATCTCTCCATTTAACCAGAGGTTTTTGCTGTGCAGAGGACTGCCAATGACTGTCTGTTCCAGAGTTATGTAGGGAGACACCCTAGCCCCGCCCAATAGTCGGGGGACAGGTGCCAGGAGGACCCGGGACTCACCCATAAGGGCGGGGTGAAGGAAAGCCGGGGTGACATAAGGGAAGGTTCTCAGGGGCCGCACGTGGAGACCCTAGCCCCTTCTCTCTGGCCGCGCTAGCTGGGTTCCTGTGACCTCACTCTGGCCTGCGTTTTGCCGTGGTGCTTTCATGAATAAAGAAATCTTACCATCACGGAC
This sequence comes from Cricetulus griseus, assembly GCF_003668045.3. Taxonomy (NCBI): domain Eukaryota; kingdom Metazoa; phylum Chordata; class Mammalia; order Rodentia; family Cricetidae; genus Cricetulus; species Cricetulus griseus. Next base: position 191,533,036 of record NC_048598.1, read on the forward strand.
AATAGTTCATCTCTGGATGCACGCGGTAATCATAAGAGAGTTACCAGAAGCTTTTGGAAATCATTTAAGGTTTGAAGGGTGTCCAGTCGAAGTTTAATCTTTTGAGGGCATACCCCATTATGAAGCAAGCGATGTCCTAGATAATGATATGGAAACCCCTTTTGTACCTTCTCTGGTGCTATTTGTAAGCCAGCCAATCCTAAGGTGGTCTGAAGATCCCCAAAGGCAGATAACAATAGCTTTTCTTTTGGCGCAGCCAACAACATATCCTCCATATAATGAATTATATACAATTGAGGATATTTTTGTCTGACTGGCTCTATAGCCTGAGAAACGTAAACTTGACACATGGTAGGGCTATTAGCCATGCCTTGAGGCGAAACTACCCACTGATATTGAAGGAACCAGCTTCCCTTTCAGCAGCCATAATAGCCGAACATGTGCTTCTATGACCTTGACCTAGTCACTAGAAAGTCAGATGCCTGTCTCGTGACAAGGAACCAATCAGAAGTTAGCTGGTGGTGCTATGTTTTACGACCCTGGGTGTGCTTTATGGACTAGCGCACAGCAATGACGTAGAGAGCATAGCAACCACCCTGGGAGGGCCTATGAGCCATAACAACTAGTTGACCAATCAATACAGGGCAAGCCCTCCAAGCCTGGAGGCACACCAATCCTGAGCCTGTGCGTACCCCTAGACACTCCCCTTACGCTGCCCTATAAACATCTGTACACAGCGGCTTCAAACCGTCTTTTCTAGCTGTCCGCCATGGTGGGTGGGTGAAAGACCCGAGCTAACATGGGGTTAGCTCGTTAAATTACAATAAAGCCTTGTGCAGTTTGCAGCAAGCTCTCAAATCCGCCTGGTGATTGGGGTGACCGCGAACGTGGCCTGGGACCCCGAATACTTGAGTTTTCGGGGGTCTAACAATATCTCTTATAAGGCTCTCTTAAATTTAAAGATGGAACACTGAAAGCAAAGCGCTGACAATCAGCGGGGTGTAGAGGAATAGTGAAAAAGCAATCCTTTAAATCTATCACAAGCAAGTGCCAATTTTTTTGGGATGGCCACAGGGTTGGCAACCCTGGCTGAGTTGTACCCATGAGCATCATAGTCTTATTAACCTGTCTCAGGTCTTGTAACAGCCTCCATTTATCTGATTTTTTCTTAATAACAAATATGGGAGTATTCCAGGGGGAGGTAGAAGGGGCAATATGACCGGCATTGAGCTGCTCCTGAACTCATGAGCAGCCTGCAACTTTACTTTAGATAGGGGCCATTGTTCTACCCAAACGGGTTCATCATTTTTCCAGGTGATAGGAATTGGAGGTATGTGAGGCTGCAGAACAATGGCCCCCATTAAAAATGCCCCAATCCTCTCCGGTCTCCAAGCCATCTCTGCACTGGGGGTTTATCAGATACAGGCAGGGGATTACCCTGTAAATTCTTTCCAATCCCTCTTCCTCGGCAATAGCCTTGCTCTCTAAGCATGTGCTGCACAGGAGGTTTGGTCAGTACGGCCCCCATGGCTTCTAGGATATCTCTGCCCCACATATTGATGGGGATGTGAGGCAAAATGAAGGGCTGAAATATTCCAGAATGTCCCTCATTGTCTGGACTCCAGAGTGGACACCCAACATGCCATAGGTCCCGTAGATCCAAACCCCCCTTCTCCTCTTACAGATTTAAGGAAGGGGTTATTAGTGGTAAATTTATGGGACAGAACTAACTGAGCAATTCTAGCTCCTTGGGGTATAACAGTGACTCCCTTGTCAGCTTCCACCATTATTTTGATCTCTCCTTCAGTATCTTCATCAATCACTCCTGGAATGACCCTAACTCCCTGAAGTAGAGCACTACTCCTTCCTAAAATCAACCCAATTGAGCCCTGTGGTAAAGGGCCTTTGACTCCCGTGCCCAAAGCTTGGGGTCCCATCTGAGGGGTCAATACTGCTCTGGAGGATGAGCAGAGGTCCAGTCCTGGGCTTCCTGGGGTACCTCTGACAAGGTCTTGGATACAAAGGGGTTCCTCTGGGGTAGGATCTGAATAGGGTGGGAAACAGGTGTATCTAGGGCTCCGTACACCTGGGAATAAGGGGCCTGGAGCGGACTCCTACTCCCGTTTCCCAGAAGTGGCAGAGGGTTACCCTGTACATCAGTCTTTGATGTACACTTATTGCCCCAATGATGTCCCTTTTTACATTGGAACAAAGACCTGGCCCTGGGCCAGGAGGTGCAGAAGAGTCTTTAACAGGACAATTTTTCTTAAAGTGACCCCCTTGCCCATATCCAAAACATGTCTTAAATCTGGTCCCCCTACCGATCCTCTTATTACCCTGCATGGCAGAAGCGATAACTTGTCCCATAATGTGGTGTCCATCTATATCTCTACAAATTCGAATATAATCATGAGGCCGTAAAGCCTCTTTGCAGTACTTATTGGCACTTTCAAAAGCTAATTGTTTTACTATAGGCATGGCATTATCGGCATCCCCAAACATGCGCCCTGAAAGTTGCAGGAGCTGATCCACAAACTCAGAATAGGGTTCAGATGGTCCCTGAAGGACCTTAGAAAGTTAGTCTCCTGCAGCCTTATTAGGCAAGGCTTTCCATGCTCGGCCAGCAGCCGCTGAGATCTGTGCATATACAGCAGGGTCATAGAGAATCTGCTGGCCTAGACCTGCATAGGCTCCTGTGCCAGTAAGCATTTCTAAGTTCCTTCCAGGGAAACCAGCAGCTGTGTTGCACGTGCTGTTTGATTACAAAGTTCTTGGTATTCACCCCTCCAGATCAAATAATCTCCCCCTGACAGCGTAGCTCTACATAATTGCTGCCAATCACTGGGGGTGCAATTCAAGGCCCCAAAGGATTCAAAAATAGCCAGAGTAAAAGGGGCATGAGGCCCAAATGCCACAACTGCCTCCTTTAGTTGTTTTATATCCTTAAAGTTAAGCGGGGCATGCTCTCTCTGACTCTGGCCTTGGGGATTAATTGTCTCTATAACCGGGAATATCACTCCACCTATCTGCTCTTCAGGAGGGGCCGAAGGAAGACAGAGAGAGCTAGAATGCTCGGGATTACGAGCAGGGGGACGTGGCTCAAGGGAGCATCTCCTAAGCTTAGGCTGTAATTTGAGGATGTCCTTCTCGAATTTAAGTGATTCACCCTCCTCAGTCTCATCCCCTGAAGAGGAGACAGAGGACTCAGAGGAAGAAACATCAGAAGCTTGGAGTTACATAACAGACAGATCTTTGTCCTGAGCCTCTGCAAAAGCAACTTTGGCTTCCTCAACCTGCTCTTTCACCTCACATTATCACTAAGAAGTGCTTCCTTGACTTGGCGCCACAGAGAAAAAGTAACAATTGATATGGCATCTGCCCCTTCTTTTTGTAATGTCCTTAGTAGGTCTCCCTTCACCTGATCCCAATCAGAGACCAAAAACCAAGGGCTGACCTCATGTACAGTTTTCAAGAAGACTTTTGCTGTCTTATGTTTGATACCGGTGCCCTGCTTTTTTAACAGTTGGACCAGTTGGTCCCCCATAAGAGAGTAAGAACTAGCAACACCCATGTTCAATACACCCGCTCCTTACCTTTTTGAAAATGCTGGCCAGCCTTCACGGGTGATCCTTCAGCGTCTTCCCTTCTTGCCCTATCTCAGTGGGACCTCTACTTGTAGCGCCTGCACTACAACACTTCCACAGTATAGGGCGAGGGGCTTGAGGATTTAAATAAAGACAAGACAGCAGGTCTTTCTTGCAGGGAGAGAATGCCTTTTTATTCCAACAAGAATGGGGGCTTATATACCAGTCAGCAGAGATGGTGGAAAACTACCCAGATAACAAGTTCAGGTTCCCAGGCCCATCAGGCAATCCTGAATGGGTGAACAACAGGGTAACAGGAACTTGCACTCAGGCCTTCAAGGAAGGAAGAAAACAGGATGTGCCTGCTAGGTAAGCTCCTAGTCACAAGCTGGTCAGCAGACCCCAATGGGGGAAGGGCCCAACACATTTGCATATGCATGGTGGTACTCTTGCTCACTCCTACCCCCAAATAAATAAATATAAGTAGATGTGATCAAGTAGCACCCTCAAGAATGACATTTTGCTTGAATAGAAAGGATACCAGAGAGGTAGCCTGCACCTTCCATCATGTGAGGAAACACCAGAAGACCATGTCTAAGACCCAGGAAGTGGGCTATCTGTGACCCAGGGAGAGAGCCTGTCTGTGAACCAGGAAGTGAGCATGTCTGTGACCTAGGAAGTAGGCTGTCACCACTGAATGTGCCTTGACCTTGGACTTCTCACTTACAGAAACTATGAGAAAGAGTGGGCGCTATAAGCCGCCCAGAAAGATGAATGTGCCCAGAATGGGAACTCCCTTCTCATGTCTGCCCATGCATGGGGCTGCTTTGCTTTGGTCCCCAAACAAGGACTCACTTTCAAAGTACCACATGCAAGTTCTTTCCCACCTCCATCCTGAACCCTTGTCATGTGCTCACATTTTCCATACAAACAAAATGCAATAAAGAGATAAAGCTGCGTAAACACCGGCAAATCCATCCTATTCCTCCCCTCTGTCCTCAGGACAGAACCCCCTAAACTGATTGCCTCAACCACAAGTCTTAGCCAAGAGAACATAGGAAGCACAGCAGACCAAATAAAAATAATCAGTGATAAAAATAACCACCTTGAATGAGATATCCCACGAGCCGGGTGCTCTTCTCAGATATTCATGTATTAAGGCATTTGATCCTTCTGTAACTAGTAGGACCTACTACTAGTAGTATTTCTCTTGCACCATGGTAGTTACTCCTGTAACATAGGAGTACCTTCCACTGTCATCCTTATCTTACAGATAAGGTTCCTCAGGCTTGGGGAAGGCAGGGAATCTAAGAGCCAGCCTAAAGCCTCCAAGCCAGAAAGCGACAGAGGAAGTCAATGGCCATCTGTGGAGTGTGGAACGTTTGGACTGGCAACCAATGAGGAAAAACAAACAGGGTGTGTGTGTCCACGATTGGCAAGAGGTACCCTAGTATTCCCTTCGCCATGTTTATGGTATTGATTTCTGTAAGGTCCAAGGGGAAAATGAGGTTGCCTTGTCAGAGAGAGACCAGATACAGATTCCAGCTACAGATCACAGCACTGTAGTTCCTAAAAGAGGCTGATCATTAAAGTCCACTGGACCTCTCCTAGACCAGAGGAAGTCCCACTGCAGTTAAATCTCTCAGGTGTTTATAGTGAGCCAGCCAAGCTTTGGAGTCCTGGCAACAGCAGAATCAACATGTCTATGGACACACAGATAAGCCAGCACTGGCTTTATGGAAGAAATGACCTGAAACAAATGGCCCAGGGCTGCATTTGGATATGAGAGGAGTATTAAGAGCAAGCAGCAAGGCTGGCTTTCAAAGTGGGAAAAGTCAGACTTGAAGAAGTGTGTGCTTATCTGTCTTCGTGTAGCCCAAAGACTGGCACTGGGGGCTTCTGAAAAATGCCTTGTTTCCTTTTCATTTTATTCAGTGCCTTCCACCATTATGGAAGATGCACAGCGATGAGAAGAAGAAAACACATATGCACACTGTGTGCTCCTTGCTAACACTTGAGTAGGAGGAATTGCTCCCTGTAAAGTGGATGTCTCATTTTAGAATAAGCTAGTGACACATCATGTCGCCATCTGTGCAACCCTTCCCTGGCTGCACCAAGTGAAGCACCAGCCAGGTGCTCCATTCTTCAGTGAGGCAATGCTGTTGGAGCTGAGGCTCATGGTGGAGGAAGACCGGGGGAGGGGGGAGGTCTTGCAGGAGGTTCCATTTGAAGAAGCTGGGCCACTAGCTGCCACAACTCCTGTTCCATTAGCCACTCCATAGCCACTAGTGTCGGTTTCGAACCACAGTGTCCAACCTTCAAGGATTTAGGGCCTCCTGGTGATGGTTTGATGACCCAGGAGAGTGTAACATGGAAAGATAGCCTATCCGTCTATCTCAGCATCTCAACTGTGGTCACTATTGGGACTTGCCTGTTCCTACAGCCTGACTGAGGCCCAATAATGGCTGCCTTCCCTCTCTTTCTGTGACACCATTCTACATACCCTATCTTTCTTTTTTACTATGTCTTTCTGAAATGCAATTAATTAGCTAGGTTTGGTTGAGCCCGAGTTTATAAATTTGAACACCTAAATAATGACTATTGCAATAGATTTCCCTTAAAATGATATTCTTTTATGTTTTTTATTTGAATTAGAAAGATTATTTTACATGTTAGTTACAGTTCCCACTCCCTCCCCTGCCCCCCCAACTAACACCCTATCTATCCCATACCATTTCTGCTCTCCAGGGAGGGTGAGGCCTTCTGTAGGGGGTCTTCAGAGTCTGTCATATCTTTTGGGATAGGGCCTAGGCCCACCCCCTTGTGTCTAGGCTCAGGGAGTATCCCTCCAAGTGAGATGGGCTCCCAAAGTCCATTCCTATGGTAGGGATAAATACTGATCCACTACAAGAGGCCCCATAGATTTCCAAGGTCTCCTCACTGACACCCACATTCAGGGCGGATTAGTCCCATGCTGGTTTCCCAGCTATCAGTCTGGGGACCAAGAGTTCCCCCTTGTTCAGGTCAGCTGTTTCTGTGGGTTTCACGAGCCTGGTCTGGACCCCTTTGCTCATCAATCCTCCTTCCCTGCAACTGGATTCCAGTTTAGTTCAAGGTTTAGCTGTGGGTGTCTGCTTCTACCTCCACCAGCTGCTGGATGAAGGTTCTAGGAGGGCATATAAGTCAGTCATCAATCTCATTATCAGGGGAGGGCATTTAAGGTAGCCTCTCCTCTGTTGCTTAGATTGTTAGTTGGTGTCATCTTTGTAGCTCTCCAGACATTTCCCTAGTGCCTGATTTCTCTTTAAACCTATAATGTCTCCCTCTATTATATTATCTCTTATCTTGCTCTCTTCTGTTCTTCCCCCAACTCAACCTCCCTGCCCCATCATGTCCTCCTCACCCCTCCTCTTCTCCCCTTTTAAAATGATATTTGTAATACTGTGGGCATGGACAGTTTTTCTTCTTCTTCTTCTTCTTTTTTTCTCCCCGGTCTCAATAGTTTTTCTTAAACATCAGGTAGTATGTTTTAGTTTTATAAGCCATAGAACATCTATTTTGACTACTAATCTCTGCCACTGCCACACGAAAGAAGCCATAGATAATAGAGATTGCAATGTCTCAGGAATAAAGGCACTGACTGCCAGGTATGATAACCTGAGTTCAATCTTCAGTCTCCAAGATGGGAGGAGAGAACCAGTTCCCAAAAGTTGTCCTCTGACCTCCACCCCAGTAGGCATGCACAAATTCACACAGTCACATGATAAGTAAATAAATAAACTTTAAAGGATTCTTTTCAAAAAGCTATATAATTAGAAAAAAAGAATCCATAGATAGCACTGTCAATGAATAAGCATGGTTGTTTCGGTAAAAACTTTATGTATAAAAATGGACAGCCAGTTTGCCAAAACCCCCCATTCTAGTCAATGACCGTAACCATTCAAGCAAACAAAACTTAGCTATGTGATGAAGCATTGAAAGGGAAGCCAGTAGATTTCCAGAGTGAATGTGTAGTCAGAAGTCTGAAAACTTTTTAATGACCACTAGGATGATGGTCTTGCCAGATGTGTGCATCAGTGACTCCAATGGAGAATAACTATAGAGCAGAGTTACCCAAGCTCAGACTAAAATGTCTTTAGAAACTCAAGCAGATGAAGAGTGGAATATCAACATTGGGAAATGCTTAGATTTTAGCCTACTTAAAAAAAAAAACAGAAAATATGCTTGGAATAGTGACTTATATGTAGAGGAATACTGCAGCTATTTTCTGCATCAATTACATAAACCAAACAACAACAAAAACAGACAGGCAAACAAGAACAAGAACAACAACAACAACAACAACAACAACAACAAAAAACCCATGGGCTAGAGAGAGATGGCTCAGTGGTTAAGATCGAGGCCTGCTCTTCCAGAGGACCTGGGTTTGGCCCCCAGCACCCATATGGCCCCTCATAACCATCTGTAAATCCATTTCCAAGGGGATCTGGTGCGCTCTCTGTGGGTACTGTGTGCACATGGTATACATGCAGGGGAAATACCTACCAGATTAAATAAAAAATAAATAAACCTCAAAAAATGTTAAAGAAAAGAAAAGCCCTCTCAGGGATTTGGAGAGATGGCTCAGAGGATACAGTGCTTGCAGTGGGAGCACGAGAACCTGAGTTCTGTTTGCCAGCACCCACCTGCAACCCTGGCTCTGGGTTATGAAGACAGATAGATCCCAGATTCTTATTGTCCAGCTAGTCTAGCCCACCAGTAAGCTCCAGATTCAATGAGAGACCTTAACTGAAAAAATACAATACAGAATTAATTGAGGGGAACATGCTGCTTTGGCCTCTTGTCTCTGCCACAGACACACATAACCATACTAATACATATATATACACGCAATATATATACATACATATATATATATATATATATATATATATATATATATATATACAATTAATGCTCTAAAAATCACAATCATATTCAGTTCTGGGTCCAAGGATGATCCCAGTTATTCTTTTGATCTAGGCTAGGCTTTGGTGACAGGTACACACGCTCAGTGTCTGTAGTCAGCTGACTGGTTGGTAGGAGCCTGTGTGCTCTAGGCTGGCTTTCCCACCCAGCAGACAGGTGCCTGCCTGCTAGGTAATGGGAGCGAGAAGGGGCTGTACATCTCACCACACCCATTCTCCAGCAAGTTAGCTTACCAGTTTTACAGCACAGTCACAGATGAGGACGTCCTTCTGCAGCCTAGGTTTATGACCTTCATACTAGCTGCATTCTGTGCCCAAGCAAGATATGAGTCTAGCCCATGTTCTCAAAATAGGGAAACAAATCATGTTTCTTCCTGGGAAGGTGCAAGGCATGGATACACACAGAGCCAGCACTGCAGCCCACCACCACAGAGCCTAAACACAGAGCAGTCAGAGTAACTATAAAGGCAAGGAAGGCAATCTGACCCACAACTCCGTTCAGCAACCAAGGTGAGCAAACCGCCAGCAGGATCAAAGAGGGTTTTCGACATGCCCAGCCTGCTCTTACCATTGGGTGAACTCGGGTTTTGCTTCTGTCCATCTGCAGCCTGCCCGAATCCCTGCAATTTTCCACTGGTGCGCTATTATGCTCTCTGTTCAGAAAGCTCTGGATATGAGCATTCGCCCCGTCAAAATAGAAATTAGGATGTCACTCTTTGATTGACAAGAATTCTTTTCATTTTTAACACAAGATTCGATTGTGGAGTTCCTTAAAACAGCGAGTTCTTTATTCAGCATGTAATTTGCTTTACAGAAATTTGACACAAAAAATGTTCTGGGCCCTCCTATCACGTGGAACACCATGCATCCTTTATTCTGCTGTGGACTCCTGGGTATTCAAAGGATACTCTTGGCTTGGCTTCTCACCACATTTGTATACAGAAAGGGGTCAAATCTGCAGCAGTTCTTTTTAGGGAGTAAATCCACATAGGGGGTTGGGGACAAATGTTGGCCACAGGGTCAGGGTCTGTGAAATGTTGCTTCCACTTGGGAGACAGCAGGGTTCTAGAAATGACTATAGGCTTGGAGACTGTCTTGATTTGAACTCCGTTGACAGCCATTCTCTTTGTTAAAGCCCCCCTTTTAACTCTTCTTGGTGTGACTCATGTGGTGGGTACCTCTTGTGTTTGCCTGCGCACAGTTCTACCTGTTAACAAGTAGCTTCTCTGGGTCTTCATTTCCTTCTCTATGAAGTGAGCCAATGGCTTCTACGCCGTCAGTTGCACTGCATGGTAGGAATTGATAACAAACAAACAAACAACAAGGAAAACAAAACAGGGGGCAGTTCAGAATCAAGACCCCCAACAATTGACTTGAGCACACCTCATTCGGCATGACTTCCTTTTTCTATTCATCCTACTTTTGTACAAGAAGAGTCACTCAGAATCTGAACATACTCCTGGAGAAAGCAAATAAAGAAATGCTATATTAGGAGTGGTAGCTGAGAATTGGGGGTCCAATTCTTTCACTTAAGACTTTTGTCTCTAAAAGCAACTATTTCTGGCATGGGTAGCACCTGCCACTTACTGTTTACTATAAGCAAGATAGAACTTGTCCTCACAGTACACTCTAATGTGTATGGACAAAGGAAGATACCACAATGTAGGGAAATCTTTGAGGAACTAGGCAAGAATGCAGAAAACAGACATAGGACATAGAGTGATACTGAAGGTAAGGGACAAAGACAAAATAGGAAGGATGCTAACCATAGACTTGGGGGAAAGTTCTAGAATCCCATAGATGTTGAATCCTAAGAGGAAATCTAGAAATACAAGAGAAGGGTTGTTGAAAAGTTGTACACGAAAACATTGACAAAGCACTGATCCTTGGGTACCATGAATACATTATTTTTTTCAATACCCACTTTTATTTTTCTCCAATTATAAAATTGGCATGAATTCTTTATGTCAGAACTTTTTTTCAATATTTGAGAAAGAGCCTATATTTCCTTTTTATTTTTTAAATTTTTATTTAAATTAAAAAATATCTTATTTTACATACCAATCCCAGTTCCCTCTCCCTCTCATCCTCCCATGGCCCCCATCAACCTCCTAATCCAACCCCCCCAGCTACTCTTCAAGGAGGGTGAGGCCTCCCACGGAGGATCATTAAAGTCTGTTACATCCTTTGGGGCAGGACCTAGCCCCCCCCTTGTATCTAGAGAGCCTACATTTCAAAGAACAGCATATAGATGGAAGGCCCAACACTATTGATCAAAGCTGGACCAAGCCACTGATACTGTGCAGTATCTCAGAAGGTGTTTTCTACAGGACGCCTAAATTTGTAACTCCAGGCAAACCGATCCCTTCCTAAAGCAGACGCAGCCTAGACAGTATGTTTTAAAAACAACATGAGATCGAGTCTAATTTATTATAGATTTACTTAAGAGGCTCTCAGAATTGAAGCCCCTATGAGGACTCATTCAGTTGAACTGAGTTCAATGCCACAACCATTATTTATTCAGCACTGGGGTGTGGGAGGTATCAAGATGTCTTGATTCCTGCCCTTAAGAGGCTCAAGGCCATGTAAAATGAAGCAGTAAGAACCAGCAAGATGAAATAAGGTATCTAGCCAGTTCACTCTGCCACCCCAGTCCAATGAGCTTAATCCTAGAGACATGAAGACATTTAGACAGCTCTTCAGTGGTAAAGCTGTTTACTGTTCCTGCTGCTCATCAGCTATCATCACCAGCATAGACACGATCAAGTTCTAGTCTTTATTTCATGGCCTGGACTTTTAGATCTTGTCCCCTCCCTTGCCTATCTTGTGGGGTGGGGTGGGGGGGGGTGTTCACTCTTCAGCATGGTAGAGTATTCTGGAATATGGTTGAGATCCACCACAGTTTTCCTGCTGTGCCTCCACCATGTTTCCACGCCACTGTGGGCTTCCTTCCCTGCAAATGGCAACTGATACCCACACAGCTTTACAGGACCCACCCTGGATTCTCCTACTGGGTGTGTCCCTTCCTTTTCTCATCCTTCTAATCAGCCCTATAGAATAGAGGTCCAGATCCTGGAAGTGGTAAGGAAGAAACGAATTCTGGCCAGGAAAGACTACTTAGAAGGGTTCTTGGGAGATTCTTTTAAGCCTGGACCTGTGGAGGAAGGTTGGGATGTCAGAAGGTGAGAGCTGGCCTCTGGAAGGACGCATCCAGAGATGGACAAAGGAAAATGGGTCCAAAGTCTTCTCTGGGACTGATGAGCTGAGGGAGGTATGACCAGCAGCTTCCCTGCAGGGTCTTTCAGCCTAAGGAGTTTGAAGTGTACTCTGTGTTCAGTGGAGATAATGGGTGGGGTACCTGTGGAGTTTGGGGTGTTGGATGGGCACCCAGATGGGCTGGTGACGTGGGAAGTCCTTCTGTGTATGTGTTTCTCTTATTGGTTGATGAATAAAACACTGTGGTCAATAAAGGCAGGGAGATAGGCGGAACTAGGAGATGAGGAGAATTCTGGGACGTGTAGGCAGACAGCAGACCCCATGTGAGACTGGGAAGGTAGTGTGCACTGGATCCTTCTCCCACAGGTGAGATAAGACCACATGGAAACACTTAGATTAATACAAATGGGTTAATAATTAAGACCGAGCTAGCCAATAAGAAGCCCTAGTCATTGGCCAATAATTTCATAAATAATATAGTGTCTGTGTGTTTCATTTGAGTCTGAAACTGGTGGGACAAGAGAATCTTCTGTCACAAGCTGGTCTGTTGCTGTTGTGGTTTGTTAATTTGTCACAAGCCAGAGCCCTCTGGGAAGAGGAACCTCAAATGAGAAAACACCTCCATTAGATTGACTGTAGGCAAGATCTTTGTTGTTGTTATTTAGTGATTGGCAAGGGAGGTCACAGCCCACTGCGGGTGATGGCACCCATGGGCCTGTGGTCTGGGCTATATAAAAAGCAAGCCATGCAAAGCCATGAAGAACAAGCCCAGAAGCAGCACTCCTCCAGGGGCTCTGCATTCGGACTTCTGCCCTCCTTGAATCCCTACCTTGGTTTCCCTCAGTCACCAAATGATCTTGGGTCACATAAATCATATAAACTGAAGTTGCCTTTTGTCACAATGTTTATCACTTCAATTGAAAGAAAGAAAACCAGGGCACCAGGATACCTCTCTAAGGCTTTCACATACAGGCTTTGTTTTCAAATTCCTCTACAAACCAGCTGGCCCACAGCATGCCCAGGAGGTGAGGCCCACCAGGGCTTCATAATCAGCTGGAGGAGGCCTCCCAGGAACGTGTTCCAGCAATAAAAAGCTCTTTCCCTCATCTTCCACTCTGCAGATAAACCCTGCATCTAGGCAGACATACAGGAGTGCATGGCTAAGCCTCCAGACATCAAAATGAAGCTTCACTTAAAGGCATTTCACGCACAGTTTAAGCACATGAAGCCAAAAACCTACACCTATCAAAAGAAACACATGAGAAGGAGATTTTATTTTCTCAGGAGACAGACACAGCATTTACCCTCTGGCCAGCCTCTATCAGAGGAATGTTAGTCAATAGACAGATCAGCTAAAAAACGAGGCAGACAGGTGAGTTGGTCTTGGGGAAGAAACACATTAGAAACATAATCCCCCTAGAGTCTGTCTGAAAATTGCCTTTGCTGATCCAGGATAGAGGAAAAAACAAAGTGCATTTGATGAACTCAGCTGAATAAAACCCTTGGAAATTATTTGAATTTAAAAGATTTCTGAGCAGAGCTTAAAAGCATTCAACTGTTTAGGGGGCTTTGGATTTTTTTCTTTTTAGCTAAGGGAAAGCACATATGTACACACACACACACACACACACACACACACACACACACGCACGCATGTACAGGTAATGAGTAATGTCTTTATAAGGGAGTGACATCAATCTTGGGAACAGTCGTTTACTGTTCATTTCCTATATGGAGAGCGAGAGGGAGAGAGAAAGAGAGAGAGAGCACAATGAAGGCACAAACAGACTTGGAAAATGAGAGAGAAGATGATGATCATTTTTTGCCGGGAAATCTGAGTTCCTCAACATTATGCTCACTGAGTGGGCCTTACTCCCATGAGTCTTTGCTCCGGGGCCACCTTTCTAAGGAGCCTACCATGAGCATCTTACTTTTAAACATCCTTTAGTTCCATGCATGCATCGCCGGCCATCTAATCCATGTAGTCTCGTACTAGTATGTATGGACAAGGTCGTCCCCAAGATGTAAGTGCACAAGGTACACATTCCTGCCTGCTGGCTTGGATATTTTCCCCCCTGTTACATTCCAAGTTACTACTGTATAGCTGATTGATAGAGTAACTAGAAGTATAGCCCTGGGCGCCCATGGTCCTTGGATGACGTTAGCCAGCTAGGGGCTGAGTTGAGCTCCCACTGAACAAGTGTCTAGAGAGCTCCCAAGCAAGGCTCTCTATTATAAAGCCCAGAGTGCTCTTCCTTCTTCCCATCTGGTGGAAGGACACTGATTCCTTGTAAGAAGTTAATAGAGTTATCTGGTTCTAAATTACCTCAAATTCTCTATCCAGACTGGGAGCAGAGGGTGCCCTTCTTTATCATGTCTGTCATCCTTGACCGTGGTGCCTGCGATTTTTAAGTGAACCTTCAATGCTGATGGAAATGAAGCTTAGCTGGCCATGGGATGTTGTCCTTCCTTCCCTAGCACAGAGCCTAACACACAGAGCTTCTTTAGTCATCCAGGACTGGGATTTCCCCACTGTGTATCTCTAGACACGACTATGTGCCTGAAAAGGGGCGGAGGTGGCGGCAGAGAAGGAGGCATGGGGTGAGAGGGCGGGGAGTGATTCTTCCTCAGCACCAGTTTGCACAACACCACAGCTTCTCCTTCTCTGGTTCCTAAAATTCCTCCTCGATGAGTTACCCAAGTTCTCTCTATCCCTGCTATCCACGTCTGGCGTCTCTGAGTCAGCCTTGATTTGATCACATCCCTCCACGATGATAAAATTCCAGATCTCCACTGAAACGGTGTTTACATCTCTTCAGCTCTTCTCTAGGCTACCCGAGATAAGCAAAGGAAAAAGTAAAAACAGGGCATAAGGGCCAAGAGATGCCTGAACAAACTTGAACGGGTTGTTGCTAGATGTCACCTGGCCAAGAGTTGAGTCTTTTCTACCGGGTGCCTGAGCCAGCCTGCAGCCTGGCCACAAGGAAACACCTCAGCAGGAATTCACAACTTCTTGCTGCTGGCAGCTTGGCTGCAGGTGTTTCCATCCACATTTCCTCTCTTGTCTGGGGCTTCTAGCAAGCCCACAGAAAGGTGGTGGAACTCCCCAGAATCCATTCTCTGATGCTTCAGGGGAAAAAAAAGCCTTTGGATCAATCATGATCTATTCTGGGCAGCAAAAGGGTGTGAGTTAGTCCTTTGTCCATTGTTTTGACCAAAACAGCAAGGCCAAAAGCATTGAGCAGCATCCCTTGCAGCTGTTTGCTTCAGAAAGTATTTTCACAGAGAGCCAAAGCAGATGGACTAATGGGAACTTTTAGAAAGGTGAGGGATGGAACCCAAGTCCTGCTGATGGGAGGGAGCCCATTCTCCTGGTAGCAGTACACCCCCCCTTTTGGGCCTTCCTACCATAGCCATAGATATACACTGGCTCTTTGTAGAGTGAGTGACTTTGGAGGTCTATGTCTCTACAGTCTCTCCCAGGAGTAATTGAAATCCTTTGGAAGACGGAGAAGACAGCAGAAGGACAAGGGTTTTGCATCTATCTGGGATGGCTTCTACAGGCCCATGTCTTATGGTCCTTGCTTGGCAAGATTCTTTCTGAAGGTTAAGGGACCTTCCTAATGAGGGTTCTAGCTGGCATATGGGGTCCTCTAAGGGAAAGCCTTTGAAGACTTCACCCATGTCCAGTTATGGTGTAGCTCTCTGATTGCTGGTATGACGGGATGTACTATTGTTTCACATTGCCACCAGAACAATGGAGAGGTCCCAGCAGCTCCTCATGGTGATGGACTACACCCACTGAAACTGTGAACCATAGTGAACATTTCCCATTAAGTTGAAACTGTCAGGTACTGTGTTGTACAAATAAGAGATGTAACTAATTCAGTGCCTGATCCAGACGGTGTGCCTGCTCTCTTTCGTTCAAGTTCGCTGCCTTGCCAGAATGTAGTCTCTACCTCCATCAGCAGGACAGGGCTGGGAGAAGTGATGAGTGGACATGGCCAGTTTAATTCTTGCCAGGGCCGTAGTTCAATTTGGCGTGACAATTTTAAAAGCCATTGTTACCTTCCAAAGAACAGGGACAGGCCCAAAGTGAAAAGTGAAATAAAGAAACCGTGGATGTTTCTGCTGACTTTTGGCTCTTTGCTGTGTCGGGAAGAGGCGTGTTTAACGCTGTTGTTGATGTGCCGGATACTGGCCTGTGATTTGCATTGATTTATTCAGGTTTGAATTAATTTTGTGAACATCTTGCATGAAACTATTAAGGGAGACTCCCACGTGTGGTATGATAGGAAGTTATAGGTTCCTGCTGGGATGTCGGTAAAGTCACACTAACCCAGGCTTTGGTGTCTGTTAATATCACTGCCTGTGTGTACATCACGATCTCTCCTAAGTCTTTGTTGCAGTTCATGTGAACAACACAGAGAGCCCTCAATTGGTGGAAATCATATCTAAACACTTTTCATGGTTATCACCCTGGACTGATCTCATTTCTCAGCCAAGGGGCATTCTTACTGTGATTTTTGTTTGTTTCCTACTATCTGCATACAAAAGAAACCAGCGTCTCAGTGAACTCTGCTCAGCAGTATTCCTGTTAGCAATGCATGTCCGTGCAAGCTCACTGGAGAATATGTCATAATAACAAACGGTTTTAAAAAGATGATTGAACGTGCAGGTGCAGACTTACGACTGACAGATGAGCATTTCTGCTCTCGTTTCTAAAATGGTCAGCTTTACCCCAGGGAGTACCCTGCATAGCCTGAAACATGTGAGGGAGAATAAGTCCTATTTCTTTTTTTTTTCCCCACCCGCTGTGATGGATGCTCCATGACACTATGGTCCTTTGAACTAATGTCTGGCAGAAAAAAAATAAAAAAAAAAACACTGAGGGATAAATGAAATGTCAGTTAATTCTGTTATGCCATTTATTGACGTGCTGGCTGGGCTCAATCCGTCCCCAGAGGACTCCGAGGAGAGCACATCTGATGGGAAATATAGATCGAGTGGTACTAACAACCCAACAAGAGTAATCACAGGGCCTGGGGTTGGCAGCAGAGTCAACAGAGCTGGAAAGACTCTTCTGCTCTTCCTCCATTTCCTGCTTGGTGATCTGAGAAGTTTGTGAAGACTGGGGTTGGAGAACTTTCCATTGGTAGGAATCTAGGTTTATAACCTGTTATCACCCACTCATTATTCCAGGTCAGTCCTATCACAGCAATGAAGGTAAAATCTGAACTTAACATCCAAGTGAGGTATTTTGCATAACCCTGATGATCGAAGTTACTAACCAAACAGTGGGAATGGAGACACTGCCCCTTGATTACTGCTTACCATCCCACTCCAGCTAGAGGGCTGGCAAACCCATGAGTGAAGCTCCCTTGTTTCATCTTAGCACATTTTATAAGGATTCCATATTGATAAGGAGTTTCACAGTCCCACCCTTCGGTGAATTAGGTATGAGCAGCCGGTAGTTGAGGTGAGGCAATGACCTTGATTTGCAACAAAGGGTGGCCAGCCCAGGAGGCAGTACAGGTTGGTACTGCAAGAAACTCATGTGTGTGTTGGTGATCACAGATTCGGATTAGATGCAGGCCTTGAAGTTTTATGTCTTCCTCAGTATACAACTCAAAAATCCTAAGCCGAGAACTAGAAGACACGGTAATGATCATTTAAACTCTTACCATTCCAAAGTGTAGGCAGGGGTGGAGATGGACAGAAACCCGGAGTTACAGCTCCTGAGACGGACAGTAGCCACATCCCCAGGACACAGAAAGCACACTTACATCTGGGTTCTTGGTGGGCTGGTCTCAACCCATCTTTGTGTTTTATAGATGAACAAAATCCTAGTAGTCTAATGGAGCAGAAGCCGCCCCCAGCTCGAGAACTGGGTCTTAGAGACATGCATTTGAATAGCAGGGAGTTGAGAACCTCCTCCTGGAAGCTAAAGTGGCTTGTCCAGGTGAATTGTGCAACAGTGACTTTCAGTAGTGCTGATGCAGAAGGGTTCCTTTCCTTAACATTTCAAGACTCCTTTGACATCAGTGGACTCCTTCCCTCTCATCAACATAGGCCTAGCTTGCCTGGTGGCCGTGTATCCTGACTGTTGGTGGAACTCTTGGATGCCCTAAAGATGGAACTATTGTAACAGGTCATTGTTGTGCGCTTAGGGGCCTTCACTATTGGTCCTCCTCTGCCCGGGACCACCATTCCCCCACAGCCTCACAGGCAGGCCCCTATCAGTCGCTGAAGCTCCCTTTGGTCACTCAGATTCTCTTCCACCCCATTCTCCCTCCTTCTGTCACTACTCCCCCCACCCCTTCCCTCTGTAGGTGAGCTGGCTTTTCTTTATTTTAGCAATTAGGTGGAATTTTTCAGGGTAACAATCTGTTGTGTATTTTCTATCCTCTGGCATTTGATGAGAACAGGCATCTGGTCTCCTGGTGCTACACCAAAACCAGTACTCCACACAGGGTAGGTAACTGTGGTGGTTACTGCTAATTGTCAATCAGGATCTAAGTCACTGGTAGACAAGCCTGCAGGCACCACTGCAGTGGAGAAGGCTCTGCGAGCACAGGCATCGCATACGTTGCGCTTTTCTTCTTGAATGTGGATGTGATATAAACTGCTACTTCAAGCTCCCACTGTCTTGATTTCTTTCTGGGATGGACTGCTCCCTTAAACTTTGAGGTGGAAATAAAAGCCCCATTCCCCTGAGCTGCTTTTGTTGGGATATTACTGTGTCACAGCAACAGAGAACGAAACAAAGACATGCTGAATAACCATTTTCTGAGTGCATGAATATGATCTTCAGAATGGAGTTTGTCAGGCTCCTTGCTAGGATAACGGAAAAGAAAGGATTCTTATGGGTTTTAGCAGAATGCTGGAAGCATGCCCATTATCTTATTTAATCTTACCTTTAAATTAATATTTCAAAAAAAAATAAGTGTGGTGTTGACTCGACAACACCTCCTCTGAAAATCCTCTGAAAGGGAACTCATTGCACATGGACTTGACCTCAAGACTATTTCTGAGAGGGAAACACCAGGAAGCTTCTGCATGAAGTAGTCCATGCTGTTTGAACCACTGAGGACCCAGGCTGCGCTGGCTGGATTAGGAAGGCAGCTTCCTCCAGAACTGCATTTGAGTCCCTGTGCCAGTTTCCCCTAATCTCATGAGCTGATTTAGGGAGCTAGCTAGGAATGAAATGTCTTGATGCACTTCCCAAAGTGATAATGAAAAAAACGATTAACTTGTTCACACCTCCTCCCATGACCTTTATCTCTCCATAACAGGACATGGCTCACGACTGGAGTGCAACACAATAAATAATAATAATACAAAAAAACCCAGTGACTGATGTTGGGGTTCAAACTTCACGCTGAAGAAAAGAGAAACAAAGCATCCAGCCACTAATTCTTACCTCTACCTCAGGCTGAAAGAGTTGACCCTCGAGCTCTCCTCAGCTTGGCTGGAAACTGAATGCTCCTATCTTCAGTGTGGCTGGAGAATGAATGCCTGATACTGACTCTTGCTCCTGTCTTATATACCTCTCACGAGGCCTAGGATTAAAGTTGTGAGCTATACTTCTCTTTTAGACTGATTCAATCTTGTGTAGATCTGGGTGGCCTTGGACTCACAGAGATCCGTCTACCTCTTAATCCTGACTCCTAGGATTAAAGGGGTGTGTACCACCACCTCCTAGCTTCTGTCTGCTGGGATTACACATGTGTGCCTGGCTTCTGAGGCTTGTGGCTGACTTTGTTTTCTGAACCCTCAGGCAAGCTTTAATAAATAATATATCACTACACCAGAGAATCATGGTGCCAGACCTAGGACAATCATCATCCTCTCTTCTACCACCAAGAAAACGAAACAAATAGGTCAGTGGGGAACTCAATCAAAAATGTTGTATGAGGCCTGCAGAGGCATGACAAGAAATGAATTTGCACCGCAGCGGTACTCCGGCATTCCTGCTGTCTTTTTTTCCTGTTTAGAATCTAAATTGCTCAGAATTCATTCCCTCCATTCCACTCCCATGGCTGTTCCCGTCAGCCCCACACATCCGTCCCAAACAGCTGTCACAGCTGACTCAGAAGGACAGGCCCACCACATGAACAGGAAGCCAGCCAGGGAGGCTCTTCTCCAAAGAGAAGCAGGAGGAGGGGGAAAACAAGAAGAGATCTGAGAAACTGTTTAACATTTCAAGTGCTATTATTATTTTTGGCACCATGTTGAGTCCATGTTTCCTTTTTTGGCTACTTTTCTAGTACTTTATGTATCTGGAAAGAAAAATTCTGCAACCAGTTTCAGTAACACTGAGAGAAATTGCAGTGACATTACGGGAGGTATTTAAATTCTATTTAAATGTTATCATGTATGCTCATAAATAAGTGTGCAAAAAACAAGTCTAAAAATGACCTGTAAAGTGATTTGTTGATATGTCATAGGCATAGAAGATGGCCTAAGCATTGGTTATCATGAATACAATTCTATAACAAAAAAGGAAACCCAATAACGATTACCATTTGACCCCCAAATAACCACTCAATGCAAAAACAAAACAAAACAAAAAACAAAAACCAGATAGGTACATAAGTCTTTGGGTGGTCCCTTCAGTCACGTGGTTAGGGTCAAGGCCTGAGTTTTTGTTATTTGAATAAACATTTTTTTTTTAATTTCAAATGCACACAAGACAAGGGGTGGGGGATGTAGCTCAGTGGTAAAGAACTTTCTTAGTGTGTGTCTGGGCCCATGTTCAATGTCAAGGACCAGAAATTAAACTTAGGAAAGAAGGGCTGCTTGTAGATCACCCGGCTGCAACAGTTGCCCATCTATTGATCCAGAGCACTGATGCCAAGAGGAAGAGATAATGATCCAACACTTGTAGCCACTGGAAAGATAAATCAATTTTCTGTCACATTAAAGGTCGGTCTCTCACAGGTTATTGATGCTGACATTAGGGATGGTAAGTCAAGTAAGCAGTTTTATAGGTTTAACCTCGACATCCACATCCACTCTAAGGCAGTAGGGAAGATAAGTATGAGGTCAGACACCTGCTATTTATTATTTGCCATGACCCAGTGGCGTTCCTGGACATTGTGATGGAAATAATTATATTAGAATGTTGGAGTTTTGTTTTTTTCTAGAAACAGGGTCTCCCATAGTCCAGGGTAGTCTCAAATGCACTCTGTAGCTGAGAATGATGTTGAACTTCTGAACTTCCTGCTCCACCTTCCACTGAGCCTATATCTACAAGACCAGTGTTTGCAGTGCTGGGGATCAAAACCAGGGCTCAGTGCACTAGGCAAGCACTCTACCCGCCCACTGCTTCCCACACTGTTACGATAAATCTTTCTGCAAAAGCCACCTGAGCCCCGAGTGTGAGCTTTACACCAGCCGCCTGCCCAAGTTAGGCCCAAATGAATACACAGAAACTTGTATTAGGTACAATGCTGCTTGGCCAATGACTAGGATACCTCATCTGTTAGCTCAGTCTTAACTATCATAAACCTATATATTTTATAAGACTTATCAGACACCTTATTGGCGTTCCTCCTTGCTGGTGGATCACATCCTGCCGCTGGAGGAGGAAGGGGAAAAAAGGGACCCTTCCTGTTTCTCCTTCACTTAAATATGAGTCTCCTTGCTATGTCATTTCCTGCCTGAAACACCACTTCTCTACTACATTTCCCAGAATCCTCTTTGACTCCTAGTCCCATCTAACTTGCTGTCTCATTGGCCAAACAGTATTTTATTCAATAATCAACAAGATAAACATACACAGTACATTCTCCATCACCACACTATCTAAAAGGTACTTGTGTATCAATGCTCACAGCAACAGTGTCCACAGGAGCCTGAAAGTAGAAAAGCTGAAAGTCCCCTGACAGATGAATGGCTAGACAAGATTTGTAACATCCTACACATATAATGGAATAGTATTCATACTTAAAAAATGGAACTCTGGCACATGCTATAACATGTATGAACCTCCTTGAAGATTTTTTTTTAAAGATTTTATTTATTTATTATGTATACAGTCTTCTGCATGCATGCCAGCAGAGAGCACCTGATCTCATTCAAGGTTGTGAGCCACCATGTGGTTGCCAGGAATTGAACTCAGGACCTCTGGGAGAACAGTCAGTGCTCTTAACCACTGAGCCATCTCTCCAGCCCCTATTTTTTTTAAGAGAAATAATTTAGGGAGAAAGGAATAAAAAACTACATAAAAATTATATGGAACACCTGCAGTAGTCAATAGAGAGGCAGAAAATAAATGATAGATCAGATTACTGAAGAACTCATATTTAGTAGACAGAGAGTTTCATCTTGAGACTATGAAAAAGTTCTGAAGATGGATGGTAATGGCAACTTCTTTGTGGTAAATGCCACTGAACTGTATACCTCAAAGTAGTTACAACGGTACCTTTAATGGTATGTGTATCTTACCACATATTTTTAAAAGCAAAAGTAGGTTGTCTCTTCACCCACAAGCAAAGCTATGAGTGTGTTTGGGGGAGTAGTGTAGGGACAGGAGCAGAAGTAAGATGTTTCTGCCCTTAGTCATTTCACCCAGTAAAGTGGCTTCTTAAAAAACTGTTAGTCATTTTTAAATTTTTGTACATGTAGAGATGGCCTTTAAGGAGAAAGGCAAGAAGCTGGACACTCTGAGAGTTTCTGTAGGGAGTGCACTTACAAAACAAGATGGGGAATGAAAGATGGTATTTCGGGGGTGCTACCATCTGCCCAGACAACAACCTTACATAGGGCTAGTCTCCTGCTAGAGATCTTGACATTTAAATTCCATGCTGCATCTGCAAGTGTACTGATGGAGACCCGGATGTGAGGGTTCTTAGTCACCGTTCTGTTGCTGTGAAGAGACACCAAGACTCAGGCAACTCTTACAGAAAGCATTTAATTGGAGGCTTGCTTATGGTTTTAGAGGGTCAGTCCATGATCATGATGGTGGGGAAGCAGACGCGCATGGCAATGGAGCAGTATCTGAGAGCTTTACATACTGATCCGCAGGCAGCAGACAGCGAGACACAGACACTGAGCCTGGTGTGGGTTTATGAAACCTCAAAGACCACCCCAAATGACGTCTCTCCTCCAACAAGTCCACACCTATTTCAAGGAGGCCACACCTCCTAATGGTTCCCAAACAGTTCCATTAACTGGTATCCAAACATTCAAATATATGAGCTCATGGGAACCATTCGTATTCACCACAGGCTTACCAAGTCTCCCATGGTGTTGGCTGCTCTTTATATCTGCACATGTACTGACAGGGACCTGGGCATGAAGATTTGCCCAAGCTGTTTTCAATCTAAAGAGATCCAAGAATACAAAGAATTTAGTGATTTGCCTTTCGATTTCACCTGTCTTAAGCATGAAGTCCTCAGGATATTTTAATGAGGTCCATGCCACTTTACTTGCCAAAATAGCACAGATATTTTCTTCATACACAAAGAATTGGCATCCGATTTATCTAATAACAAGTCTAACACTCTAATAATAGAAAGGGAGCTAGACCTGATTACAAGACTTACCTTTTAATGTCAACAAAATGCACACCGGCAAGCATATGCTGATATTGTTACTATTAGAAGCAGCTTACATATGAGTTTGCTTTACAGAAAGTAGCTCTGATCTCCATCTCATGTTGTGGGTGGAGATGGTGGAGCTGAGAGTCAAATTTGTCTTGAGGAATAGTTATTGATTTTAGAACCAGTAGAGACTTGGGACCTCCCTCCCTCACAAGAGAGCTCTTTGGGTTCCATTACAATGGGTGGTCACACATATTGAATTTTCCAGAAGATGTCACCAGACTGTTTTCATTGCCCTAAGTTTTTGTTTTTGTTATTAGGGCAGAAATGAAAATGAAGTACCACACCACAGAGAACACAAGGTCCTTGTGCTCACATATAAACACTTGGAAGACTGGAATATTAAACACACAGGGTTGTCTCTTCAAAGGAAGAGATGTTTAACCTGTTTTCTGCCCAGAAAGCTGGCTGGGAATGGATGCAGTTAATAGCCTGGTGACTTGTGCTATCTATAGGGCCAGGCTACACCGAATTCCCCCAGACTCTTGTGTTTATCCGGATGCTTCCTTCCTAGACCTTTATCGTGAACATCATTTGTCAGTCAATAGAACCCATCCTTATGGGAGATGTCACATGTACTTGATACATGGAGCTGTGGCAGGTGACAGCCTGCTGACCTCAGCTCTATCTATATAGCCAGGACACATCTGGCTCCCCCACCTCATCTTTATCTCAGTCACTCTCCCCAGACCCTTGTGGTGAGCATTGTTTCTCAGCCAGTAGAACGCATCTTACGGAAGAAGTCATATGTACTTTGGAAAGAGTTTCAGTATAATCAAGTCTTAAGCCTTGTTGTGCCTGTGGGGATTGAGTTAATTATCACCAGGAAGCTTTTTCCAAAATTTTGCTGTGCTTAAATATGACTAAAATAAACTGCCTGGTGTCAGACTCTAGGAGTTTGAACCAACAGTCATTTCTTGCCTCACACGAATCAACACACTGATGGCCCTGGTGGTTGCAGATACCCCCACATGGCAACAACACATCCAGCCACTATTCTTGTCCTGATTAGGCTTCCTGTTAATTTTGTAATTGTTACAGGTTTTCACAACACAACCATTGCAATCTACTGGTCCTCACAGAACCCCTGGAGTAGGTAAAATATGGACTTTGTGGTATTTATTTGTTTGATTAAATTGAGAATCAGAGAGAATCTGACTGTCACGGGTCACACTCTGTGGGGGACGAATTGCTTCTCTCTCAGGCGCTTATCTCTGGACCTTTGTTAAGATTAGGATATGCTGAACACAGTGACCAAAACCCAAATCCATTCCTCACTAGTATCTCAGACAAAGAAATCAACAGTTTTGTATTTGCTTTTTGGAAATTTAGTCTCCAGTAACTTTTTCTGCAATTTTGGAGAAGGCCATCAATATTAAGTGAACTTTAGAATTAGTAAAGTTCAGGCGTGCCAATTCAAATGCTTTTGCTGCTATATTCTCTTCTCTGCCAGCCAACGTCTTGTGAGTCAGTTCCACCTAAAAGAAAAGATAAGCCCCTTGAAAGGTATTAATATCTGGTAGAGGCCAGTGGCACCTCCTTACATACAGCTCCTTCTATTCTCACTTCCCACACACATATGTCTGATATGCATATTCTAACCTTCTCTTACTCATTCAACCAACTAAGATGTACTTAACACGTAAGTCACTATCCTGGCCTCTTGGGATGTGTTGGTGAGCAAGAAAATAATATCTGTCCTACAGAAGCTTAAACTATCAACCCTGAAGGTATTTTGTTATCCTGCTATCAGTATCATGAAATGCATTGGTTTCTAAGGTAAAGGATACAGCATGTTGATGAAATGTTAATTTCTAACCACAGCCTTTCAGTGCCCACTCTTATCTTTGCCTCACTTTAGCCTGATACCTCTTTCCACATAGCCCAGCTTCTATTTTGTTGTCCAATTATGTATTTAAAAACTCTAGATACTGTCAGTGAGGGGAAACATGCAGCGTTTGTCCAGACTATCTTATTTCATTTCATATGATGGTCTCTCGTCCTTTCCATTTTCCATGAAAATAACACTATGTAATTCCTCTTTAAGACTTTGGTGGATACCAAGTCTCATAACTACCAGCTAACCTTGAACTCAATGTGTGTCAAAAAGTGTTCTTGATCTTCCTGCTTCTCCCTCTTGGGTGACGGGTTTACAGGGGCATGCCAACACACTTACTCAGCTTCATTTTTTTTTTAAAGATTTATTTATTTTTATTATGTATACAGTGTTCTGCCTGCATGTATACCTGCACCAGAGAGGGCACCAGATCTCGTTACAGATGGTTGTGAGCCACCATGTGGTTGCTGGGAACTGAACTCAGGACCTCTGGAAGAGCAGGCAGTGCTCTTATCCTTTGAGCCCTCTCTCCAGCCCCTCAGCTTCATTTTTTATGGTTGACTAAAACTGCATTGTGTATGTGTAGCATATTTTCTGCATCTGTCCCTCTGATGGGCATCTCGGACAATTCCATACCTTGTCTCTCATGAACAGTGGTGCAGTAAGCCAGGGTGTATCAGTATCTCTGTGGTATGGTGATTTAGGGTTGTTCAAGTACACACTCAAGAGCGGTACACCTGGTAATCACATGGTAATTCTATATTTAATTTGTTGCAGAACTTCCACATTGTTTTCCATCAAGGCCTCACTAGTTACATCCCTTCCAAGCAGTGTATAAACGTTCTCTTTTTCCTTCCCGCACCCTTTGCTATTGTTTGTTTTCTTGATGATAACCATTCTAACTGGGAAGGAATGCAATCTTACCACAGTGTTAATATGCATTCCTGATAACTAGGGATGTTTGGCATTTCCCCCCATAGAGTTATCAAAACAACACAGAGTCTTAGCAGACAGTATGAAAAGGAAATAATCCATATAAACTCGACATATGCTTTCAAAGGTCCCAGTCGCACCCTCCCTCAGACAGGATAACTGGGAGCGTTACAGGATTTGCCAGATAGTAATCCTGAAGCAGATGATCTTTCCGTGGTTGAGGCAAAAGGTTAATGTGAAAATGAAGAAACTAAAAGGAGTGACACTTTTCCGAAGAAAACTTCCTGTGGTGGTTTGAATGGGAATGGCCCCCATCCACTCGTAAGTTTGTGGAACTGTTTGGAAAGGAGGTTGTAGATGGAAGTTTCTGTTCTGCCTAGTCCTGCTGCCCTTCTGTCCCAAATAAACACACAGAGGCTTATGTTAATTATAAAATGTTCAGCCGATGGCCCAGGCTTCCTATTTGTTAGCTCTCTCTTAATTATTAATCCATAACTATTAATCTAAGTATTTCTGCATGGTCTTGGCTTACCAGAGAATGCCCAGGCATTCTCACCTTCTCAGTGGCTACATGGCAACTCTCTGGAGGCTCCTCTCTGCCTTCCTCTCCCCTCAGGTCATGGCCTTGTTGGAGGAGGTGCTCTCTCTCTGTTTCCTGCTTGTATGTGAGATGGGTGCTCTCAGCTGTTCCTGCATTTAAGCCATTGTTCTGCCATCATGGACTGTTACCTTCTTCACCTATAAGCCTAATTAAATGCTTTATTTTTTTAAAGTCTTTTTGTTCATGGTGTTTTATCACAGCAGCAGAAAAGTAATTGATATACCTTCTTTCCCATTTAACCATTCATTGCCTAGGAACTTCTGTTGCATGCTTTATTTTTCTATACAGAGCTCAGAAATAAAACAAAACAAAACAAAAACCCAAAGGGCTCTGGGTAGAAATTTAGCAGAGTATGGAGGGAAGGAAAAGGACATGACAGTTTAGTGGCTTACAGAAGTGTCAATGGGCACAAAAGCAGACAGGACTTATCTTCCCTCATGCTGCCTGATAGCCTAAGACAGTCCTTTGGAAACTAATGCAGTTTTGAAGCTTTTGAATTAGTTAGTTTTATGTTCCTAGGATAAACTTCCATGAGCAAAAGCAACTTAAGGGAGCGTTTATTTTGGCTTACCATTCCAGAGAGCTAGATGTTCATAAGGTTGGGGAAGGCCTGACGGCAGG
Organism: Cricetulus griseus; assembly: GCF_003668045.3. Taxonomy (NCBI): domain Eukaryota; kingdom Metazoa; phylum Chordata; class Mammalia; order Rodentia; family Cricetidae; genus Cricetulus; species Cricetulus griseus. Next base: position 191,560,404 of record NC_048598.1, read on the forward strand.
AGCAGGAAACTGAGAGATTACTTCTCATCCATGCACAGGAAACAGAGAGAGTGAACAGGAAATGGAGCAAGACTATAACTTCTTAAATCCTGTCACCTGTGACACACTTCCTCCATCAAGGCTGTACCTCTTAATGGTTCTATACCCCCCTCCCAAACATGTCTGGTACCCTCAGAGGCCAGAAGAGGGTATCAGATCTTCTGGAACTGAAGTTACAGGGTGGTTTTAAGTCATCATATGGATCCTGTACTTGGTGGTCCAGGCCTATAATCCTAGATATTTAGGAGGCTGAGGCAGGAGGATGGCAAGTCAAGGCCAATTTGCAACTGAATGAGACCCTGTCCCAAATAAAAAAAGAAAAGATGATTGGAAATGTAACCCTGATAGAGTGCTTGCCTAGAGTGTGGGAAACCCTACAAGCAAGTCAGCACAAAAAGAAAACAAAGACAGCTCTTTGTACCTCACTGTCATGGGGAGTTAGTCTTTTGTTTTCTGGAACTTCTGATATTTTGTGACTTTTGAAGCAGTTGACAAATAGTTGATTAAACATTCAGAGGAGCTATTCAGACCTCGGGCTAACTTGGTCTGTGTGCTGGCAGAGAGGCAGAGAAGAAGAGAAACATTAGCCGAGCAACTGGAAGCAGAAGTCTGTGCCAAGCTGTTTGAACAGTGCTCGCTTCTGCCATGGACTGAAGCCGTCCTTTGCTCAGGGTGTGTTGTTGCTCTTGCTACTTCTGCTTCTGTTAAAATCTTATTAGGGATTAATAAAATAACCTTGTGTGAAAAATCTTCATGACTCCAAGTCTACCCTAAATATTTTTAATGAATATTATCATATCTTATGCATTCTGCATCATTGAAGATTGTTTTTTCCTCCCATGAAACTTCTTGCTATAATCTTGATGGACAGTTGGATTTAATTAGTGTGTAATGTCTTTAGCTAGAAGAATTGCTTTGCCCAGATTAAATTTCAGAGAGGTTTTCATAACCTGTCAACTGTAAATTGGAAAGCTTGCTTGTTTGTCTACAGTGCTCCGAGGGCTAGCTGGAAGTCACAGTCAGAATAGCAAAACAAAGTGGTGGCTCAGGTATCTTGGTTTTTCTGTGTAATTTGGAGGTGAGGAGATGAGACATCAGTCAGGTTAAAAACTGGCCATGATCTGAATTCTAGGTCCTCTATATCATTTTTAAGTTCAGGAAATAGAGCTGAGAGACGAAAACAAAGCTGTGAATTTTTGGTCCATTGGAAACACAATTAGTAGAATTGCCACAGTATTTTTTTTTTTTGAATTACAAACAAGATTGAATTACATGACAATCCCAGTTCCCTTCTCCCTCCCTTCCTCCCCTACCACCACCCCCAACTAAAACCCTACCTTCTAATCTACACCTGATTTAACCTTTCTGCTCCCTCATGACCTCTGCATCCTTCCTCTTCTGAATTGCCACAGTCTTGATCTGAGCCTCTAGGGGCAACTTAGGGGAATAGGGTTCCCACACTGCATCTCTTACCACCCATTGTCATCTGCAGAACCTGGTCCCAGCTCCCTACCTGTTGCTGAGATAAAACACTGTACAAAAGCAACTTAGAGGAGGAAAGAACTTATTTGACTTATACTTCCAGGCCACAGTTCATCATTGAGGCGAGCTGGCATGAATTCAAGCAATCAAGAACTTGAAGCAGAAACCATGAAGGAATGCACAAAGCTGTTCCTAGCTAGCTTTCTTAATCAGCCAGACCACCTGCCCAAAGAATATCACCGCCCACATTGGGGCCTTCCTACATTATCTAACAATCAAGGCAGTCCTTCTACAGACATGACCACGGATTTTATCTAATCTGGGCAATTCCTCCATTATTAAGACTCAGTTCTCAGGTGACTGTGGACTGAGGAGGACAAATGTTAACCCCATAGAACAGTCAATTAGACTGCTCTGTCCCACCCTGTAGTAGATGAAACTTCCTCTTAATTCACTGCTGAGTTTTCCTCTCAAGGTATTGCCCCAAAGATAAAATTCAAGTGCCCTAAAATTTTAGGAGGAGAGGACATAGCATTAGTTCAAACTTTCTGGATCTCTGTTGGGATCCCACCAATTATCAATATCATTAAAACTCAATTGATGGGGGAAGTATTTCTGTGTATGTTTATCTTACTGATTGTTTAATAAAGTTCTGCTTGGCCAATGAAACAGCAAGTTAGGCAGGACTAGGATTCAAAGATGATTCTGGGAAATGTAGTAGAGAAGTGGTGATCCAGGCAGGAAGTGACATAGCAAGGAGACTCATATTTAAGTGAAGGAGAAACAGGAAGCATCCCTTTTTTCCCCTCCCCTCTTCCTCCAGGGGCACGATGTGATCCACCAGCAAGGAGGGATGCCAGTAAGGCATCCGATAAGTCTTATAAAATATATAGGTTTATGATAATTGAGACTGAGCCTACAGATGAGGAATCCTAGTCATTGGCCAAGCAGCATTGTACCTAATACAAGTTTCTGTGTATTCATTTGGGCCCTAACTCAGGCAGGCAGCTGGTGTAAAGCTCATACATGGCGATGGGGCTCAGGTGGCTTTTGGCAGAAAGATTTATCGTAACACTCAATCACCAGTGGGAGCAGGCATGCATAGCTCTGATTTAGGCTACTACTTGTTGCCTATCTTCATTTGGAAGACTATCAAATGTTGAAAGGCATAGTTGCTTACACACACACACACACACACACACACACACACACACACACACACACCCCAATTTATAAGGCAACATGAAAAACATGAATTCCCAAAAGACCCAGGATTAAAGGCCTTGGCTAGGAGACTGTTAATAGTATTAACAAACACAAAGTTGAGAACTCTTCCTTTAAGTCTAGTATATATCCAAAGACTGAACACCTGCTCCTTTGGCCCCCAAGTGCTGGGAAATTGTGGAAGCCAAATGTGCCTTCCTGTGAGAAGCTTGATGTTGGGTTTTCAGTTGGACCCAATGGAGCTGAACCAGCAACTAACACTTCTTTGCTCTCTTTCTTATCTTTTTAGAGATCAACCCATATGAATCTCCATTATATGAGGAAGTCCAAAGTCTGTCTTCACCAAAAACTCAACAGAAACAACATACAGTTGGGGAAATCGGCTAGCCCCAAATTAGCTTGTAGGAGGTGGTAGTGGAGATGGTCACTTTACCTCATGATTAAGCTTGACACAGTGGCTTAGATAGAACCAGGAGATCCTACTGACTGATGCAAATCCAATTGTGATTTATATAAGGCAGACTTTGTAAAGAAATGGATTTTCTTTTCTGGCTACTTAATGTGTTATTGATATTACAGACAGCTAATATACTATGGGTCCCCATCTTCTGCAAGAATGATCCCATGCTATTTGCCTAAGCTTTGACGAGGAGTTATAAGTAATGAACAAGATTTACAAAGTGCTGGGCAGTGGTGACTCTTGCCTTTAGTCCCAGCACTCAGGAGGCAGAGGCAGGCGGATCTCTGTGAGTTTGAGATCAGCCTGGTCTACAAGAGCTAGTTCCAGAACAGCCTCCAAAGCCACAGAGAAACCCTGTCTCGAAAAACCAAAAAAAAAAAAAGATTTACTAAGCATCACAGATGAACTTTCTTTTCCTTCCTTCCTTCCTTCCTTCCTTTCTTTCTTTCTTTCTTCCTTTCTTTCTTTCTTTCTTTTTCTTCCCGAGACAGGGTTTCTCTGTGGCTTTGGAGGCTGTCCTGGAACTAGCTCTTGTAGACCAGGCTGCTCTCAAACTCACAGAGATCCGTCTGCCTCTGCCTCTGCCTCCCGAAGGCTGGGATTAAAGGCGTGTGCTACCAATGCCTGGCCAGATGAACTTTCTTTGTGTGTATATGCTTAAAAAAAAAAAAATTGATTTATTATGTATGTCTGTATACATGCCTGTAGGCCAGAAGAGGGCACCAGATCTCATTGTAGGTGGTTGTGAGTCACCATGTGGTTGCTGGGAATTGAACTCAGAACCTTTGGAAGAGCAGTCTGTGCTCAACCTCTGAGCCCCAACTGTGTGTGTGTGTGTGTGTGTGTGTGTGTGTGTGTGTGTGTGCGTGCACGCGCGCGTTTTAAAACAAAGACTCTCTCTCTCTCTCTCTCTCTCTCTCTCTCTCTCTCTCTCTCTCTCTTCTCTCTCTCTCTCTCTCTCTCTCTCTCTCTCCTCTGATACACTCTCACTATGTAGTCCTGGCTAGACTGGAAGACTGGAACTCACTATGTAGAACAGGCTGGCCTCAGACTCACAAAGATCTGCCTGCCTCTGACTCCAATATTCTGAGATTAAAGCCATCCCCTACCATGTCTGACCTCTGATCTCACTCTTTAGGCCAAGCTGATCTTAAACTTGAAGCCACCCTCCTGCCTCAGTCTCCTTAGTACTAGGATTACAGATGTGAGAATCTGTGCTTAGCTACAGATGAATTTTAGAAACATAGTTTTCAATGAAAAGCCATGAACTGAAACAAGGTTGCCCATGATGAAACATGATACACACTCATTGTGTTAGCTTTCTATCACTGAAACAAAGTATCTGATATAACCAACTTATCCAGAGAACAAGCTTATTTTGGCTCACAGTTTTGGAGACTCCCTTCCATGAAGTAGCCCCACTGCTTGGGAGTCTGCTTTGTGGGAGCATATCATGGTGGGGACATATGATAGGGCAAAACTACTTATGGCCAAAAGTCAGAAGACTTAAAGCCTCTCACTGAGGAACAAGTCTGAAGGTTTCCATAACGTCCCACAATGGTGCCTGGAACTAGTTTTTAACACATGGACCTTTGGAAAGACATTCAAATCCCAAACTTATAACATACATTAAATGTGCAGATATGCATCCAATAACACATCCCAGATCCTGCAGAACCTCCTGGCAACAGCGAGGAGGGTGGGAGAATGAGAAAATGGCTGCAGATGAAGTGTTTGAATAAAATATAACGTTCAGGCACGGACCAGCACAGTGGCATGCTATAGACTCTGGCGGGGGGAGGGGGGCACAATTCAGTTTCCTCTGTGAACACGAGGGTTAGAAATGAAAGAAGAATAAAAGGAACCTTGTGATTCCTGGGGAAGGAACTAGTGGACATGTGAAAAGAGAAGGGAAGGGGAACCTACTTAGACTGAGCTTCTCTACTGTACTATATATACTCCACCAGGACAGAAGAAACTAGGCCTCAAAGCAGAAGCCAGCAAACCTTCCCCTCCTCCCTCCCTTCTCCCTTTCCCCTCCCTCCCTCCTCCCTTCTTCCTTCCTTCCTCCCTCCATCCCTTCCTCCCTCCTTCACTTAGTTTTCCTTTGAAACAAGGTTTCACTGTGTAGGTCAGGCTAGGTTCCAACTCTCCATCTTGGTTTACACTTTCCAGTCCTGGGGACTTCAAAGGTGTGCCCCCGATGTCTTTCCACCCCCAGCAGCCTGCATAACACTTTTTAGGACTATAAACGCCTGCAGGCACCATCATTGTAATGGAGAATGCAGGGACAGCTCCCTACAAGTGAGCATGTGGGAAGTTCTCTTGCTGGTTTGAGATTGACTTATGTCCTGCAACCGGACTTCTTTAAATCCAGAGGAGCCCGAGGTCCACCTGGATGTCATAGTAGCCATACCTTAGGTGCTCCCAGCATTCAGTGTGAGGATAATTGCTGAGCAAGGCTCAAAAGCAAATGTCAGAGCTCTCCCGAGTCCCTAGTGAGTGACATGAATTTACACTGTGAGTCTCTCAGTAGAGCTGTGCAAGAGATTCCTGTTCTACCTTCATCAGTCATCCTGTTTAAGTCCTAGGTGATGCCTTCCCAGAACCCCATACCATATAGGAGCTACCCAGGTGCCCAAACCCATGCCTACCCCTCACAGTGGGACAGGAATACAAAGCCTTCCCCACCCCCACCCCCAACCCCCAAGATCATTCCTATGTGAATAGGCCAATCAAGCTCTGCAGATTGGAGCACAACAATCATCAGTGTGATTCTCAGATATCAAAGGGAAAGCTAACTAAAATCAATCACCAGGCCACTTTCACCTCTACCCCTCGCTCATGTGCTTCCAGTAGCTAATTGTGGGTTATTGTCTCCAGAGGAGGCACCTGCCTCTGCCTTGAAGCCCAGCAAGCATTAGCTACTGAGTACCTGGCTCTTGCCCAGCAGGAAGACTTCCTAAGGCACAGGAAGGAGCTGTGCTCTGATGTGGCTGACACCTTAATTTGGTCCTGTAATAATGCCATTTTCCAGGACTGTCCATTCCTTGTGAGTTAGATTTCCCAAGGCATCCTTGAGTGCATTTCACTCAAGTCTTCACTTTATTAAGACTGCTTCAGTGCCTCCCAAGCAGGAGCTGTACTGCAGTAAAAGACCCTTTCTAAGCTTGCACAAATTAGTATCAGTCATAAAACCCACCCACAGATTTGCCCAGGAGTCTATGGGTTAAAAGAGAGGCAGGATAGAATCATTAGGTAAGCAGGCACATCTGCTGGGGCCCGTTAAGATTTCAACTCCAGGCTCTGTTCACCCCTGTGATGCAAACACAAGCAAGATCATTAATATTTAATGTCCCCATGGATACACATTTGGCTATAAATCCAAAATATTGGAATATTGAAGCTCGCCTCTGAATGAAATACATTTTGTTAATTTCTTTTTTTTTATGTCGGGGCTGGGGGGGGGATTGTCCTCAGGGTTAACTTATACCAGTCTACCAAGTGCATTGTTGGGTGAATGCTGAAATATTAATCTAATTGGTTATTTCCCAGTAAGAAAATGTTATCATGATAACAATGATCTTGGGCATGTCCACCTTAGCATCCTCAGGAAGCTCCTCTCTGGGGAAGCTTGAGGCACTGAGTAGCATATACTGTATTTTCTCTGCTTCACTGAGATGAAGGGAAAGGCTGGGGAGGGAGGGAGAAATCCTGGCTCTGACTACAGACAGGGATGTGGAGAGGGAAGCACCCATAGCCAGTTCATCTGGTTGCTGATTATCCTGTGTTCACCATCTCTGCCTAGATCAACCCTTGGCATTGTTATCTGCACAACTTTTACTTCTCCCCCAGAAGTGCCCACATCTGGACACTTCAGGCTAGTCTCATATTAGCCCCTGCCCTTTACAATTCTATATTTCCCCAGAGGAGGAGAAATAGGTTTTCTTCCTTCTTTTAGGTAGAGTAACAACAACAACAACAAAAATCAAGGAAGACCCAGATTCTTATGAAAACCCTGGGCATCTTGCTTAAAGAAGCGATAGGAAGCCTTTGTTGGTCTGTTTTTATTAAAGTGGGCTTTCCTATATCCCAGGCTGGCTTTGAAATCACTAGATAGCCAAAGACAAATTTGGATTTCTGACTTCTCTTCATCCAGTTTCATAGGGTGTAGGGACGGAACCGAAGGCTTCATAAGTGCTGGCAAGCACCCAATGTCTTAGCTACATCCCCAGCTCCTAATGAACACTGTTGTTCCTTATGCTACATCTCCATTGTGCCCTTCTTCAAGAACATTGATTGGATCCATCCTTTAAACATGGAAACTGAGGTATGGATAAGTTTTGTGACTTTTTCAGGACAGATAGACAGGTGATAGTAGGAGCAGAATGTGGAACTATAAAGCCCAGAGCCTGATTCCAGACTCTTCCTCTGGTAGAGAAGGAAGCTGCTTCATCCCCAACTGGCCACTGTATGATGCTTCCAGCCTCCATCATCCAGAGTAGGATTTACTCTGTGAAAATTTAAAATGCCTCCTTAATTAAAAACCCAGCACCACCACAGCACCCCGCTCACCTCATCATGCAATCAGTGCCTGTCTATTCAGGTAATGAAAATTCAGGTTATTATTAGCTGAGGAATAATTTTGAATATTCAAAATTCATGTATGTAAATAACAAAAAGGATTAATGCATTGCTCATCTCCATAATCTTCTCTAAAGGGTCCTGATGGAGGGGCTTTTTAATGTCCACACCCTAATCTCTTAGAAACAAGTTTTGTTTGCTTGAACTAATTGTGCATAAATGAATTCAATAAAGACTTGGTGCATTTCTGATTTTTTAATGAGAAATGTTTGTGCCTGGTCTACTAAAAAGATGCCACAGACCTTTTTGTCTATGGGCTGCTTGTTTAGACTAATGTCTTGGTGTCTTTGGGGAAGGCTGCTGTGTGTATGAAACGCCCAACAGAGTTAGTCTCAGAACTGTGTCTGGAACAATGGGGGGGGGGTTGACGACTCCCTGCTCAATGTCTAAACACTGAAATGAGGATGTTGCTTCCACTGGCATTGTTCTGTTGTGGAGGAAAGTTTCCAAAGACAGGCAGGGGAAATGGCTCAGTCAGTAAAGGGCTTGCTACACCAACAAGATGATCTGGGTTAAGATTGTTAGACCCCCCGGAAAACTCAAGTATCCGGGGTCCCAGGCCACTTCTCGGTCACCCCAATCACCAGGCGGATTCGAGAGCTTGCTGCAAACTGCACGAGGCTTTATTGTAATTTAACGAGCTAACCCCATGTTAGCTCGGGTCTTTCACCCACCCGCCATGGCGGACAGCTAGAAAAGACAGTTCGAAGCTGCTGCGTACAGATCTTTATAGGGCAGCATAAGGGGAGTGTCTAGGGGTACGCACAGGCTCACGATTGGTGTGCCTCCAGGCTTGGAGGGCTTGCCCTGTGTTGATTGGTCAACTAGTTGTTATGGCCCTTAGGCCCTCCCAGGGTGGTTGCTATGCTCTCTATGTCATTGCTGTGTGCTTATCCGTAAAGCACACCCAGGGTCGTAAAGCATAGCACCACCAGCTAACTTCTGATTGGCTCCTTGTCATGAGACAGGCATCTGACCTCTAAGTGACCAAGGCAGGTTTCAGGCAAGCACGTGTTCGGCTGTTATGGCTGCCAAAAGGGAAGCCGGTTCCTTCAAGATCCCCAGTGCCCGCCGGGGGTTGGTGGTGCATGCCTTTAATCCCAGCACTTGGGAGGCAGAGACAGGAGGATTGCTGTGAGTTCGAGGCCAGCCTGGTCTCCAGAGAGAGTGCTAGGATAGGCTCCAAAGCTACACAGAGAAACCCTGTCTCGAGAAAAAAAAAAAAAAAGATCCCCAGCGCCCAATGAAAAGGCAGGTGTGGTGGTGTGCATCTGTAATCCCAGGGCTGAGAGCTAGAGACAACCAAATTGCTGGAGCTCCTTGACCAGCCGGCCTAGCCTACTTGGTGAGTTCCAGACCAGTGAGAAGGTGGGGAGCAATGAGGGAAACACAGGAAAACTTCTGACTCTATAGACAGTTGCATGCAGATGTACACAAACATATCACACATGAGCTTGAACACACACACACACACAGAGACACACACACACGTGTGTGTCTCTGTGTGTGTGTGTGTGTGAAGGAGAGAGAGAGAGAGAGAGAGAGAGAGAAACACTGGTGAAACCCCATTACAACAACAATAGTAAGAACTGATCTCTGTTTAGAGCAGCGGCTCTCAACCTTCCTGATGCTGCTACCCTTTAATACACTTCCTTGTGTTGTTGTGGTGACCCCCCAACTATAACATTATTTTCATTGCCACCTCATAACTGTAGTTGTGCTAGATTGTTAATATAAATGCCTGTGTTTTCTGATGGTCTTAGAGTCCTTCACCCGCCAAAGGGGTCGAGACCCACCCATTGAGAATGTTTACAAGTTGGTGGTAGTCAGGGGATTGCTGAGTAATTTACATATAAGTGGTTCTCTGCAGAAATAGTTCCACATGAGGAGAGCCAAATAGAAAGGCAAATCAAATAGTCAAACAGTGGGGCCAAGACTTATACACAGAACCTATTGAGTTTCTGGTTGTCTGAAAACTTTGATGCCTGGCCAAGAGACACAAGTGCAGCTGCTATGGGGGTGGGGGTGGGGGTGGGGGTGGGGTGGGGGTGGGGGTGGGGGTGGGGTGGGGGTGGGTGGGGGTGGGGTTGGCAGGTAATGTAACCGAGCCAGGTCCGGCTGGTATGAGACAACAGGAAGTGACATCACGATAATGAATACAGGGGAAAGGCCCAGGTGGGTAGACCTTCAGATTTTTGAAGAACAGCCCAAATGTGGAGTTCAGTGAGAAATACCCTGGTATTTCAATGTAGCCCAGTTTAATGAGACTGCATCACGGGGCAGCACACACCTGGAGCCTGCAGGCTGTCACCAACTATCTCTGCTGCTATCATCCCTCCGCACAGTGTCATTCTCACTCTCAATGGGCACCTTAGGGATGAAAGTGCTCTGATGGGGTATATCCTGTATATATGTAGGACCAGGCAGGAAAGAAACTCCAGCCATAGTGCTCTGACGTTCCCACTCGTGTTCTCTGATTCCACTTTTGGAACACGGTGGAAAGCCTGGGAGAGCCTGTGATCCCAACTTCAGTTCACTTCACTCTAGTGCCAACTGGCCTTTCAGGCTTCGAGTCCTCCTGCTGAGATGCTGGGACTGATGTCTTCTTTGCCTGGGTCTGCAAGATGCTCTGAAGTGCTGGCGGTCATTTTGCTGCTCCTATATTCCTACCACACATTTGTCTCTGTGTTCGTTCTCTCTTCCCCTCCCCCCCCCCCGTTTCGTATTTCAGTTCCTTGGGGGCAGACACAAAGCCTTATTAATTACCTCACTCTTCCCATACTCCCCCAAAGCTGAGCTCAGTTCTTACACAGGCTCACCTTTCTAATAATTGAGTTTAAATATAGAGTTTACATCATAGACAAAGGACTTCACTACAGTTAGGGGACAGGCTTGGTTGCATTAATGAGGGCTTAGAAGTACAATTGCATTGCTTCTCTAACCCTCAGTTTTCTCATCCATTAAATGGGAATAATTACCTAACTATCATAATCAACTGGTGCCCAGTGTAGCCACTGATGCAGTCAGTGGAGAGCAGCTCTTATAGTAATTGGCATGAGTCTCTCAAGGGGTAGATGTGTTAGTAGAGCAAAGATGTGTTGAAGAAGATTGGGGAGCCATTGCTGGTGGACCTTACATCATGGATTGGGGTCATGAAGGACTCACAAAATGTTGCTGTTGCCTGGTGATGGTGGCACATGCCTTTAATCCCAGCACTTGAGAGGCCTCAGAGGCAGGAGGAGTTCAAAGTCAGTCTGGTCAACAGAGTGAGTTCCATCCAGGACAGGCTCCAAAGCCACACAGAGAAACCCTGCCTTGAAAAACACCAACAAAAGAGGTTGCTGTTAAGACAACAGTTGAGCATGTATTCTTACTGAATCTAGTTAATATGCATCCTCCTTCATAATTGACACATGCACATAATAAAACGAGGAAAGAGAACGATAATTCTCTATTACAGGTTGAATTTTAACCCCTCCCCAAGTTCATATGCTGCAGTCCTAAGGCTTAGGAAAGTGTTGAAACAATGCTTTTGGAGGGAATAGAGGTTGAATGAGGTCATGTAGGAGGACCCTAATCCCGTCTGACGAGTGTGTGGACATACCTTGCAACATCGAGAAAGCATGCCCAAAAACAAAGGTTGTCTGCGGGCAGAAGAGGGGCCTCGGGCAGAAGAGAAGCCAGCATGTCGACATCTTAATTTCGGACTTCTAGGCTATAGAACTGTGGCAGATGGATGTCTGTTAAGCCACACAGTCTGTGGCTTTTTGCTACGGGTGTCTTAGCCAATGTAGACGGGGAAAGAACCCGTTGCTCTTAGTTCTTCCAGGTCCTGAAACCTCTGTTAACAAAAGACCGACCAAGCAGAGGAAACCAGAAATCATATACTACAAGCTTTACTTGATTCAGGAGACTTTCTAAGAAGTCAGACACCCAAAGAAGCAGTTAGCTTCTGTACTGACTTGGGCAAAGGATAACAAATTATGAAAAGGTGACAAGGTTGAAGGATTTGAGCCAGGGCATATATCGTGGAGAAGAAACTTGGGAGATAAGGGTTACTTCACTAGGGTTGTTTTGCATTTATGTTCCCGTCACTGATGTCAGTTTCCTTCTGTACTGGGAAGAGAACCACCTATGTACAATTCTGTCCCTGGCTTCCGGGAGACAACTGGGAGGGCTCAAGACAATTCTTATATGGGGTTGGAGAGACTGTTCAATGGCTAACATACCCGCTGTGCAAACAGGAAGTACTGAGTTTGAACCCCATAACCCATACATGTGTGATCTCAGCCCTCCTAAGGTGAGATGGGGAGCTTGTGGTCCAGCTAGCCTGGTGTATGCAGCTGAGAGCAGAAGAGACTGTCACAAAAAGGTGGAAGGTCTGTTGTATCTGTTGCAAAGCTTGATTTATCTGGGATAAGGGTTTGAGTCTGTAGAGAGACTACCAGATCCAACTTCTCAGTAACAGTGTTAGTGGTACCTCTTATGCGAGACAGCCTCAGGAGCAAGATAGCATTGGGTAGAGACACCAGGCAAACTAGTAGAACCTCAGTGACCACACAGTCAATCTCTTTGTGTTCTGTCAGTGTATTTGTCCCTGTTCCTTCTGTCATAGAAGAACACCTCCATTGCATCTTTGTTGAATCTTTGTATTGATGCATAAACCCTAAGGGGTATCTCAGCTTTGGGGGGTTGGTAGGTAACACAGAGGGGTCTGCCAGCATGGTTTTAATCAGTCTGGTTCACCACAAGGTGAAAGGCCAGAGCTAGAACTTTAGAGGGCTGTGGCTTATGGCTGGTGTGCAGCTTGGTGGTGACTCTTAGCTGGGTATGTACAAGGCACTGGGTTCTGTCCTCTACACCATGAACACTAAAAAGCAAACTAAAGAGAAAGTCTGTGCCTCGCACATGCTGCACACATCACAGACAAATATTTGCCCTCTGCTCACTCACCAGTCAAGAGGAAATAAAAGTGCATGCTGTTCTATTATCTCCTTTCTAGGGATCCAGAAAAGCCCTCCCCATGATTTGTTAAAGAATTTGACTTTGCAGCTGGCCTGAGCTAGTGAGAGATCACAGACTCAGGTTTGACAAATGGGGAACCTGCATAAGACCAAACTAGACTCCCTTAATGTAGGTGACAATGGTGTGACAGGGACAATATATGAGGCCACTGGCAGTGGGTCCAAGATCTAATTCTAATGCACAAACTGACTTAGTGGAGCCCATTCTATATGGAGAGATACCTTGCCCAGCCTAGACACAGGGGTGTGGAGGTGAAGGGGTGCCTTGGTCCTGCCTCAACTAGATGATGGGCCAGACTTAGTAGACTTCATAGGGGAGGCCTTACCCTCTAAGTGGAGCAGATGGGAGGAGGGGGGAGTGAGAGGAAAGGAGGGAGGGAGAACTGGGATTGGAATACAAAAAATAAATTAAGAAAAAAAAGGGAATTAGAGTTTAGATCAGGCCAAGCACATCTACCCCATGTAAATCTGCCATTACATCTGAATGGACTTGTTTGAAGTATGTAATTCTATAGAGTGACAAGGATTTCAATCCTGTCTGTAGATTATACATGTTCATTAAGATAATATTTCCTAGCAAATGCTAGGGAATTAATTCAGAGTCGATGCTAAGTAAACTGGGAGGCACACATGCCTCATTTGTTTTTCCAAACTTTGTTTCCTAAAGTTTTTTATGTTTGCTTTTGTTTCAACCAAGACAAATGCGCTTATTAGGCACCAAATTTGCCATTATCTTGCTGTTGCCGGCTAGAGTGCTGACCACTCTCACCACATTTGGCAGCTTTCATTGTGCCCGACTCTTTGCTTCGTGTCTTGCACCCCATATAATCTTAGGTAGAGCATGGTTGCTTTTGTGTATCTCCACCCCAACTTTGACTTTTTGTAGCCTGGGCTGTTTTGTAGTTTATGCTGCCTCCCCAGCATCACTGTTTCTCCCCCCCCCCCACACACACAACCTGTCCTTCTTGATGCTAATTCTCCATGTTCTAAAAAGCTGTGCTTCCTGTTTCTTGGCTGGCCGCCTTAATGCCTGCCCTCAGCATGTCCCTCCCCGACTCGGAATCGCCTAGTCTCAGTGGCGCCCCTCTATCTTCTAATGTGTTTTGCCTGACTTTAAGGCCCTCTGAAATCTTGATAACCCTATACATCCAGGCAAATTTTCATTATCCACCATGGTTTACAGTTTCAGTGTCCCAGGAATAAGCCTCAATCATTTCTAGGACCAACAGATGTTATTTTACAGGCTAAGCTCTGCCAAATAGCAAAGGACATCACACAGATTATCACTTACACAGCATCCCCTGGGGTTGAGCAAGGGATATTCTGATCATTTCTTTCCTCCTGATTGTGTTTTCCCATCCATTCCCTGTCTAAATCCTTCTCTTTCAATATGTAGCTTAGCTGGGGTGGCTTCTTCATCTGAGGACTCCCATTGTTCCCTTAAACCCTCACTCCCAAAACAGCCCTAGTAAGGACTTCTTTGGCTGGCAGTGGTGGTGTGAATGCCTCTCATGGCAGCACTCGGGAGGCAGAGGCAGACAGATCTCTGGGAGTTCAAGGCCAGCCTGGTCTACAAGAGCAAGTTCCAGGACAGCCAAGGCTACACAGAGAACCCCTGTCTTCAAAAACCAAAAAGGAGGAGGAGGAGGAGGAGGAGGAGGAGGAAGAGGAGGAAGAGGAGGAGCAGCAACAATTCCCCTGCTGCAGAGGGTCCAAACCCAGGTCCCCACCTTGCCATCACACATCAGAACACACTGGAGTTTAGTTACTACTATAGCTTCCTTCTCTTATTTCCTTCCTTCCCTTTTCCTTCTTCCTCTGTCCTTTCCGTTCCTGCTCTGCCTCCATCTGTTTTGTGTGTATAATTTTTACTTGCATGTGATTGTGTATGCAGGGTGTGTGTGCATGTGAAGGCCACATGGCAACATCAGGTGATTTTTTTCTCTTATTCTTCTCCATGCTGATTTTTGAGTCTCTGGGGCTCAAAACCCAGAACGTGGGGCTTCTTGTTTCAGCCAACTAGCACTCCTAAGACCTACCCATCCTATGGCACTGAGGTTACAAGCATATGCCACTGTACTAAGCCTTTTACGTAGGCGTTGGGTATACAAACTCAGGTCTTTATGTTTGTTCAGCAAGCTTTTGACCCATGGAACCCTCTCTCCAGTCCCCTTCACCCTTGCTTATTTGGGAGGGGGGGTGGTAAGCTCTCATATATTCCAGTTTGGCTTGTCTCAAATACTAGGTCATTAATAATGATCTTGAATTTCTTACGGATCCTCCTCCTGCCTCTATCTCCAGAGTGCTGGGATTACAAGTATACAGCACTGTGCCCAGTCTTCGCCATGTTGAGAATTGAGTCCATGGCTTTGTGTGTGTGTGCCAGTTTCCTCCCCTTCTGTGTGTTATTACTCTGACTCTCCCAATTAGATTTCCAGGAATGTACTCCATCATCTACATCCGTAGGTACCACAGGGCTGAGCACAAGACAGGGTTAGGGTTCTGTACATGTTGCTTGATTAGTTCATGGACATGTGCTGTGATTAAATCAGAAAAGAAATACAACAACAAAACTGGCTGTCGTCCCTGAGACAGAATGAACATGATATCTAGTTTGATTCCAATGATGGGCAATGTGAACAAACCAGTGGTGCGAGCTCTGGACCAGTAAAGCCCCATTAAGCCTCATTCCATGAAGCTATCACAACTCAGACAGACAGACAGAATCAGTCATTTAAAACTGAGGATAGTAAAGTAGGTTTCAAACAAGGCAGCTTCGGTGATTTACTCTTCTCAGGGTTATTAATATGCAAATAACCAAGGCAGAAAAGCTACAGCTCTGCCCTCTTGTTAGGGATTGAAATTGTCTGAGGATTACCTGTTGTCATGGCAGGAAATTATTCCAAGTGCATACCAACCAGTCACTAAGAACTATCATGGGTCTCCACTAACAGAGCATTGCCATCCCATTTCTCTCTCTCTCTCTCTCTCTCTCTCTCTCTCTCTCTCTCTCTCTCAGATCTCCTCTGCTCAACAGAGGCAGCACTGAGACAGAAAACGAGTAGCCTCTTAAAAACGCCATCGTCTCTGCTTTCCTGACTTACCGCTCACATCCGAGCCTGTGCTGATGGTCACTTCAGAGTACTTTTAGGATGAAGTGATCTGTTGGATTTCCATTGTTCAGACTCCTCCAGCACAGACGGACACTTGGAATCTAATCTCTTGTTTCCAGATTCTGTCTTTCAAGGATGGTGATGGGAACCTCCTTCGACATTCTCTGAGACAAGAAGCAACCTTTCCATCTGTGGAGACACCCACAACAGGCCTCTATGTGGATGGAGCAACCTACAGAGGTCTTCTGTTCAGTCTGTACGGGCTCCATCCATGAAGTTAGGCTCTCCCCTCCCCTGCTGCTATAGGCCCTATAGATGCTGAAGATTTCCTTATTGGATCGCCTACTTTGAAAAACCAATGTTGCTCATGTCTCCCCCACCTGAAAAAATTCACAGCTTTTTTTTTTTTTTTTAAACATACCTTCATGATTTCCCAATTCTCTGAAGCTCATGCTCCTTAGGATGGGATCAATGAGGAAAATAATCATGAATGTGCTTATATTCCTGACTTTGTCAGCATAATTACACACAAACATATACAATCCATAAATTATATACAATATACATTATATATCTTCTGAAATAATTGTATAAGGCAGTTCCTATTTTATCTTTATTTTGCAAATGAGGCACAGAGGTCAAAATAAAACCCCAATCAACTTCACACCAGGTTAAAGGCAGAGGGAAAACTGACTCCAGCCAGCCTGGCCTCAAGAGAAGCTTAAGTGAGGTTAAAACTCATAAGGGGAGTTGCAAAGGAAGACACAAGTAAGGTAACACATAGCAGTGTCCCCAACCTTTCCTGTTGTCCTGCTCTCTCCGATTTATCTTCTCTTCTGGTGTCTACATTGTATCTTCAGGAAGTGAACTGAAACTTTACCGACAATAAGCTTTGTTGATCTTCCGAGTTTCCTGTTTAGGTAAAGCATGTGACTCTACACTGTTACAAAAAGGGTTTCTGCAAGAATGTTTCAAGTCTATCTACTAAAAAAGTCAAGTACTATCCATCAGTTTTGATCGGAATTATAAAATTAGAGTTTGGGGTGATGTTCACAGTACAGGAAGCCATGCTGTAAGTAATGAGAGATGTTTTGCAAAGCCCAGAAGGAGAGACATTAGTCCCTAGGAAGTTCATAGTTTAGGAGGTATCAACAACTCATGCAGACAGCCCTGTGACTTGCCCCAGCCTGGAGAACTGAGTCAGAGTCTTTGGACTTTTGACATTGATGGCTTTGATATTTTGCCAGAAATGAGCAGAAACTTTATGACTAACAGCTCTTCCCAGTTCTAAACAAATAGACATAAAAAGAGTGTCTGCAGTAGATTTTTAAAAAATGTATTTAACACCTTGTTAAACTGGAGTTAGGAATGGTCGCCCCCTCAGACGTTTGTTCTAATAGCCCTGCCTCCCAGGGGACCAGGTGGTCCAGGCGAGCACCACTTTACAAGTTTAGAGAAAATTCTTTACTGCTGTTCATATCAATAAAACTTCATTAAGTGAGGTTTATTTAGAAATAAAACATTGACACAAGACTTAGTGTTTGCCGGGCATGGTATAGAGCTCTAGAAAAAGAAAATAAATTTGAAAGATTACTGAAAACCCTTTCACAAAGTTTACGTGCCTGTAAAAATATATGCAACTTGCACGTGAATAGCCAAGAGTTGTGTATGTAGGAGAGTGCCTATTTGCTGTAAGCATAGCTGATTGTTTTGATTAGATAGTCCCTGTGGGATTTTCGGTCCCCACCATTTCTGAACATAGGTAAGGTGAGAGCTATTAGCCACTGGCACTCATGTACATTCTTCCAGTCTACAGGTGTTTTCACAGCACTGTTGACTTTAACCTTTAAAATCATCTGTTAATTGCCTTTTATTATCTTTACTTTACAGAGAAGGAAACAGGCAGAGAGGTGAAGTGCGGGGCTAAGGTCAAAGAGTTAATACCTCACCCATGGGAGCCTTGACCTAGGTTTCTCGGTTCCATGTTTCAGGATTACTTCACTCCTCACAACCGGGTTTGGAACAGGAGGACGGGACGGGAGAGAGAGCTCTTCCTGAGCAGCTGGCGGTAAAGAAGGCTCTTCAGGAATAACCTGTCTGCAGGCTTGGGGTTTGCCCAGAGCAGGAGGCGAGTGAGGAAAGAAATCTGACCTCCACACAGTTTGCTCATCAGGTTAGGCAGCTTCCCCGGGGCTGCGGGAGGTTGAAGCAGAACAGCTCCATAGGAGGCACCGCACTCGGCGTGTTTTGTCTTCTCAACAGCCTGATTGCGTTATTCCATTGAACAGCACACAGACGAGAAACTGAGACAGAAGAGAACCGTAGAAAAGTAAGGACACATGGTTAGAGAGCAGAAATCCCTGGACTTGAAAGGAGGCCCATCTGATGCCGCTCCATCTCCTCCGGTTTTGTAGTATAGTTTCGTGAAGGAAGCTGGGCAGTGGCAGATGCAAAGGGGTTTATTAGCATGTTCTCACCTCCCTTCACTCTTATTGTCGCGGATTTTAAAACTATACCTTATATGGCAGTTCTCAGTTATTTGGGGGTCAGTAACCCTTTACATTTTTTTAATTATATAGGACCCCCAAAGAGGTTTTATGTTGTTTCTAGCAATGGGGATTTACCATATCAAGAATGAAAACATTTTATTTATTTATTTGTTTGTTTAATAAACTCATGGTAAGTTAACATACAAATATTATATGGGAAAAAAAAACCCGGTGTTTTCTAAAAAAAAAAAAAAAAAAAAAAAAAAAAAAAAAAAAAAGCAGATTTAGTGAACATACAGGCGCTGTGATTTTTATTTTGTTAATTTTTCTAATGCCTGTCTAAATAGATACAGCTGGCATCTCATATCTGTTTCTGCACTATGTCTGTCGCAACATCTGTGGCCTCTGGGAAGCACCACATGTACTCATGAGAAAATGAGAGCAAAGGGGCAGATGACATCTTAGTATAACAAGGAAATGGGTGAGGGTTGGGAGTATAGCTTAGAGGGGGAGAGCAATTGCCCTGTATTGCGTACGGCCCCAGGTTTGTCCTCTAGCATTGCAAAAGAAAAAAAAGATACAAGAAGAAAAGGGATTGGTGGCTGTTTTTCTCCTTCCTTCTTCCCTCCCTCCCTCCCCCTCCCTCCCTCCCCTCCCTCCCTCCCTCCCTCCTTCCTTCCTTCCTTCCTTCCTTCCTTCCTTCCTTCCTTCATATTGGGGAGCTGTGCACTTGTCATTGTTCAAGAATGGAGGTCATAGGACAACTTGGAGCTGGTTCTCTCTCTCTTTCTTCATCAAGTAGGCTCCTGGGATCAAATTCAGGTCATCAGGTTTAGAAGCAACCCTCTTTGTCCACTGAGCTATCAGCCTGATATGTTTTTAAAAACCCACTCTGAACCCTTCAAAGTGTCATGAACAACCGTAGTGTGCCTAGACCACACTGAGACTTCTGAACTCCTAAGACCCATTCCGTGTACCAAGGTTAGAGAAATTACTGATTCTTTGATTAGAAACAGTGTCACAGGTCAGCTAGGTCAGTCCTCCAGCTGATGAAACACAATCCTACTGAGTCCACTCTAATCTCCCCATGTGACAAGGACAACAGCCATTCTTGGTTCCAGGATCACTTTAATGGACAGAAAAGACTTTTGCATGTTGGGAGAAAGGATTTTTTTCCGGCTGTGTCCACTCTGTATAGGGTGACTTCAGTTCCCCTTCATCCTGTTCATAACATCTGAAAACCACTCCCTTGGGTGCTGCCATCTCTTCCAGCTAAAGAGCTTGAAGACCTGCTGTTCCCAATGTTCTCTGGCCCAAATTCATACTTCTTTATCAGCATCTTCATAAGTCAATTGAGATCATATAAAATTCCAGTATCCTCGGAGATAGGTTTGCTCAGGGCTTATTCCACGCCTGGCTTTGGTCAGTTGTCACAGAGGCTTATCATCAACAAGCATGAAGGTGCACACGGTGGTGGTGCCCATTTCTCTATGGGAAATATGTTCCTGGAAATATATGACACGTTTCCCCATGAGAAACTTACAGAGTAGGTACAATAAGAGAGTGATAGCAACATAGAACAGTTTCAACATGTCAAGCAAAATAAGGGTTACTTGGACACAAGCTCTTTGGTGGAGCCACAGTTCATTTGGTCGCCAAGAATCCGAGGTGGGCTGGTCACTTTGTATCACAGTGACAAAACACCTGAACAAAATCAACTTAAAGGAGGAAGGGAGTGTTTTGACTCATAGTGACACGATTTTGGTTGACAGCTACCATTGTTTCTGGCTGTGGTGAGGCAAAATCTCAAAAGGCAGAGGAGGCTGGCCTAAGGGAGACAGGGACCAGAGAGGGGTGGGGGAAGGAGGAAGAGAGAGACAGACAGACAGATACAGACTATCTCCAATCAGAGACTACTTTCTAACAGCCCATTCAATATCCAACTCATTAGTGGATCAACCCACTGATGAAGTTATTGCCTTCACAGACTGGTCATCTCTCTCCATACTGTTGCTAGCTAGGAGCAAGACTTTAACAAGGCCCTTTGGATGGGAACACTTCACATGCATATCCATAAGAGGTGCTAGATGTCTGCTCTGTGACTACTAGATGAGCAGCCTATCCTGAAGGGAGATTCAGCTAGAGTGGAAACGCAGTGGGACAAGCCTGAGATTTCATCAGGATGCTAGGTGCATAATTTGACATTTGAAAAAAGGCTTCTTCTGGAATTTGCCATTTCATCTTTTCAGACCTTGTAATTGTTGGTAACTGAAACTGTGGGAAATGAAAATGAAGAAGAAATGGGGCTACTGCATCATTACTAGTAGCATTAAAAAAAAAAAAAAATACAAAACAAAGCCAAAAAAACTGGTGCTGGCAATCAAATCCTGGGCTTTGCACATACAGTAGGTGTAGTGACATCTTGCCTTGCCAGTGAACTTGTAGTGGTGGCCATACCCTTTGGGCGCAGTTTCAGGTGCAGACATGACGCATCATAAGGTAGAGGAGGGGCTGGCTCCCGTTCTCTTGGGTTGCAGAGAGCATCGGAAGGGCAGGGACGGCATCTTCTGGATCAGGAAGACCTCGGCCGTTATTTGCTCTTATCTCTGTGAGTGCTTCCCCAATAAACACATGTTTATCATTTATCTTGGGTCTGGTGGACTCATTTAAACCCCTCCTTCAATTGGTGCCCAACTCTGTCTCATATCAGGTAGGTAAATGATCTACAACCTTCCTAGGTTTTATTAAGACAAACTCATGATCCTCCTGTTTCAGCTAGCAGAGTGCTGGGATTACAGATGTACCACACCATGCCTACCGTATTATTAAATTTGGGGAACAAGGCACGGTGGCACACATCTGTAGTCCCAGCATTTCGGAGGTTAAGGCAGGAAGAGTAAATAAACAAATAAAAAATGCAAAATAAAAAGGTTTTTAATGTCGGTGTGGCCTGACCTTGGACTTGCTGTCTCCTTTCCCAGGCCTGGCTCTGCTTCTCCAGCGTGTCTTCTGCCTCTTCTCTTCCCTCCTCGAAGAAAGACAGGCCCAGTGTGCAGTGCTTTGAAGTTCACAGTCTTACAGCCATTACCTCACAGAAAACGCACACAGAATGTGTCAACAAAGGTGCACTGAGAAGCACTTCTGCTGACTGGATCTTGGGGATTAGTCCTTTAACGCTTCATGCCTGGGATTTTGCAGCCTGTCCTGTTGGCTTCCCGGTGTTTGGCATCTCCCTGTGCTCAGGCACTTTATATACTGATGCTAAAAATCATCTTCCTTCCTGCTGATCTGAACATGCCACCATCTGGAGTCCATTTATAGCCTTCTCATCACCCTGGGGGTAATGTATTTTCTCACAACCTTAGAGAATCTACATCTGCCAAGACCTTTGTATTGCCTTCCTTCACTTAGGTAGCAGGGTAGGTAAGTATCAGTGTTTTCTGGAGGAAGGATTAGTCCCAAATGGGAACAGTAGAAAGGGCTTTTGAAGAGAAAGTGTCCTTTGGTGCACACAAGGATGCATAGATTTCCTTAAGCAGAGAGGAGAGAGTAGGGCAGGCAGGACTGGCCTGGATTGGTTGCTGTCTGGTGGTTACAGGAATACTTCCACTACCCTCTTGTCATTCTGGGCATTTCGTCATACAGGTTATTTGTCCCTTTATTTATCTGTTGTTGCAAAAATGCCTACATACCTAAGAGGGCCTGATGACTTTGAATACCTAACTTAAAAAGTTCCCCCTCCTCCCAAGGTGACAGCCATACACAGTGTATGGAAAAGCACAAAGTGATTTTGTTTTGAGACTGTCAGTATGGTGAATAGAAGATGAACTCACATGGACAGACGAACATCCATCCTGGCACTTATCCCTATCAGGTGTTCTCTTTGACTGGAGCCACTGATGCAAATAGGACATGGAAATCTTATCACCCCTTGGGGGAATATTTGCATGAGGCATAGTGCGTGGTGATACATTTCAAAAAATAAATAAGTAACAGTGCTCTACCACACAGGTTTGTCATGAGCAGTGTGAGGGCAGATATTTCTATTTGTGATTCTTGAAAACTAAAATAAAGTAAGCCTAACATTTTGGATCTGAAACATGTTTCATTATTTTGCTACATTTCTCCCAATTGCATATTCATTTCATAAAAAAAACACAAAAATAGCAAGAGTGTCGAGTACACACATGGTTCTCCCTGGCATTCTCGGTATGGCAGGCAGTCTGGGAAACGAGTTTTGTGTGAAGTAGTGTCTTCTGATCACCTACATACTCAGCTTTGATCCTCACAAAGACCAGGCTCAGATTTGCCTATTTGGGTCATTACATGCTGTGATGTTGGCCAGTTGAGTAAAAAGAGAAATTTATGAATGTTTAGTTTTGAAGACAATATAAAATATTTCAGTGGGTCGAGTTTCAAAACTGGTATGTAAGAAAATTGCACTACAAGGAAGACATTTCAAAGTCCTGGTACCTAAGATGCTAAACTAGTCATGAGCCCAATAGGCATTGTGTCCAAGGACAAGCAGGTGGGCAGGGAACAGTGGGACACAGATGTTCTGGTATTTGTGGTAATCACATAGGACCATATAATTAAATGAAGAAAAGCTAGGAGAACCACTATCCTGAATTTCATATAACCATGGATTCCAAGGCATCTGTGGAATGTTCTCTACAAACTGCCTGTCCACCTCCTGACTAGCCATCATGGTTTTGAACTCAAACACACATCTCTAGTCCTTTCTCACAAGTCCCCTCCATGCTGTCCTCTCACTGGTTGGGTTTCACTCAGGTGTCCTCTAACTTAGCTGGTGTAACTTCTATATAAAGCCCACAAACCCAGCTTGCCCAATCTTCCTGACTTCTCTAAATAGGGTGTCATTAAATTTTTGTTTGATTAGGCAATACACTGGAAATGTATGTATACAAATACACATATATGCACAATTAAACAGGAAAAACCTTCTATCTTTTTTTTTTTTCCTTTTAGGCCAATTCCAAGAATATTTCCCTCTGCGTTGAGGAATTGAACCTAGGACTTTGCACAGGACAGGTAAACATGGGGTAACTGAGGTGTGTCCTTAGTCTTTGGCTTTTTGAAACAGAGTCACTATGTAGGTCAGACTGTCTTTGAATGTACAATCCATCTTCCTAACTAGCTGGCACTGCAGACATGTGCCACCACACCAGGCAAGACATTTCTATAGTTTCTTTATGCAAGTACCTCCCTCTCCGCAAATAAACTTCCTCATTTTATCCATATGCTGTTTTGACCATGTGTCTGATGAATAGTTATGAAATAAATACCGCTATACCTTGGGCTTAACTTTATTTATTTATTGATTTATTTTGGGTTTTTCGAGACAGGGTTTCTCTGTGTAGCTTTGGAGCCTATCCTGGCACTCGTGCTGTAGACCAGGCTGGACTCGAACTCATAGAGATCTGCCTGCCTCTGCCTCCTGAGTGCTGGGATTAAAGGTGTGTGCCACCAACCCCTGGTACATAATTTATTCTTTTACCTCACCCTTCAGTGGTTGTGGGTGCTCAGCTGGGAAGTTCCTGTTTAGGTTTCTCAAGTTTGGTTGCCCTCAACTGCTGGACTAGCTTGGGATGGACATCCCAAATAGCTTATGGATAGTCTACAATTAATACTGTTGTTTAATGGGAATTCAGCTGCTGAAACGCTTCCACATAGCGTTTTTCTACATACCTTGGGATCCTCACAGCTAGGCGGTTGGCTCTTGAGTGGGCACATCCTAAGAACAAGTGTTCTGAGATAGCAGGAAATGGAAGCTGCCAGGCCAATTAAGGGCTATTTAAAGAACTGGTGAAATCATCCCTGTGAACTCAATGGGCCAAAGCATTCCCAAGCCTGTTCAAATGAAAGGAATTAGAGAAATAGACCCATGTCTTCACGGGGGAAGTGCCAAGAACCCACTGCAGACCTGGGGCAACAGGAGACAATGCCCATGGTCACCTTCACAAAATCTGGTCTGCAGCACCACGGGTGCTGGAAGGGAAGGTATTTTGTATCCTCTATCCTTTCTTTTGTCCCATCTCAATCATTTTCGTTCCATCCCCTCAACAGTTACAGATAGTTCATTGTCAGGGCCATCTTCCAGCTCTCTAGTTTCTGTTCACTAACAAAAGCCTGTCTAATTTGTGGTTTCTCATTACAGGCATTTCCACAAGTGTAGCATTGAAGATGTCATTTCCAAAGTAAAAACCATCATCTTTTAGGAAAAAGTGATAAAAGGCTGCCCATCGTTCTTGTTTGAATGTTGTTGGGATTTTACACACAGGGTGGTCTATAGTTTGGTTGTCTCCCCCCCCCCCCCGCCCCAGACAGAGTTTCTCTGTAGTTTTGGAGGCTGTCCTGGAACTTGCTCAGTAGACCAGGCTTGCCTCGAACTCACAGAGATCTGCCTGTCTCTGCCTCCCAAGTGCTATGATTAAAGGCATGCACCACCACTGCCCAGTTGGACCTATAGCTTCAAAGCTTTCAATAATACAAAATCAGGTTTTATATAAAAAAAACAGGGGAAGGATCTATTTGAAAAACTGAGTTCCTATACATGGAGGCATTCAGTTATTCAATGAATGTGATCTACTGCCAAACGAACTAGACAAAAGAAAAAAAAAAACTGCCACTGTAGGGTGTAATTCTAGTTTCAGAGAGAGGCAGCAAGAGAGTGAATCAGTATAACATGCAGAGTGACGATGAAGAATGTTGGATGGCAACAAGCTCCAGGAAAGGCTGGGAAAGGGCTGCAGTTTTATATCACATGGTCACAAAAGGCCTCATTGAAATGGCGACATTTGAATAGAAGAAGTGAAATGAGCTGGGTAAGAGAGATGTAGATTTCTAGGATGGCACCATATTGGATAGCCAGTAGCCATATGCTGCTATCTAAATTTATATGATTTAAATCGAATAAAGTTTAAAATGTAGTTCTTCTCTGGCCACACTTGCCACATTGCAAGCACTTGGCAAGCACAAATTTCAAATGACTGGAAAAAAAAATCCCACAAAACACAGATCTAAAATATTCCTTTCAGGGCAGCAAGTGCTGTGGCCTGACATTACAGAGGGGTGGTATTTCAGGCAGACGGGTCCAGGCAGCAATGAATGCCAGGGTGATTTTGACCAAAAGTTTATAGATTCCTGCTCTTCCTGATACCGTGTGTGTGTGTGTGTGTGTGTGTGTGTGTGTGTGTGTGTGTGTGTGTGTTCATGTGTGTGCAAATGCGTTTATAGATGCATACCCATTTGTGTGTGTGTGCAGATATCTGGAGGCCAGAGGACAACCTTGGATGTCAGTTCTATTTTTCCTCTCTCTCTCTCTCTCTCTCTCTTCCTTTCTTCCTTCCTTTCATATAGTGCCTCTTACTTGCTTGGAGCGTGCCCCTTTACATAAGGCTGGCTGGCTAGCAATCCTCAGGGATGTACCTGTCCACATCTCCAGCACTGGCATCAAAAGAGGGTGACAATATGCCTATGCTTTGTCCCCTCCCCCCTTTTTAAACATACATTCTTAGGTTATAACTTGGGCTTGCAAAGCAATTGCATTAGCAAACAAGCTATCTTCTCTGCTTCCACCGGTTCACTATTATGCTGAGGAGACACAGCTTTTATTATTTATTGCTTTCACCTAAACCAACTTTTTAAGGGTCCCTTATTGGCGTTGTACTTTAGATGCACGCCATGGTGTTCTGATCTATAGAGTCTACGTACGCCATAAATTTCATACTCCTGGGTCTTACACTGAGAACTGTGTGAACCAGGGCTTTCGTGGTGCATGTCTGTAACCCTGGCACTTGGAAGATAGAGAAAGGAGGGCCAAGAGTTCAAAGTTATCCTCAGCTACATAGGGTGTCCCAGGCCAGTCTGGGATACATGAGACTCTGTCTCAAAAACATAAACAAACCAAAACAAAAATCAAACCCAAAAGAAGGAAAGCTGCATGAACACGTTGGAAGACCAAGAATGTCAATCAGGAGACAGAATGTGTGTGTTACCCTTTGTAACAGAGTGAGTTCATAGATATTTCAAATGTTAACTCTTGGGGATGATACAGTAGAAGCACCCACAGGTCAGAGTGAACGTTAATTAGAAGTGTCCTGGAGGGCTTCTGTGAACCAACTGCCAGCCTCCTTCAGCCGGCATGTCTCGGGGAGCTTGAAGAAGGCCATATCTGAGAACTGAAGGTGATGACTAACTGCCCACTGGTGCTTAAGTACTTTAACACAAAGACCAAGAGAGTCTGATGTGGCATATACATGTGGGCTTTCATTCTTGGGTAAATCTGCATCGTAGACATTTGGAAACCATAACAGACTTTAAAGTGCATGACTGAGTCCTTCCCAGGAAATGACCACGGGTCAAGGTGGCAAAATTTGAGCCGTTTGTGGTAAGTCACCGACACAAGTTCTATTTTTTTCCCTTCTACGTTTTCACTATGGTATTATCCTCCTCTAACAGGAGAGATTCTCCATCCTCCCCGTGTGACATCACCTGGGAGGTTTTTTTTTTTTTTTTTTTTTTTTTTTTTTTTTAATCACAATTTCAAATCTTTTTGCTTGAAGGGCCCTCTCATTTCCTTCTGTCTGGCACCTTCTCTGCTCAGCCTTAAGGCACAGTGCAGGCTTCTTCCTGCTTTGCTTTGTTGCTCTTCTCAGGACTTTTTCAGATTTCACATTCACTTGGCCATTAGCAGGAGTACAGATGGGCACTACCTGATTTTTCTCCCAGTATTTATCTACCCCCCTCCCTGGCTGAATTTCCCTTTCCTTAAGACAGAGATCACTCATCTCTCCTCTTTTCCCATCGGGGCACATGTCCCTGTACGCTTGGCCAAACATCTACTGTGTGAGAGGCACAACAGTAATCCAGACTTCATATCCTTACTAGTCATTTTAAAAATTTAAACGTGAACAAGCCTTTTCAACTCTTGTCAGTCGTAGGAAAAAAAAAAAAGTTCCCAGAGTCCTAGTGATGAGGGGCAAAAGGCCTTGTTGGAAGATGCACTGCCCTTGGGGTTGAAGGCCTTCCTGGAATGGCTTTCCACTCAGCGCTCCACAATTCCGACCTCCTGGAATAGCAGTGATTCACACCGCACTAAGCGTTCACAGTTTACCAAGCACATCCGTCAGGCGCAGAAGGCTTACAGGTAGGTCAGGTTCCAACACGTTAATAGAGATTCACCTTCGGGCCACCAGACTTGCACTACTTTGCTAAACGTCATCAAAACCCACAAGTTTTCTCCGTTCACCTTTTCACGAGGAGCGTGCCCACGGGGGCCACCGAGGGAGCAATGCTGTCCGGGGAAGCATTTTGCATAGTCTAGGAATAAAGACTCTGCTGTGGGGCTAGGCTGTGCAAAAAGCGCGGGAGGGAAAAGGACCTCTTAGCTCTCTGGGTGTTAGGTCAGGGCAGTCAGTCCTGGCTCGGGGCATAGGGACTTTTCAATCTCAAGAGGATGGGGGCCGGGAGGAAGAGTCTGGAAATGACGCACCTGTGTAGGCGCGGGGGGCACGGTGCGCTCGGGGGCCTCTTCCGCGGGCGGTGGGAGTGTCCGGGCCCCGGAGGTGAGCGGCGGCGCGGGCGGGGCGGGGAGCACCTGGGCGGGGCGGGGCGGGGCGCGGGGCGAGCCAATTGTTCGCAAGTCGCCTCTGCTGTTGCGCGCGCGGTCAGCCGTGGGCAGAAGGGTCAAGATGCAGCCTCCGTGCGAGAGCCGGCGCTGGCCTCGGCGGCCCCAGGCGACGGCCCCCTGCCGCAGCCCGAGCGCCCGGGAGCCGAGCGCGAGCCGCCCGCCGCGTCTCTGCGGCCGCGCCTGAAGGACCTGCCTGCGCTGCTGCGGAGCGGGCTCACGTTGCGGAGGAAGCGGAGCGCCGCCGGGGCCCGGGTGAGTGGCCCGGGCGCGCACGTGGAGACCCCAGCCGCCGTGCGGGGGGCCGCGACGCCGCGACCTGGAAGTTGGGGAGGTGGCGGGACTCCACTGGAGAGGCCCCGGGAAAGCGAGGTTAGGGAGCGCCCCTCGGGCAGCGCCGGTTACCCTTCTCCCCAGATGCACCTGAGCGAACCCAGAGGCACCCGGGCATCACCGGAAGAAGGGCTGTTTGCTGCCTCTAAGGGGAAGTTGCAGGTGTCCGGTGACTGAGTCAACCAGCCCCGTCCAACGGCGGCAAGTCTCAGGCCCCCCGGGGGTCCCGTTTGCAGGTGGCCTGCAGCGTGCATGCTTGTTTTGGAAGGTTCATAGCAATGTCTGGGCATCGGGAATTGCCCTGGCAGCCGCTGAAGGCGAGACTTAGGAGTTGGAAGAGCTTGGGTGAGCTTCTGGCTCCTGAGTTCTGGCGCCGACCACACTCAGTACTCCGGGACGCCCCCTGGAGTGGGAGAGTGTAGGGACCCTCGGGAATCTCAAATATCGACTTCCTTGATTGGTGTGTTCAGATATGGCTTCCCGGTGTAGGAGCATTCCTTGTGTTCTAAACACACCTCACGACCTGAGCAGGCCAGGCATGTTTTCTCTGTTAGAAGGAGGGCCTGCTTGTCACCCTGGGATTCTTAATCCTCAGGATGCACACCAACAGGTCTTCAAGACACCAACAGGCTCTCACAGACTTTTCTACCTTGGTACATCCTACTGAGGAGTTGCAACAATGTAGATGGCTTTTGGCTTGAAGTTTTATCTGCCAGGAAAGGAGATCTTTGTTGGAGACTCGCAGGTCCTGTGACATTGCTTTGTTTCGGGAACTCGAGTGTTGGGGAAAACATTTGTTTCGTTGTAGCTTTCTGTGGATGGGAAAGGGTCTGAAATAATACAAGCCTTCTGCTTCTCCAGGCTGGGTTTCTCCTCTCCTAGGCATTTTTCTTCTTTAGGCCAACTTAAAGGGTTGTTCTTGGGATTCCCTCGTGCAATCAAAAAAAAAATAAGTTTCAGAATTGCCCACATAGTAATCTTGATTGTGTGGCATATAGGATGCTTGCAAAGAAAGCCAGGAAGTTTGGCCCCAAGATATGGAGGCTAAATAAACACAACATCCAGAGTTATAGACTTTGCAAGAATGAAGGGGAAAGTAGGTCAGATTGTGTCCCTGTTATCCTTGAGAGTTGCTTTTGCGTGACACAGAATACTGAAGACACCAGGGCAGCCTGGCGATCTGTGACAGGAATTGCCCAAGTTTCCGCATAAATCTATCTGCAGTGTTCATCTACACCGACTCCAGTTTCTTGTTTCCTGGGATGATGATGCCGTGTGCCTTGTCAAAGTGCAGACTGACCCTGGTTTTCCAGACAACTCAGTGTGCTGGCCCTTTAAATATCATGAACTTTAATAACTATTTTTTTATTATGGTACATTGTATTAGTTCTCTGCAAGCTTAAATGAACGTCACTCTTCAGTTGGTAGAAGACTGTCAACTTTTTCCAGTGTTGCAAGCTCACACTTTCCAGCAACTTGGCGCTCCTATTTTGGAGGAGACTTAGTTTGCTTTGTGTTGCTGTGATAAAATGCCATCCCCAAAAGCAGCTCCCAGGAGAAAGAGTTTATTTCATTTTAGAGCTTACAGCCTAAGGGAGGAACTCAGGGCAGGAACCTGGAGGCAGGAACTGAATGAAGCAGAGGCCATGGAGGAGTGCTGCTTACTGGCTTACTCCATGGCTTGCTCAGCCTGCCCAAAATGCCCTACAGACTTGCTTCAGGCCATCCAATGTAGACATTGTCTCAATTGACTTTCCAGATGACTTAAAGCTTGTGTCAAGTTGAAAAGCACTAACTAGGACAACTACTGTTGTGATTTTTGGAACCACCACCAAAGGGATAGGAAAGAGTTTGAACCAAAGAAAAGCAAAGTGAAATCGTGTGTTCCTGTGTCAGGCAGCTCAAGACACTGCTACAAAATGACCCAGACTTCAAGAGATGTTTATTTTCTTACAGTATCAAATGCTGGCAAATCCAAGCTCAGTGTTCAGGCCGATTTTGTTTCTGTGTTGGGCTCTGCCTTGCAGGGGTACATTTCCTTCTACTCATTCCTCTGACCTTTCTTCAGCAGGGTCAAAAGGAGGACCCTGATATATTATAAGGCCACCAATCTTATCATGAGAGCCCTACCTCATAACCAAATATAATCTAAATACTGCCAGTCTCCATCACCCCCCCCCAAATTTTCATCACAGTAAGGGTTTGGGCTTCAACATAAGAATTGTATGGAAGGCATAAACAGTCCAGAAGAAGGAGGGGTTTGAGAGAAAGAGACAAATAGTAAAATATATCCAGGGTGGTTGGTGGGTGATGGACACCTGAGGTTGACTGGTTGGCCCCTGGGTTAGGACACTGATTAATGTAGAGGCATCATGGCCATACCTCCAAATTGGAGCTGAGTGATCTCACTTAATAGACGTTCACTGGGAACAAAGCAGCTTTGAGCACTGCACAGTTGGTGGAGAGTTCGAATCATATTAAGATCAGTATGTGTCATCTGAGCTATCTTAGACTCCCGAACATCTGGACAATCCAACACCATCTCAGGATGACTTTTTGAGAAATGAGGATTGACTAGTGGGGTCAGATGGTGTCAGCTAACCTTCTGTCTACCTTTAGCCTCTTCAGTGGCTGAAGGCCATCTTCATTAGGAAATGCAAACACACAGTCTAAGCCCACCATTCCTCTTTCATTTATTGATTGGAACATTGACCACAAAGAGCTTTCTATCATGAATTATTTGAGTTTTCTGACATTCAGGCTATATAGGAAAGAAGAGGACCCATTTATCACAGTAATACTTTAATATCCTAACAACCTTCACCAGTAACCAGAGTTGTTCTCTTCTTCAGTATCGTTAAGAATTAATGCATTTATTCTAGTCTGTTGTGGCAAGTTCTCTTTTCGACAGTGTGTCCTTGTGTCCTACATACTTTGCACAAAGTCTCAGTACACTCAGGAACCTTTTGACTCTCCGGCATGTATCATGTCCATTTTTTCTCTTTCACACTTGAAGCTAACCATCTGTCCAAAGAACAATGAATTTTTTTAAAGTTATTATTAAGAATGGTTCATTTCTCCTATGTTTTGCTTCTTTTAATGTCTGATCTTAGCCTTCCACCTTAATGTTTAAAATTCTTTAAAAATATTTCTAATCACGGGCTGGAGAGATGGCTCAGTGGTTAAAAGCACCAGTCACTCTTCCAGAGGGCCTGAGTTCAAATCCCAGCACCCACCTGGCAGCTGGCAGTTGTCTGTAACCAATTCCAGGGGACCCAGCACCCATGGTAAAACACCAAAGCACATAAAAAAATTTTCTAACCAGGCTCCTTCCGAGATTGATGTAGAACAGGTGTTGATCATCATTCTATTTTTGTGTGCTGTGTGGTGCTGGGGGTGACATATTTGGGTCTTTGCTATTGAGATATTTCCTACTAGGCTCTGAGACACATCAAAGTGTTTTATTTACAGTAGGAAGGTGATCTAGTTGTTCACAGTGGACAACAATGTCCTCCTGTGATGCCCAGCCTTTGGCTTTTACCATGGACTCTTCCCCATGGTCCTCTAGTGATGCCCAGCCTTTGGTTTTCACGATGGACTCTTCCTGGTGGTCCTCTAGTGATGCAGCCTGGAACACACTGTGTATCTCAGCGCAGCCTTGTACATGTGGCATCTTCCTACTTCAGCCTCCCAGATTCTGAGATTGTAGTCATGAGCAACCCCACTGGACTGATTTACTCTTGAAGAGAAACAAAGTGACCCGACCCCCACTGTCCAAGCTGGAGCACTCTGTGTGTGTGTGTGTGTGTGTGTGTGTGTGTGTGTGTGTGTGTGTGTGTGTGTGATGCAATATCTGCCTCAGCCAGAAACTTGTCTTTGTTGATTGGAAATACACACTGCTCTGTAATACCCTGGTGTGCCCACTTAATGCTTGTTTTAAATATGTGCTTTGTAAGCTGAGTGTATGATTTGCTCTCTGTACTTATATTAAAATCAGAGGCTCATGCATCGTGTACATGTTGCCAGGAGCTTCATTCAGTTCTTATGACAAGCTTTGTAAGTTGGACGTAGCTGTGTGCATTCTGTAGATATGGAAACTGAAACACAGAAGTGGCTTGTTGAACATCTGGGATTGTGTAGGTGGGAAGAGGCAGGGAAGTTTGAATCCAGGCGGGCCAGTCCACTAGGAACACTGGAATTGAGGGTTTTTCCCCCTTCCCTGGCCGAATGCTTCTTTTGGGCAAATTAGCTGTTATAAACATATTTATGGAAGTGTAGGCACAAAAAATTTTGACTTTTGTGTGCAATGTCAAATTGCATGTTTTTAAAAATGTGATATTCTAACTTAAAGTGACTATTTTAGGTGATGTCTAAGTCTTGGTAGCAAAAACGTATTTCACACTTGCCTTGTCTCTTAAGTTGAGTTGGCAGTAATTGGTAACTTGTGTAGCTAAAAATAGATGGGAAGACAGGAGGAGCTAAGTCACTGGTGAAGGCTTGGAGTATTTGTGATTTAAAAAAAAATGTTTTTTTTTTTTCAATATTGAGTAACAGCTCTTATAATGAATACTGGTAATGCCATGATGACATGAAATCTGGAAGCTTTTTGTAAGAAGTTGTAAAATTTTATGTGAATAATCAAAGTTGATATCTTGGCTTTTCATGTGTGTATGTGTGGCCAATATTATTATGGTGAATCATTCAGATTTGGGTATAAAATGGCAGAGCCCACAGATGCTGCTGTGGGTTGCAACCCCAGCGGTCACTTGAAGGCATGAGGCATGTTCACCTAGTAGAAAATTATGAACTGTGATTACCCAGTGAGCAAACAGCAGAGGCAGAGTGGAGCTTGTGACTGGATCCCAGAGTGGCCTTTCCCCTGTGTCACAAAGTTAAGACTTGGGAATCATAACATGAGGCGTACTGTATAGTAGCTGCATGAAACAGTTCAAGTCAAAGTGTCAGTCAGCCATTTTCTTTCTCATGTCTTCAGAGGTGGCTCCCAGAGCACGGTACTGATTTCCGTGGTTTGGGCAGTCAGTCACCTCATCATCAGAACAGCTGTGGAACTAGAAGGTGAAGTTCTGGAGAGCCACATTCCAGAAGCTTTTGTGTTCTGAGCTCTGTGCCACATTACCCATGTGGAGATTTAGAAAGTAAGCAAGATGCTCTTTTGGCCTGTGTGGCAAACTTGAAGAAGAGGGAAACTGAATTTCTCGTAACCCAGAATTTATGCTAATAATAACAAGCTTGAGACCTAAGAAACTTGAAGATGTTTGGCACATACCTGTAGTCCCCAACTGCTGGTGTGGTGGAAGCCGGGGAATGAATTGTTTGAACATGGGAACTGGAGCTGGAGGGAGTCTGGCCAATATGTCAAGACTTGTGTGTCTTTGGAAATAGAAAGACAGAGAGAAGAAAACACAGATTAGGAAATCAGAAGGAGGAACATAAAGTCACCAAACCATTTAAAATTAAAATAGTTGAAGATATATAAATATGGCTTAAAGAAATTAAACTGTGCCATGTTTACTTTTTAATGTGGTGTGACTTAGTGAAAGATTCTTTTGGGGTATGTTGGATCCTAGGGATTTAAAAACAAAAGAGCTCTGCTGAGGTCCAAGGTGGGATTAGAAGTTGACAGTCACTCTCATCTACATGGAGAGCCTGGGATGCACATGCAGACCTAAATTTGCATCTTGTTTCAAAGCCTTTGGTCGTTCATACCCTGGCTTGAAAGTCTTTCTTGAAATTTTTAAACAATGGTACATGGTCTTACAATTGCTTGACCAGTTACCTTCACTTTCTCTAAAACATTTGAGCTACATCATTCAGTTGTGAACAAATATTTTTAAAAAATGTTCTATCACATGTTAAAATATTTTGTCAGTTTGATGACTGGAAATTATTGTCCCCTGCAGCAGAAGCTTCAGAGAGTCCTGGTAGGTGCTATCGATGATGACCGTCGGTCCTATTATCATTCAAGAAATCCTCTACTGTCTCACAAAGTAGATTTGTTCGAAGTAATTTAAGAACTGTAACTCAATTCCAGTAATAGCATCCTGGAATGGAATGTCTTATTGTACAGAGAGAAGCTAAGTGAATTTTCTAAGGTCATGTACAAAGTAGAGGCCACAAAATTTGCATCCATGGGATGCAGACAACCTACAGGCTTTCTGTACACTTATTCTAAATTATCTTAGTTAATCTGTCTTACTTTTTTATTTTAATACTGCAGCTTGTCATTAATGTGACCATTTTGGGGAGTACTTCTAATCATTACTAAAGTTTTACCAAGTATGACATATACATATTAAGACTATTAGCAATCCTTTTTAAAAAAATGATTTATTTTTATTGGTGTTTTGCCTGCATGTATGTATGTCTGTGTGAGGGTGTTAAATCCTCTGGAGCTGGAGTTACAGATATCTGTGAGCTGCCATGTGGGTGCTGGGACTTGAACCCTGGTCCTTTGGAACAGCAGCCAGTGCTCCTAACCTTTTGGGTCATGTCTTCAGCCTCGCCATTAACAATTCTTAAGGGCACTAAATACTGATATTGCTTAGGTAATGATTTACACTTCAAAGGGAATACAGTGAAATTTTCTTATAACAGCTAACAATAGCTTCACGTTAAAGGTTAAAAGAAATAAAATTCTAATGAGGGGAATTAAAAATGTATATGTATGTGTGTGGATATAAACCTAAATTATTATTGGCTTCCTCATAGCTATTTTTTTCTTTAAGAACATAAGTATAATTTAAAAGTTAATGTTGAGCCGGCCATTGGTGGCTTCGAGAGGCAAAGGCAGGTGTATCTCTGTGAGTTCGAGGCCAGCCTGGTCTATAAGAGCTAGTTCCAGGAAAGGCTCCAAAGTAATACTGACAAACCCTGTCTCGGACAAAAAAAAAAAAAAAGAAAAAAAAAAGTCTCCAAGCTTCTTAAAACTGATTCATTAATATAAAAATGACAGGAGATTTAGACTTGCCCCTGTGTCTGTCCTGTAATCTGTGTGGTTAGGTTGGAAGGGGCTTTCCTGAAGTGACTTGGAATCCTTCCTGTGTTTACCTGTTCTGTTCACAGGATACTGGCCACTTGCTTTTGTAACATACTTTTCACTGTCCTCTGTCTATGCTGTCTTCAGAGAAAATACAATTCAGGATTTCCAGGGAGCACACCAGAACTTAAGTAAAGTTGAAAGGTCAGGTCCTGAGAACAGAGGCTTTTTGCATCCTAGCAGTTTTCTTCCTGTCCTCTTTCCTAACTGGTTTAGCAACTTAAACTCCGGCCCCATTGGTCTTTTCATTGTTCAGCTGAACATGACCCTTGTCAAATCATTTACCTGAAGCTGGTAGCAGGTATCGTGCAAATACTGGTGGTTGCCCAACAGATGTGGTTTGGGTGCTGACTGTAAATTTGTTTCATTCTCCGGGAATGGCTTATCACTCAGCTCTCCATGTTGACACCAATGGGCACACGCTGGCAGTGGTCTCATACTGTGCTATGGCCTGGGGTGGGGGTTACATACAAAATCATAAACACTGAAGAAGATATAGCTTTTACAAATGAAGATGGAAGTTCCTGTCCCGCTTGGTCCCACGGTTGCTTTGTCCTAAATAAACACATGGATGCTGTATTAATTCATGTACTGTTGACCAATGGCGAGGGCTTCTTATTGGCTAGTTCTGTCTTAATTATTAACCCATAACTACTAACCTATGTATTTCTATATGGCCTTATTCTTACCAGAGAATGCCTGGTACATCCCATCTTCCTGGTCTCTATATAGCATCTCTTTCCCAAGGCCTCTCCCTCCTTGTCTCTTAGCTCCACCTATCTTCCTGCCTCTACTGGCCAATCAGTGTTTTATTCATCAAGCAATAAGAGAAACATTCACAGAAGGACTTCCCCCATCATAGAAACTCAGAGAAGTTCATTTATCAAAATACATTTTGGCTGTGGTATAGCAGGGAACATGTTTCTGTGAGTTTGTGACTGATTGGCCACGTGACCTAGATTAGGTCAAATGACCTGGATTTCTGTTTTAAGAGGCATACCCATGTTCTGTAGGGCAATTAGTGATAGGGAGGGATAGTCTTTCTACATTAAGATGTCAACTCAGTCCACAGAGATCTCTGGGCACATCTTAGACAAATGGCAAGAGGAGTGTCCAATATTCAACTCATTTCTTGTAGAGGAAGGGATGATGAAATGCCATCAGAAGGGAAATGAAAGGAATCCGATTAAGTCACTGTCTTAGTCAGGGTTTATATTGCAGTAAAAGACAATGAACAAAATGAACTTGGGGAGGGAAGGGTTTATTTCAGCTTGTAACTCTCAGGTAACATTCGATCACTGAAGGAAGTCAGGACAGAAACCCATGCAGGGCAGAACTGTAGCGGAAGCCATGACTGCTTACTGGTTTGCTCCTCGTGACTTGTTCAGCCAGTTTTGTTTTGTTTTGTTTTGTACAGCCTAGGACCACCTACTCAGGGCTGGCACTGTCCACAATGAGCTGGACCTCTCCGCCCCAGCCACATCAATTGTTAATCAAGGAAGTGTACTATAGACTTGTCTACAGGCTAATTGCATGGAGGCACTTTCTCCATTAGTATTTCCTCTTCCCAGATATGTCTAGGTTTTGTCTCAAAAACCAATCATTACAGTCAAACCATTGTCAACAGTTACTAAAAAGTGTAAACTTTCATTTCTTGTTCATACTCAAGATCTCATATTAATATAACAATACAAATATAGGATAATATGACATAACTTTTAAAGTCTCTAGTATAAAACTATAGACTCTTTTAACACTCTAATGTTTCTCTAAAAATTCAAAGTCTTTCTAAAATCTCCCGAATCTCTAAACTGTGGGCTCCTATCCTATAAAATTAAAAGTAAGTTAAATACTTTCCTATTTCAAGAGGGAATAACCAAGGCATAGTCATAATCGAATAAAAGCAAACCCCAAATCTCAGCCCAGTGTCAGATTTCTGTGACCCACTCATGGTTCTCTGGGCTCCCAAGGGCTTTGGCAACTCTGTTTATGGCCATGCCATCCACAGCACACATAGCTTGTCCCATAGACTTAGGCCAGTCTTACTCCACAGCTATTGCTTCCCTTGGTCGTCATCGCATAATACTGGCATCTCCAAAAAGCTGGATCTCTGCTGCAACTGGGCTACACCTTCACCAAGAGCCTCTGCAGAGCTCTCTTTGGGGATTCTGACCCTGTTACATGGTACAAAAACTCTACTTCTCTCCATGACCTCATCAATCCTGGAGCTAGTTAGGGTTTCTATTGCTTAGATAAAATACCATGACCAAAAGCAACTTGGAGGGCAGATTTAGTTGATCTTATACTTCTAGGTAACAGTCCATGAGGAAAGTAGGCAAGAACTCAAGCAGGCAGGAACCTGGAGGCCAGGACTGATGCAGAAGCCATGGAAGGGTGCAGCTTACTGGCTTCCTCCTCACGGTTGAATCAGCCAGCTTTCTAAAGCAACCAAGGACCACCTGTCCTGAGGTGGTATCACTCACATTGGGCTGTGCCCTCCCACGTCAATCACTAATCAAGACAATACCCCACAGACTTGCCTACAAAGCCACTCTGTGGTAGAGTTTCCTCAATTATGAGTCCCTCTTCCCAGATATGTCTATGTTTCGTACAAGTTGACAAAGCCCAACCAGCACAGCCATGAACCAGTGAAAATGAAGAAACACATCTCCAAGTCTGTTTCTAGAAGATTGTTTTGTTTTTTGTTTTTTGTTTTTTTTGATCCACATGTGGAACTCTCAAGAGATGTCAATGGTGGCATTCCTTTTCTTTGTCCAGTGGGTTCCTCCTACGGGTGGCTTTTTCCTCTTTCTCTTTAGAGTGTTTATGAATGAGTGAGTGTGTAGATGGCACACAAATACACATAGGTGAGTTGGCACGTCTGCCTGTGTGTCTGTGGAGGGCATCAGGTATCCTGCTCCATCACTCTCTACCTTATTTCTGTGAGACAGGGTCTGTGATTGAACCGGGAGCTAGGCTGGTGGCCAACAAGCCCCAGCAATCTTCCTTCCTTGTCTCCACCCTCTATAACTCTGAGGTTACAGGTAGCCATGGCCATGCTTGTTCTTTTACCTGGCTGCTGGGGATCTGAACTCAGGTCCTTAAGCTTGCACAGGAAGTGTAGTCACCTAAGGATCCATCTTCCCCACTTCAGCAGTCTCTTACAGAAGATGCGGTGGTTTTTTTTTTTTTTTTTTTAATTTAAATTAGAAACAATCTTGTTTTACATGTCAATCCCAGCCCCTCCCCCCACCATCCCCCTTCTGCTCCCTAGGGAGGGTGAGGCCTTTCATGGGGGGAATCTCCAAAGTCTGTCATATCATTTGGAGCAGGGCCTAGGCCCTCCCCTGTGTCTAGGCTGAGAGAGTATCCATCTATGTGGAGAGGGCTCCCAAAGTCCAAAGTCCATTCGTATATTAGGGATACATACTGATCCACTACCAGAGGCCCTATAGATTGCCCAGGACTCCTAACTGACATCCTAATTCAAGGGGTCTAGATCAGTGCTATGCTGGTTTCCCAGCTATCAGTCTGGGGTCCATGAGCTCCCCCTTGTTTGCAGTGTTTTTTTTTCTTTCTCAGCTTCAATTCAGCTTCAATGTTCCCTTTCCTCTGTCTTGTCACATTTCAGTATCCCCCTCTGATCTTGGCATGTGACCCATTAACGAACAAGTCTCCTAAACACATTCCAGGCCACCTTAATATCTCAGCCTTCCCACCTCTGCCTCCTGAGTGCTTGCACCACCGCTGACTTTAACCTTGCTATCTTATCAAACGATAACTTAGAAAGCATCGGGAACACTGTGGGTGTCTGGGTGCTCACTCTGCTGCTGTGTATTCAGTACTTTCTACTTACAGAGGGCTTGCATGTGTGCTCTTAGTTCACATGCAACTCTGCAATCAGGCACTTCTTTTGTAGATGCAGCCGTGGGTTTCTGAGCTGTTCTCTCTGTGTGTGGCAGCGTCAGCATCTGTGATCAGAGATTGTGCCCAGTCAGTGAGTATGAGCTGCCGCTTCTGTGGTTGCTTCAGCGCCATTGATGCCCCAAATTACAGGGCTGAGCTATTCTGTGGTCACTGGCTGCCTTTGAAAACCTGAAAGGGATCTTATTGGTTATAGTGGTGAGGATTTTGTAAGAAAGCTGGGGTTTGATTCAACAGCTGGTATGGTTGTGCATTTCAGCAAGTTCCAGGTTGCTGTTCACAGGGCTACATTCAGGGGCTCTGGTGGGTGGTCTATCCTGACTGTGGGATGGATGGACTAAGAAGCGCCAACAAAATCAGTCAAAGTGTGAAAGGGTTTTCAGAGAGGATTGACCAAAGGGTAGAACCTGCCCTGAATGTGAGCAACACCATCCAGGAGGCTGGGCAGATGGAATGAAGGCAGAAGCAAGAGGCAGCTAGCCAGCAAAGACTGCTATTTTTGCTTCCTGGTCATTGCTGTGTGAGCCACACTGCTCTACGGTGCCTTCCTGCCTTAATGACAGAAGGCTCTGACATTACTGCAGCTTGGAGTTGCAATGAGTCATTCCTCCATTATGTTGCTTAGGTATTTTGTCACAGTGACACCAACAATGACAACAACAAGAAGGCTAACACAGTGGGTCTCAAAGGCCTCAGGCATGTGGTAACCTTCACCAGGAATTGTTTGAGGCCAGGAGCCCACCAGCTTCTGTTCACAACTTCAAGTCTGCTCCAGGATGGCACTACTGAATCAGTAGTACTAAAACACCCAACTTATTGGTTCCTCCATTGTAACTGGCCCTCAAAGAAACAAGAACAGTGCCAATGAACAACCAATTAAAACTCTCCATAATGGTGTCATGGAGAGTCATGATGGCTGTGATGTCTCTCTCTGCCCATACATGGACTCCGCTCTTCTCCTGTCTCATCTGCTCTCTGTGGATTCTCACCAGGCCTGCTTTGCTTTGGGTTCTATTGGTGAGAGAGGGGTCAGTATCTCTTCTTCCTAATTCTCTTTGCCATGGTGCCACGATGACTGACCACCGGTGGCAGCAACATGTGTGCAGCTGTCCCTACTTAAATACTTCAGCTCGGGGCTGGAGAGATGGCTCGGCAGTTAAAGAGCACCAGCTCTTCCAGAGGACCCTGGTTCAATTCCCAGCACCCACATGGCAACTCACAACTGTCTGGAACTCTAGTTCCAGGGGACCTGACACCTATAGCAAAACACCAAAGGACATAAATTACAGTTAAAAACAAACAAACAAATAAATAAATACTTCAACTCATTTCAGTGTCTGGGAGAGCCATCTCTCCCTAGTCTTCATCCTAGTCCTTGTAGGCTAGACTGTGTTCTGATGAGTATCTGAGCCTAGTTCACATATGTTTGATGGGCTTCTTTCTAAGAGGACTTTCAGCTCTTTCATGGGTCCCAGCTGTTGGGAAGGTGAAGAAACTCATGAACACAGCAGGCATTGGCCATGTGAGGTGAGGCGGGTTTAGAGAAAGCACGAGGAAAGGGCTTATACTTGAAATCAGCCATGCTGGGCTTAACCATGAAGGATTGTGAGAGGTCTCTGAACCTTTGGCAAGAGACCCATTTGTCATCCTGTGTCTCTCTTGTGTGCAAGCGACCTCACGTGAATGCAGCTCGGGATGGGAGACATGGTCTGATGAGGGATGTTTGCTTCTCACTGGCAGCCTCTTCTGCTCCTGCCTCTTCCCCAGACTCCTCAGCACGGTCGGCTCTGTGCACAGGAGATCTGAAACCTTCATGTGGGGCTTTGATCTTGCTGAATTTTGTCGCTGTGTATTGAGCAAGTTCTGAAATGCCTGCCAAAACTACGTTCACAAGGTAACAAGCAGTTGAATAGAATAATTACACCTTTGGTTCCTTTGCCCGTGGGTTCCAGGGATGGGTGTGTCGATGAGATGAAAAATATTTTTCGGAGTTCTGGTTTTCTGCCAAATCATCTTCTTCACTAGCCTCACCACAAGACAGGACCACAATTACCAATTCCATGTGTTTATCAGTTCTTTTATATTGAAATTTCACATCAGGTTGAAACTAATTCCCAGCTTTTATAAATAATATTGAAAAAGTAAAAGTGGGATACCAACATCTGTATTCCTTGTTCTAGTAGCTGGAACATTCAAAGACAGAATACACCCTTATCCTCAAACTTTCTATTGCTATAGTTTGTTGTTTTTATTTAAGACAAGGTCTTACTATGTAGCCTGGGCTACCCTTCAACTCATGATCCCTCTGTTCTCAACCTCTAGTGCTAGGATTATATTATAGGTATGTACCACTAGGTCTGGCCTCTGTTGCTACAGTTTTGATTTTTTTTCTTTTGAGGAAAATGTCTTATGTAGCCCAGGCTGGCCCAGAACTCAGTAGGTAGCTGAGGCTGGCCTTGAACTCCCTGGTAGTTATGATTCTATCTTGCAAGTGTCTGGATTACAGGCAAGCACCACTGTACCTGGATTATTGTTGCAATTTCTAAAACAGAAGTTCTCTGTGAACACCATCAACTCTGGCATCTCTCTCTCTCTCTCACTCTCTCTCTCTCTCTCTCTCTCTCATAAATTTCTGTGTCTTTGTTTGTAAAGACTGTGGATGTGTGAGGGAGTCTGGGGCAGGGCTTCATACAGTCAAGGCAGATGCCACATCACCTCATGTTGTTCAGTGTGTCCAGCTTGAAACAATAGGGTCCCTGTTGTTTACCTGTTTTTCTTCTTTCTTGTCATCTCTTGAGAAGAGCTTGGCTGCTGGCTGCCCAGAGAGGGCAAGCATTGAAGAGAGAGGCTCAGTTCTGCCAGGAAAGGATGGAGTCCCTGTTGATGAAGTCTTCCCAGAAGTGGTCACGTCTGCTAGAGCAGAGGGACCTTGGGAAGAGGAGAGGGGCTCCCATGTGCATGGTAGGGGTGAAAGAGCCTGCTCCGTATGATTGAGGACTTAGGGTGAGTGGAGGAGGGTGGTCCCTTTCCAGCTTCATAGCTTTGGGTAGAGATTGTTTTTGCTTGCTAATATGCATGTTCCCACCTCTAGCTTGGAGTGAGAATTC
Organism: Cricetulus griseus; assembly: GCF_003668045.3. NCBI lineage: Eukaryota > Metazoa > Chordata > Mammalia > Rodentia > Cricetidae > Cricetulus > Cricetulus griseus. The sequence goes on from NC_048598.1 coordinate 191,602,949, forward strand.
CCCCATCCCCTAGTTAGGAAAGGGGTCCTTTCTGTGGAGATCCTGGTTACCTTTCTGGTCCTGTATCACATGTACCACCATTCTTTCGATGTCCCGAAGAATCTGTAGTTAACTTTCCCCTGGAATTAGAAGACTCATTGTCCCCATACTCACTTCCCTTGGATGAGCGACCCAGTCCACGCTTGGTTCCTTGGCTTTGTCATTCCCATTTCCCTGGCTTCCTTCCTCTAGCTTTGCCCTGGAGGCATTGCTGGTGGCTGCTGTTCTGGTACCTCTTCTGAATCAGCTTCCTGTTTGTTGTCTCCCCTCTCAGTTTCTCTGCACAGTGCTCCTGGCTCTTCACCCCTGCACAGGCCCTCTGTTCTCCTGGTCCCACTGAGTGCCGGGAGGACCATCAGTGTGAGGATGCTGGATGTCCTTTTCAGGAATTGGGATAACGACCCCTTTACATGTGTAGATTATCAGAAAAGCACCCACTCCACCCAGAGCCTCTCTTTAAATTTTCTTAGGCTACTTGTGCCTTTAAACTTACACAGTCTCCTGAAGAGGATGGAGGGGACTGTGAAGCGGCTTGAATGACAACTGTCTTGGCTACACACTAGGAGAGTTCTCAGATACCTTGGGTGCTCATTTATGTTACATTTTTAAGCCTTCTTGCTTTGTATAGATTTTCGTCCAGGATACCGGATACACACAAGAAAGTGTTGCTTTAGTGAGAAGTAAAGTTGTAAAATTCAAAAACAGTTTTATTTCTTAATGGCTGTAGTAAACACAGAAGTTTCTGTCCCATGGGAATTCGCTTTGGGAATAAAAGTCAAGCATAATACAAAATAAGGGGGATTGGTTTTGTTCATTGTTTTTTTTCACTCCAGGTTGGACACCCTGTGATCTGGTGCCTGTCCCTTGCCCCACTGCCATCCCACGCAGTCATTTTCTTTGGCCTCTTCCAGTGTCTTCTCTTCTTAAGATTCATTCATGTTTGGCTCCTGCCGTGTTGCTTTGTCCATGGGGTAGGTTTTGCTGGGTTAAGGGAGCCTCACCAGACTTAACACAGTAAAATTTTCTTCCTGCTTCTCACCAAACACTTTGAATGTGGGTTCTCTTGAGAGTGGCTGTCCTCTGTGCCGGGGTCCTGGCTTCTATCTTCAGACATTTCCTTGTCATTATCTCCCACGGAGACTTAAATGTGTGAAAAAAAGAGTAGGGAATTGCACATGGCTTTTTTCAGCCTCTACTTTGGTTCCTATTTCATTGGCCAAAGAGACTTTCATGGTGTCACTCATTTAGGATGCTGAGAGTGTCGTCCTCTCAGGGAATGTGAAACAGAAGAAAAGCAAAAGCATTAGTACTATCTACCACGTTGGAAGCTGAAAATTCAACAAGGAGTAAGGGCATGCAACCAGTCTTCAGGGGCTCAAAGCCCAGTGAGAGGGAGAAATGCTGATAGTTATCGGTCAGTTTTGGAAAATGGGGCACATTACACAATAGATTGTAGTAATTCCAATGAAGGCTTGGAGCCCTCCTCTCTGTATTCAATGCTGGCCCTAAAATTGTAGTGTGAAGGAGAAGTGAGAGGAGGGCTTGGTCTGTTAGAGGGTCTAGGTCTGTGTCACTTTGGTGAAGGTGGGATGTGACTTGTCTATGCACATTCAACACCTAAAATAATAACTTGCGATCAGCTCTAAGAAACAGGCTCACTTTTTTTTTTTTTTTTGTTTTGAGACTTCAAGAAATAGAAGCAGCCTGACAGCCATAGAACCAATCTGCTGGTACCTGAAATGTAGCACACTGTTGTTTTGATGAAGTCTTGCTAAAAATACTTTACTGAGCGATTATGCTAGTGACAGTTCTTTGATCTCAAAAATTAGACTTGCTGTTACAGTATGAAAAGAACAAAGCCACTTGTAAAACAGCAATCAGAGTTAGTTATTGGGCAACATAGGCTGCAGAGACAGCTCTCCGGCTTGCCCCGGGTCTGACTTAACTTTACTACACTGGGCATGGAGGTGAGTGCATGTTAACTTTTTGGAGAATGTACTTTATAAACAAAGCAGTGTCTTCCTTGGGTTCAACACAGCCATATTCTTGACCTCTTGCACTGCTCATGCCCTACTGGGTTTCTTGCCCACCATGGCTGGGCACGCTCCCACCCCATAGCCTTTGCTCTGTGTGTGGCTTTGAAGAAGTCCCAAACTCTCCTTCTTCACTAGCTATGAGTCACTCGAAGGCCATTCTTCCAGGGGGCTTCTTGGCCACCCTGTTTAAGATTGTCTTCTAACTGCTACCATATCTGATGCCTGTAGCAGCTTCAAGCGTGAGGTAATAGAGAGTGAGCTTGCTTCTTTCTGTTTAGCCTCAGCCAGCCCTCCTCCACTGGCCCGTGTCACTTATCCCTCACCGCCAGAGTGAAGCCTCTCTTCACAATGCAGTAGCTTTTGTAACCAAGTAAGTTTAGTTTTATAGAAGGTTTGCAGCATTCTCCTTATTGCCTCTCACATGAGTGCCTGGGGACCACTTTATGCACTGTATATCCGAATAGCCCAGCACACCTAATGTTGCTGTCACTGCCAGATAACACAAGCACTGGTCTAGGAAGCCCAGTCTTGACTGACTGGTGTGCATAAAGGAGAGAGGAGAGGTCAAGCCTGGACAGTCATTTGGTCTCAGTCCTGGCCCTAGGGATGGGCCTGTTCTAAAAGGAGTGAGAGGTCAAAGTTCAGTAAGGAAATGGTGCCAGAACTCTGTAGTTGGCTCTCTGTTTCTGCCAGCTTCTGTGAATTCCTCTTGGAAGGAACAGAACTCAGAAATATTCCAAAGACTCCAGGAGGTTATGGAAGACTGTGAGTCAGTTTGCCTTGGTTGTTGAGTTTCTTCTGTAGTAGAAAGACAAACTGTTTTTTTGTTTGTTTGTTTTGGAATGACTTTTAAATGGTAATTGCTAAGTTTTTTCCTTCCTTCCTTCCTTCCTTCCTTCCTTCCTTCCTTCCTTCCTTCCTTCCTTCCTTCCTTCCTTCCTTCCTACCTTTCTTCCTTCCTTCCTCAAATGATTAAGTAGACATCAGCTTAGCTAGTCACTTGCCTGCTTAGAGGCTCCAGGCAGATGGAAATGGAGGTCCCCATCCCCCTCCTTGAACTCACACCACATCTGTACAGTGCCAGGCTTCTCTCCCAGGCTTGATAAGCCCAGTGCCAGCAGCTTTGCGAGCTGGCCTTGGGCTGAGTGGAAGAGATAAGATGGAAGGCAGGGCTTGGGAGAAGTAGCAGCCAGCTGCAGAAAGAGGAGGTGCTGTTCCGGAAGGGAACTTCATCCACCCCGACTTTCTGCTTCTTAGATTTCTGTGTGTTAAGTGCAGGAAATGGTGGCAGGCAGATCTCTGCCTTCTTTTCACTAGTGCCTCCGGTGGAACACTGTGGGCTGGGAGACCGACCCCACTCCCCGATCTTCTTGAATTGACAAGAACAATTGACTCACTATTTCAACACCAACACCTCTCTTGCTGTTTTTCAGGTGACTAGTCTGCTTCTGGGGTCTAGCAAAATGGGGGCTCTTCTGTACGAACACTCTATGCTAGGATCTGGGGTGAGACAGTTAGAGGAAGGAAGCCTTGATTTCAAACAAGAGAAACAAACTGAAAACGCTGGAAGAATGCTGGAATGCAGGTCAGCTTGCAGAGTGATAGGAAGGCTGGCACCAGCCTTCAAAGGGGGCAGGAACCATGTCATTTTTTTCCAGAAAAAAAGAGAGAGGGATGTCTAACACAAGCAGTAGAACCAGCCAGCCAGGGCTTCTCTGGCAGTCCGGCTGAATGACCGTGACCAAGCAGCTCTGTGCTTCTAAAGATAGCCATGAGTGACAAATGAGTTTTATTATTCGTAGCAAGTGATACCGCAGTGATCAATAAGGAACAAGCGATATGTCTGAGTTTAGTAAGTACACACTGACCGGTGAGCTTGTGTGTATACATTGGCCCCGGTTTGGGATGGCTCAGCTTATATGATCATGTGAAAATAAAACCATAAAGCAGAAAGCAAAGTTCACATTCTGTTGTGGATCTCTTCCTGGGCTAGCAGTGTAGCACTGAAACACTCTCTTTCTTCGGGATATCAGTGCCTCAGCACCCAGTTGTCTGTGTGATCAGTGGGGGAGTCTGCCCATACTTCTCAAGTGCCATTGACTAAGCTAGGATGGTCGAAGCTCATGTACATTCACTAAGTTTAGACTTAGGATATTTTCCCTGGGGATGGAACCCATGTTTATGGCGTATGAAGATTGCCAAGGCTGCAGAATACATGCCAAATGGCCCCTAGCTGCAGGTACACCCTCCTTGCCACCACTCCTGCTCTCCTTGTCTGCCTTTTTCCTAATGGCTAATTGGATCTTTGTTCAGTCGTTCATGGTCTCTAGAGTTAGGCTGTTGTTTTCTTCCACGACTGTATTGTTTAGCTTTCTATGGCCATGATCATACCACGATCAAAAACAGTTTGGGGAGGAAATGTTTTATTTTGCTTATAGTACATAACACATCATTAAGGGAAGCCAGGGTAGGAACTCAAGGTGGGAAACTGAAGCAGAAACCATGGAGGAGTGCTGCTTGCTTACTGGCTCTGTGCTTACTGGCTCTCTCTCCCTGGTTTGCTCAGTTACCCTCCTTCTCCTCCTCTTCCTCTTCCTCCTCCTCCTCCTCCTCCTCCTCCTCCTCCTCCTCCTCCTCCTCCTCTCTCTCTTCTTCCTCCCCTCCTCCTTCCCCCCTTTTTTTCCTGACACAAGGTTTCTCTGTATAGCCTTGGCTGTCCTGGAACTCACTTTGTAGACCAGGCTGGCCTCTAACTCTGAGTTCTGCCTGCCTCTGCCTCCCAAGTGCTGGTATTAAAGGCCTAGGCCACCACCGCCCAGCTAAGCTACCCATCTTGTACGGCTCAGGACCCCCTGCCCAGGGAAAGTTTTGCCCACAGTGGGCTGGGCCCTTCCGCATCAATCAGCCATTAAGAAAAGGCCCCACCACCTTGCCCACAGACTGTCTGATGGAGACAGCTCCTCATGCCCTGACAGTTCCTTCTTTTTCTAGGTGACTTCAGTTCATGTCAAATGGACAGAAAGTAACCAGTAAAACTACCTTATGGATAGTGTAGTCAACACTTTCTGCCATTTTTATGTTATGTTCTTATGATCATTAATGAAATCCCCCCCCTTTTTTTCTTTCATCCTGTCAGATTGTAAAATGAGAGAGAGCCATAATGGAAACTCTTGTAAATCAATCATCCCGCCTCTAAGAAGGCGCTCACATGAACTGCAGCATTAATGCTAAGCATTGAAAACAGAACGGGCAGACTTTGCATCACACATCCTTTTGGTTCAAAGTAGTTTACATCAGCTCATCCTCTTGTTGTTTGTGCAGTGCTGGGGATTGAACCCTTGGTTTTGCACATGCTGGTCAAGTGCTCTACCGTTGAGCTTTGTCTCGGCCCTCTCTCTGATCTTTGGATGAGACAGTCTTTACTTGCGGGTAAGGCTGTTAGGAGTGCTGGGTGCTCTGAAAAATCCAGAATACAACCTATTTATGGAGATGCCTTACTTAAAAGCTAGTGGTGACGGGTTGGAGAGATGGCTCAGTGGTAAGAGCACTGACTGTTCTTCCAGAGGACCTGGGTTCAATTCCCAGCACCCACCCACATGGCAACTCATAACTGTCTGTAATTCCAGGGGATCCAGCACCTATGGTCAATGTGCCAATGCACATAAAATAAGGATTAAAAAAATAAAAACAAAAAACTAGTGGTGACTGTACACCTGTGCATTGACTGGGCTGTCTTGGGTCCTAAGGTTGGCTGGTCATTTGGTCTCTTTCTCCCCAATTCCCCCTTGTCTCCCTTCCCCTCCCCCCATCTTTCCTTCCCCTCCATCTTTCCTTCCCTCCTTCTCTTCCTGTTTTCCAGACATAGTGACACACATAATATCTAGGCAGTGATGAGCAGCCTGGTTTTAGCTCCAAGTTACTGAAATACATTTTTGTTGAGTGTCTTAAACATTCAGAATAGCTTTAAAAAGCAGGAGCTTCTTTTTCACTGACAGTTTAACACAAGAACTGTAGAACTGTTATAATGAGATGGTAACATTTGACACAAGTATTTATTTATATTGCAGAGCATAGTGGGATGGGTTACCTGTTCCCAGTGACGAGAACATGAGCATCATTTGTTTCGGCTACACAGCTGTATATCTGCAAATGAGCGATTGGGTGGCCTTGGTAATCATATACATACAATATACTCCTTACCGACAGCCACAGCATCTTGCGATATACCTCTACTCAGGCACAGAAGAGTGTGAGAGAAAACCAGTGCGAGGGTGGCTAAAGGTCTATGGTACCGCCTGCCAACTAATAGGACTATGCTCTTGCAGAAGCTCTTGTCATACAGCAGGATTCAAGTGAGGGCTGTGTGAAAGCAGTTTTCTGCCATGAGTCATGGAATTAATTTATCACTTTCAAAATCAAAGTTTCCCTGTGGGTGTCAAATCTTGCCAGTAATAAGAGGGGATGGCGGTGGAAAATTGGACTGCCATTGAGTCTTTATTTCAGAAATGTGGGCGAGGGAGGAGAGAGGCAGGGTCTGTTCTGTGGCATTGGAATGGTCCTCTTTTCCACCTTTGTCTATATGGCTTTGTTTATGCTGAGGACTTTTTGTTGCTTTTTGTACACACAAGAGCGATGTTGGTGTTCACATAGCCCAGCAAACTCCCTGAGGTTCGTTGGCTAATGAGCCATTTCTGGAATTGCCAGCGAAAACTTCCTGAAATAAAGGGGAGGTTTTGGCTAGCATGGCACAAAGCATAGTAGCCCACGGGCAGCAAGGTAGCACCCTGGAAGATAGCCATGAGCCTGAGGTGCAAGCCATTTGGGTTTAGCCATGGGTAGTTGTGGAGTTTGTCATTTTCAAGTAAGTTAGGGATTTCAGGGTCCATCAGGTATATCTCTCCAGTGATTTTGTTTTTAATTGTGGTAAAGTGCATTTAAGTGTATGTTGCCAGCATATTTTCAGCCTATAGCTCCATACCACGAAGCACATTTATCCTGTTGCACAACCTATCTCTAGCATCATTTGTGTCTTCAAAGCCAGCTGGGAATAAAGCCTTATTACACATGTGCTTAGAAATTTAACAATACCTCACTGTTCTAAGATTTCCCACTACTTTCAACAAGTGTCTTTTATTAGCTCATGGCTTTTGCAATATGTCACCGACATAGAAGGAAATCCTTGGTCACCTGTGCACGTCTTTCCCCCTTTCCAAATATGCTTTCTTCCTTCTTGAAAGTTCTCAGTCATCAACTCAGTACTTCCTGTAACTGATTTTAATTTCAAGGAACTCACCAAACTGAAGAGGGTGTACAAACATAAGCTCCCACATGCCTCAAATGTTGGTGAGCTGTGTGTCTTTTAGAAAAAGGAAAAAAAAAAGTCAAACCATTCAGCTTTATATTCCACCCATGAGTTTTGGAACAATTTCCAGTCTCACTTAAAAACTGCTTTAGAAGCTGGAGGGGTAGCTCAGAGGTCAAGAGCATTTTGCTTTCTTGCAGAAGACCAAGGTTTGGTTACCAGCACCCAGGGGTCAGCTTATAATTGTCTGTAACTCCGGTCTCAGAGAATCCAGTGTCTCGTATGGCAACAGCCACGTAAGTAGTGCAGCAACATGCAGGCAAAGCTCCACACACATTAGATAACTATATATATATATATTTTTAAAGAAGAACCTTGGCAGATTTGTATAGAAAAGTTGTCAATTGAATACATATTTTGAGGCTCTTTATAACTGCTTTCCCTGCCTGGGGCCATTCACTAACTGTGCCCCTGTCTGTACACTCAGACCAGTGTAACACGAATAATAAAAACCCAGAGACAGGTATTGGGGTTGAAGTTTCAAGCTAAAGATAAGAGAAGCAAAGCAGCCAAGCCAGTAGATCTTACCTCTACCAAGCTGAAATGGCAATCCTGTCTCCAGGAATCCTCAGAGGCAAAAGCTCTTGAGTTCCTGTCTCCTCCTCCTTATATTCCTTTCTCTACCCAGCCATATCACTCCTGTCTCCACCTCTGGTACTGGAATTAAAGAGTGTGATCCCAAATGCTGGCATCAAAGGCGTGAGCTCTGTTACTCTTCACTGTTGTGTAGACCAGGATGGCCTTGAACTCAGAGAGATCCGTCTGCCTATCTCCTGAGTCCTGGGATTAAAGGTGTGTGCCACCACTGTCTGGCTCTATGGTTTGCTAGTCTGGCTGCTGGGATTAATGGTGTGTATCACCACTGTTTGGCTCTATGGCTATGGCTATCTTTGCTTTCCATCCTGAACCTTCAGGCAAGCTTTATTAAATCATAAATAATGTATCACCACAGACCATGTCACTGTATTCTCTTGTATCAAGTGGAGAGTTGGCATTTAGGACTCAGGAAGGGAAGCGATGGATGCACAGGGCCATGAGGCAGGGAAGAAGCTAAGTTCTTGCTGATTGTTCAAAAGAATCAAACTTAAGCAATTTCCATCCAGAAGTCCAGCTCTACAGAAGGCACCTTTAGAAGGGAAACTTCAGTCTAATGAGAAGATTAAGCACACCCAATAGGACACAGTAAATAGCATTTAATGATAAGGGGGTGGGAACAGACCACCACAGCAAAGTAACAGGAATTAATCAGTACTGTTCAATAATAACTTTCAATATTAATGGTATTCCCTAGTAAAAAGATTATATTAGGAAACAGGGTCCAGCACCTGGAGATGGCTCAGCCATTAAAGGCTAAGCTCAACACCAAAAATATAAGAAATTAGGATCCTTCTTTGTGCTACATATAAAATACAACTCACCACTAAGGACAGATATCATCTTAGGGTAAAAGGATGAAAAAAATATCATGCATTGTCCAGCACTCATCAAAGAAGCTTCTCGGTTTTTCTAGACAGGGTTTCTCAGTGTAGCCTTGCCTGTCCTGGAACTCGTTCTGTAGACCAGGCCTGCAACCCACAGAGATCCACCTGCCTCTGCCTCCCTACTGCTGGGATTAAAGACATGCACCACCGATGCTGGCCTCACAGAAACATCTTGCAGAACGGGACAGTGTGCAGAGGGTGAGAGACTTTGGAGCAATTCAGGCCTAAATGGGATAGTTTTATCAAATCCTTCCTCTCAAGGCGCAGGCAGAAAGATTGTAAGAGCCCAAGGTGGTGGATGACACCAAAGAAACTAAATCTTCTAGATACAACAGGGCTGGCACACATAAGACAGGACAGAGAGTGACAACACAAAAAGACCCACCCAGGTTCACACACGTTGGTATCAGACAGAATCCCAGCACTGTGAATCGGGGGAGGACACAAAGTCTAACTCTTGATCAAGAAGCTGCTTGCATTTGATACATACCAAGAAAGGGAAAATCAGTTTTCTTTGATGAAGTGACACTGGGAGTATCAGTCACACTCCAAGGTGGGCCCCATGCCCAGGAGTAGTTGCTCAACACAAACAGGCTCTGTGATTTTTGTTCTGCTGTTTTTTAAATCTTATAGTATTTATTTATTTATTTTTTGTGGTGGCATCTTGCTTTGCCAGTGAACTTGCGGTGATGGCCATACCCTATGGGTGTACTTTCAGGTGTTCAGACGTGACCCCTTATAAGGTAGAGGAGGGGCTGTGTCACTCTCTTGTGTTGCACTGAGAGCATGGGAAGGGTAGAGATTGCATCTTCAGGAGCAAGAAGACCTCGACGGTTATTTACTCTTATCTGTGTGAGGGCTTCCCTAATAAATACCTATTTGTCATTTATCTTGGGTCTGGTGGACTCATTTAAGCCCTGCCTTCGGTTATTTTTGGTCCATTTGTTTGTTTTGAGCTTTATTTTTGTCCTTTGAAAGAGAGAGGGGGAAGGGAGAACATGAATTGGGCAGGAAGGTAGAAAGAATCTGGGGGAGGCAAGAATATGATCAAATATACTGTATAAACAGTTTTTAAGGGACCGGAGGGATGGCTCAGTGGTTAAAAGCGCTTGTTCTTACAGTGGACAGGGGTTGATTCCTAGCAACTACATGGTGGCTCACAGTCATCCGTAATTCCAGTTTCAGGGAATCTGATGCCCTCTCTGACCCCTTTGTAGGCACCAGGAACACATGTGGTATACAGATATACATGTGAGCAAAATGTTCACACAGATAAAATAAATCTTAAAAAAATTGAAAAAAATTAAATAAAAGAGTATCCAGTGCTCTCTATACACAGTGCTCATGATCAATTAAATTGACTTGTCTAATTTAAAATTGGTGGAATTACAATTATAAAAATAAAAAAAGAGCACCTTGTGTATCTGAGAATGAGTAGTGAGGTTAGACTCCACTGGAAATGACTTTGTGCCGTCGTATCGTGTGTGCAGATAAAGCTTTGTCGAGTCTCTCATACTCTTCACTTAGGAGCTGAGACAGAACTTGATTGTGTACAGATGAAACCACATCCACACATTAGGAACCTAAAAAGCCAGTCATAGGTGTTTAACTTTGCAGTATTTGCTTCCCGGATCGTTTGACTGTTAGAGGGTAGTGACAGGAGAGAGTAACTGAGAGCCTAGGCAAATTGGCCGCAGAGCAGACATTCCTGGCATTGGGGTTATTAGAACAGGAACTTCGGCAGAACTCAGTTTGGGTCCTTCACTCATGACTGGCCGCTTGGAAAGGGGAAGGTTGCCGCGTGTCTTCCTGCACTGTGGTTTGAACGTCTCCACCAGGTTCCTGTTGTCTCTTTCCTTTCCTGGCCAGCTTCTTCTACTGTTTCATGGTCTCAGCCATGCTCATGTCTGCTTAGGGCAGGCAGGGTCACTGGGTGGACACCATAGAGCAGGAAGGGCAGGGAATAAACTCAAGCTTCCTACAAGTGTCTTCTTCAGCCTTGTCTTAAACATCATAGCTCTCACCCAGGGGTCTGTCTATTCTTTAACCATCCATGGATACATCAGAGATCTTCAGTTTGGATTTCCTTCTGAACTGGAGACACGTTCTTTTCGTATAATCCTTTATCTGTAAAAATTGCTGTCTTTATTTGTGAACCTTCCTTCATAGGGTTGGAGGTGGGATGATGGTGAGAATGGAGATTTTTATCTTTTTAAAGATTACTATGTTTTATGTGCATGTGCCTGCATGAGTTTATGTACACTGATGTGTGTACAGATGCCCGTGGAAGGGCAGAGAGCATTGGATACCCTGGGACTGCAGTTATGCGCCATGCTACCTGATGTGGGTGCTGGGAACTGAACTCAGGTCTTCTGCAAGAGTGAAAGGTGCTCTTTAATTGCTGAACCATCATCTCTCTGGCCCGTGGAGAGTTTGTCTTATTTTGTTGATTTTTATTCTTGAATAATTTCTGTAATAAAAGAAATTTGAAAGTGGGAAAGAAAGAAACAAAAAAATAAAAGTCTACCAGACAGTCTTTCACACAAATTCCACTAACATTTTGGTATATTCCTTTCTATTTTCATTCTCTACCAGGGTCATTGTTTACCGAAGGCAGTCTCTGGACTTCTGAGCTCAGGTGATCCCACCAGTTCAGTAGGGTTGAGCTCATTACACTGTTTTTCCAGTTTCACCAAATGCTCAAATGTATGACAAGGTCTTTACAAATTTGTAATGACTGTGTGGTATTTTCCCATGCACCTGGATTAGGCAGGAAGGGAGGGAGTAGGGCTAGAATATGAGTGCTTTGGAATCACTGGGGGCCAACTTCACTTAGCAAAGGGCGTCAGCCCGCCCACATAGTTTGCAATGGCAAAATCCCTGTCCTATGCTTTTGGGCCGTAGGGCTGTGTTTTGTTGACTTTAGTTATTTTGTTACTGTTAGCTTGTTTGAGAGAGGTCGCCTTTGAATAGTGCGGGTATTGTCGTTGAGTTTCTAGCTGACCCGAATAGAGTTAGGGAAGGAATGAAGCTAGTAATCCAAATCCAGAGGAGAACAGCTGCAGATGCCCAGCATGCAGTTTGATTGCAAGTGAAAATTTAGAGCTCTGAAAACAGCCCTTTATGAAGACTCTCTTACTGCCTTGGTGCTTTTAGAGAAGGGTAAACACCAACGCAGTTGCTTTGGGATCACATGGCAGGGTGTGTGTGTGTGTGTGTAAACCTTATATACATACATATGAATATTATTCCAATACATATAATATTCACTATTAATAGGAAAGTATGTCTTTCCCATTAAATAGTCGGGGAAGGAGGACAGGAGGCAAGGTGTGTGCAGAAGTCACAGGCACTGCCATTGTTTCAGCCTGAGGATTTGAATCGGTCTTGCTGTTCCCTTGTTGCTCCTTTCGGCTGTATGTCAGGTGCTCTGTTTTAGGCACATGTTTAGCTTAGCTCCCCAACCAGGATGTGGGAGGCAGACTGGCATCTGATCCCGATTTGTGTGCTGCTGACAAGTCACTGGGTGAACAGATTAGAGGGCAGGCGTGGAGGGGAAGAGGATTTCACAGTTGTCTAAAGGAGGTGATTCACCCTCTGGACAGCTTTTAAATTAGCTGCCTCTCATCAGCACATGTGCCTTGAGATGGCAAATAACAAACAGGAATGTTTGGGAATGCTGGATTAAACAGGTTTTTATTTGCTGTAGGGATTCTCCAACACCTCCAGTAATCTGCTGTGCAGGTGTTTGATTTTTGAGTCAGGGTTTCTCTGTGTGACAACCCTGGATGCCCTGAACTCACTCTGTGGACCAGGATGGCCTCGAACTCACAGAGATCCACCAGCCTCTGTCTCCCAGGTGCTGGGATTAAAGGAGTGCACCTCCATGCCTGGCCTACGTTTTTTATTTTTAAGGAGACTCAAGTCAGCAGCATCTTCTGATTGCTTTTGCCCATGTCATCCTTGCTGGGGAAACCTTTGTTGGTGTTGGGAGGGGTTTGAATTAGAAATGCTGGTTGCAGTAAGTAAGGTTAGTATCTAGATGATACTTCACTGTGCTATGAGTCACCTGAGCTCTGGTTCCCTTGGTCCTTGGAAAAAGTGTCTCTGGTCCAGAGGAGACGGAGCATCAGTATGGCACAGAAACACAGGGATGAGGCCGGTTCTGTGGGTCCCCAGGCCAAATGTGGAAGGATTTTGTAAGTGAGTGCTGATGATTGTCATTTGAAGGTGGGTAGAGATGAGCTGAAGGAAGGTGACGTTTTCCAGATGGGTTCTATAGTGTTCCAGGAGTCCATTGGGAGGTTCCAAATGAAGGAAAAACAGAGTGGCCGGAGGGAAATCCAGAGCACTAGAGATCCTCTTGAATTCCAAGAGCATCTGAATATACTGTTGGGTGTGGCCTGCAGGTTACATAATCTGATTCTGGCTGGAGGGATTCTAGTTATGTTTGCTTGTGCTGCAGCAGGTTTCAGGGAAGAGAGACAAATTGACCAGAGACTATGATAAGTCTGGTACACACAGCATTGAGGCAGAATCTCAAGCTAAAGGCTAGCCTGGACTATATAGTGGGTTCAGGGCTGGCCAGCTAGCTAGTCATGGATAGATAGTGAACCCCTGAGAAAAACACAAACAAACAGAAAGTGACTTAGTAGAGAAAAGAGTAAATGTCTAGGCAGAAGATGTAATATAGGAAGTAGACTTAATTAGAGGGTGTGATTTGGTGGAAATAGAAGATATAAACTAGAATCAAAGAGTTGGGAAGGGAAAGGATATGCAGAGGTACCTTCACCTGCTACAGTCCTGGTTGTATTTGGCACAAAGCCACTCACTGTTCATCCAACAGGTGTCATAGTTTAAGTATTGTAATTTAAAAGCGGAGTTTGAATCATTTCCCAGGTTAGCTTTATGTGGGTATAGTACTTTTCTTAAGACTTTGGTCAGTGTCACCCTTACAACCATGGTAGGACACCAGCACTGCAGTGTAGGAAGGCCAGCGGTAAGTTAGTTGAGTACACTTCTGACTTTCAATGAGTTTATCTGGACAGAGTTCCAACATAGGCTGAGAAGAGTGTCTACTCAGGGCAAGAAAGCCATTAGCACCAAGGCAGCACAGAGCAGATCAGGCTTCTCGCAGTGTAAAAGCAAGTGACTGTAGAATCCGATCTTAGTAGATGAAGAGAAGCAACAGGTGTTTAGTACCTGAGACCCCGATGGGGAAAGACAGCAGGGGATGTGGGCAGCGCTCTGATTCACCCTTGGGAAAGCAGAAGGGAAGTGAAAGAGGCCGATGTGGCTGTCAGGTGAGCGTCTGAAGGAAAGATGTGTGCAAGGAGAATGGGGTAGGGTGTCATGTGACCCACAAGCAAGTCTCACAAGTCTGCAGGACTCCAGTGCTAGCTGGCTAATCAAGGGAGGCAAAGTTAAGTGAAGGCTCATGACTTTATCTGTGGCCAGGGCAAAGGAGAAGGAAGTCCTGCTATTCTGGTCAATGCTAAAAGAGCTGACGGTGAGGTTTATTTACTGTTACTGTCTCTGTGAATGGTGATATTTTGCTTTAAACTAGACTGCCTGAAGTTGGGAGCCAGGAAACTTGCTTACTCTTAGTGACATGTGGCATGTTGTTGACTTTGGTCTCAGCTGTGGCTCTCCTTTTGTTTCTCTGGGGCCTATGGTAAAGAACTTCATTTCTCTGACACCTGAGCCTCTTACCTGCACCAACAGGAATGAGGGGATGCATTTGCCAATATGCAGAGGTGCTGAAGGCAAAGGGGGAGCTCATGAGTCTGTTTCTTTCTGTTCTATGTTCTTTGGTGGGGGTGCTTGTGTGTTCATGCATGTGCATTGTGCATGTTGTTATTAGTGCACACCTGGAGGTCAGAGATGAACCTTGGGTATTATTCTTCAGGAACCATGAACCTTCTCTGAGACAAGGTTATAGAGAAAACTGATGGGAAAACTAGGACCAAGAAAAAGAATTCAAGAAATCAAAGTTTATAGCTGGTGTTGTTAGACCCGAAGTTAACCTGTAAACTCCACCTGCCCAAAGACAAGGTAACTGCCTGAGATTCTGGGAGTTGGAGTTCTTGGAAACTAACAACAAAGCCTCATGAGAAAGTATTCTGGCCTGTGGGTTTTGTCTATGTAAACCTCGCCAACACATGTCTCAAGGTCACTCACCCAGAAAGTTTCCAGGTGATGCTCCTGACCAATCTTGGGTCAGTATTTAAAAATTTTAATAAAAGCTTGCTTAAAATCAGCCATAATGGTGGGACTGTTTTTTTCTGATAAATTTTAAGACTGACAGTGTCTTCTGGTAAATAGGTTATATAAGTCAGGGAAGGTTTCTTTTTCTTGTGTTTGTCTCTGGAAGTCTTCACGGTATCTCACAAGGAGCATAGTAAGTGCTTCATTATCGAGACATAAGCAGAAGTAAACTGCCGTGAGCATCAAGAGATGAAGCCTGGATGCTGACTAAGTGAAACCAGGGCATTAAAAGTAGGGATTAAAAACAGCTAAATGAGTCATAGGTTAGAATCTTAAAATGGAGGGCATCATTTTCAAGACTGTCTGTGTAGAAGCTGGAGATGCGGTCCCCTAGGACTTCACTGTATGGTGGTCCTCACATACAAGGAAGAAGCAGTCTCTCCTGGATCACTTAAAATGTCAGGGCCCACAGAAGTGGCTCCATTCCACATTGAGTTAGGGTCAGAGAGTTCAAACCCATCCTTGCTCTTTCAGGGTTAAAGGCCTGAGACCCGAAGGTCTAAAGGTGTGGCTACTGATGGATGTTTGGCCTGAGGTATTGATGGCTACTAGATGTCTTAATCCTCAAGCCAGATAACAGGAGGTTTGAGCTAAGGTGTGGTTACTTGATGTTTTGGATATTGAGTAGGTGATTACATTTGTTTGTTCTTTGTATATGGTAAGGGAGTCTTTTTGCCTTCCCCCCTTTTGGTTGGGGTATATAAGAACTTTGAGTAATAAACTTGGGGCTGATTGCAGTACTCATTGGATGCCCTCCAGACTCTATCTTTTATTTCTTATTTTTTTCCTCAATCCACACCTCCCCTCCTCAGGCATATTCAAACAGGTCAGCAGGTCCTGACATTAAACCTGAGGTGATGACAGAACAATCCCCTTGTCTTTGTAACTTGTTACCTGTTGCTGTAGGTTTTTCTTGTCCTGCCATGTCCTGCCGCTTCAGTTCCAAATGAACACACAGAGATGCTATATTAATTATTAAACTGTTTGCTGATGGCTAGGACTTCTTATTGGCTAGCTAGCTCTGTCTTAATTTTTAACCCATTTCTGTCAATCTGTGTATTGCCACAAGGCTGTGGCTTACCTGGTAATGCCCCGGCATAGTGTTACTCTTGGCAGCATAACAACTCCTCTGGCTGGTCTCTCTCTGCCTACCTTTCCCAGAATCCTCCTCTTCTCCGTGTCCCGCCTATCTTCCTGCCTCATTGGCCAAACAGTATTTTATTCATCAACCAATAAGAGAAACATATATACAGTTAATTATGGTCAACACTGAAGCCTAACAGGAAGTAGTCTCTGCAAGAGCAGTTGGGAAAGTTATCTTAAGTTTAACAGGTCAGTATTTCACTGAGATCCACAGAGAGCTCTAGCTCAGTGGACTGCTATCCAGGTGTTAATGAAACATACTTCCCCTGGGCCTGGCATCACAGGTTCTGACAATAGGGTTGTGTTCTGTGAAAGACAAGTCTTAATTGTGTTGCTTGTCATTCCCCAGGGACTAGCAGCTTACCCAACACCCTTATCTTTTCAGCATTGAGGAGTCCCATCACTTTACCTACTCCCTTTACGTGTCTCTAGATAGGGGCTGTGGGAAGGGTGATTCTGTTGAGCTGGATCGTGTGCCTATAACCCTGATGGCTGCCTGGTTTAGGGTGGCAGTGGAGAGAAAGGCAAGGGGTTTGTTTTCTTAGTGAAAAATATTCCTGCCTAGTTTTTCAGATTTTTTTTTTTTTAACCCAACTAAGGAAGGCTTCTTCTTGGACTAGCTCATGTGAAGAATTTGTCTTTGGAACTGACTGAAACAATTCAGTGAATATATGGAGATTGTCAGCTTTGGTCTGCCACAATGATTATTTTTAAAAGATTCTCCTTGTTTGTGATAACACACACACACACACACACACACACACACACACACACACACACACACCTTGTCACAACATAGGAAAAATCTGGTGTATATGTAAGTTTTAAATTATTCACTATTTTAATAATTGAAGATACTACGTAGGCTCAGATGGCAGAAGGTCTGGGGAGGGCTTTTTGGAGTGTGCATAGACACAGCCAGAGTAGCAGGCATCACAAATGGGCTGACTTATGAAAATTTCTTTTTTAAGCAAGTTGCAAATCTTTAGCAGAGTATTTATTAGCATTTCTGGATAAAGAGTCAGTACTTTCATTTGTTTAATCCAGGGATAGTTTGTGTGGGGGAAAAGTCAGCATAGCCATTTTCTCTTTAGGTTGAAATTTGGTAGAAGGTTTACATACCAGAAAGTGATGATTAGCAGGGGACGTTTGGTAAATACAGCTCGTTATTCTGAGGAGTGGAGGCGGTGGGCTGAAAACTGGGCTCTCTGAAGCGTCACATCTCAGAGCCCAGGTGTAAAGAGCCTTAAACACGGGCTGGGAGCTCAGTAAATGTTAGTTTCTCTGTTCTCCCTGAGCCGCATTGGGACGTGGTGATCATTCTCCATTGTGCCAAACCATCTGTGGGCGATGGTGCTGCTTGCTAGATTGTTAGGTGGGGGAAAAATTAGCTCCTACAATTCAAACCATTCAGCAAATACTTAGTTGATATGTGATATATAAAGAGCTAAATAAATGAATGGGGAAACAAACAGCTTTATGTAACGTTGTATGCTAGGTGCCAAGGAATCAAAGCACTGTGAGGTACCAGCACAGATCACAAGTTCCAAAGTATAAATGGCAGCAAAACAAAGACCTCCAAAGAATACCAGCCCAGTTCCCATTGGTGGAGCTTCACTGGGGAGATAACTGTCTAGCCAATGACCTTATCACTCTGAAACAGAGGGTCTCATCTGGTCTTAGAAGCTAAGCACAGTTGGGCGTGGTTAGCAGTTGTGTGTGTGTGGGGGGGTGTGCAAACCTGGAGTCTGAAGATAATGGATTTGAACAGAAAACAGCATGACTAAGTAGGGATGTTAGTGGCAGGTTGCGCTGATATATATATATATATATATATATATATATATATATATATATATAATGAGAGGTTCTTTGACCCAGTTGGTCCTGTGGCCCTTGAGCCCCAAATAAACACATGGATGCTATATTAGTTATATATCCATTGGCCGGTGGCTAGGGCTTCTTATTGGCTAGCTCTGTCTTAATTATTAACCCATTTCTATAATCTAAGTATTTCCACGTGGTATTATCTTACCAGAGAACTTCTATTATTCTGGACTTTAGGTATTATCTGGACCTCTAACTTCTTTGGCAGCTCACATGGCAACTGTTCTGGCAGCTGCTTTTTTTTTTTTTTTTTTGGGAAGTTCTGAGAGGTCAGAGAGAAGGAGCAAGCCACAGCACACCTTACCTCCTAAGTGTCCCTGCTTATATCCTGTTTCTGCCCTGTCTGTCCGTACAGACCTCCAGAACTCTATGGTTATCTAGTGGCAAGCTCCATTCTCTGATTCCCAGACAAGCTTTATTTGTGCAAGAAAGATATCAACACACACACACACACACACACACACACACACACACACACACACACAGACACAGACACACAGTGTGGGTGTACTTTTGTGTGTCCATGTGCAGACTCATGTATGCATGTGTGTGGAGGCTAAAAGACAGTCTTTGGCATATTCTCAGGTACTAACATCTTTGATTTTTGAGACATGGTCTCTCAGTGGCCTGTAGGTTGCCAAGTAGACTAAGTCAGCCTTCCAGTGAGTCTGAAGGATTCACCTGTCTTCACACTCTTGGTTCTGGGCTTACAAGTGTATACCACCATATCCGTTTTCTTATTTTTTTTCTTTAAACATGGGTTATGGTGACCAAACTCAGGTCCACAAGCTTGCAAGGCAAGGGCTTGAGGAGTGATCTGTCTCTCTAGCGTGTCCCGACACTTAGATCCTCCAAATTCTTCATTTTTGTCAGTTTCATGTACGTATGCACTGTATTATGAACATAATCTATAGTATCCTCTCCAAGTCCCTGGATCACTTATCTCTTAGTGAAAACCCTTGTGGGGCTGAAGAGAGATAACACACCAATTGTGTAAGAGGCAGAGAGTGGGGCTGAGGGCCTTGAGTTGACCCCTATAAGCTACCAGCGACTCACTCTAAGAGGGAGGATGGAGACTTTGGAAAATTTGTCTGCTGAAGTTTGAAGGATGGTTTGGTGTTGGGGAGGAGCGGTAGGAGGGTGGGTGTGGGGGAGTGGACCTGAAGGGCAGGAAGCTCCACTGAGAGGCTGAAGCAGCCTTTGGAGTAGAAGAGAAAGAGGGCTGGATGGGAGCGTCGGAAGAGAAACGGAGGGAGCCTAATGCCACCCGGAGTGGCTTGAGGGGCACAGCTTTCTTCACTCCTGCTGCCGCATGTAGTCTCGGAGGCGGGAGCTGTTCAAGTGGAATGTCCCGCCTGGTGGGTGTGAAGGTGACTGCGTGCTCTTGGGAGAGCATATGGAGTCTGATCCTGTGACGTGAGGTTTATTAAACCAATCTTCTAGTGTGGACACTTCCTGCGCATGACACTTGAATGTGTTTTTCTTTTTCTTTTTTTTTTTTTTTTTTTTTTTTTTGGTTCCAGGTGGTGTCTGTTTGAGTCTAATTAATTTCCTTTTCTTTTTTCTTTCCTCTTAAAATAGACTCTCTCAAGAAGAATTTCCAATCCATACCTTGAACATAGTCCTTCCCAGGTATGAAACTGTTATCTTTTTCCTTCTGTATGTTTGTAATGGTGGTTCACAGACGCTGGTGGTTAACTTTAGGTTATAGCTTCCTGACCTCCCGGAGTTTTGCAGGGATAATTTAAGGATGCAGGATTGATGCTGGCCTGCCCTGTCACCTGGCAGAATGCACTCAGGCAGTACTCTGGTCAGCCCAGGTGCAAAGGACCCCTTTAAAAGAAAGACCTCCACCCACTTATGCTCTCTTTCTGTCTCTCTCTCTCTCTCTCTCTCTCTCTCTCTCTCTCTCTCTCTCTCTCTCTCCTGCTGTTCCCCTGGGACTTTTCCTGTCTCCCTCTTCTCTTCTGTCCTCTCTCTGCCTCTGTGTCTCTTTACCTCTTTTTCTCTTTCCTCCCCTTCCCTCTCTTTCTAATTAAACTTCTCACTTAAGCTCAGTCTGCCTGGCATGTTTGTCCCTCCGCCTCGGTCACCCTGCAATGAAATCTGCCAAGGTCCCCCACGTGCATTTATTCCTAACAATAATGCCCTCTTCACACTGTCTTCCCTGCCAGGGAAGACCAGTGAAGACACTGAGATTCCCTCACGATTCATGATGCTCATGACGTAAGAAATAACTGTTTGCCTCGCTTTGCAATAAGTGATCAGTGTGGAAGAGTAAATATTCGTCCTTCAGTTTTTCGTTCTTTGTTTTTTTTGTAGTGATGCGAGCACAAGAGTTTGCAAATAGTATACATTGTACACAGAACTTTAATAAGAGGAGATGTATGCATAGTTACCCCTAAGGCCATTGTCCCCTCTGTGGTCTCTGATGAGAAGAGATGAGGACGTGTTTATTGTGTTGCATTGAGGAGCCAGACACACTTTCCCATTCCTCAGAACAAGAGACTGAAGGGAGGATCTCTCCTTCCTGCCCTTCACTGTTAGACACCTGGAATAGATCATGTGCTTGTCGGCTATTCATTAAATGCTTCATGAATGACTTATTGAGTGAGCCTTGTAGCTGTCAGGACTACTCAAGCACCAGCTGACTCGTGCCTTTACCTCAGTAACTTTCTGCTGTGTAGCTTGTTCAAGAGATTTGATTTTTAAAAATGTACCAACAGGTCATCATTTCTTGACCCTCTTCTCATCAGATTGCATTCAAGTGACGATACTGGGAGAATTAAGCATGAACACTTACTTTCTAGCAAGTCACAACCCATGTATTATAAATTTGTTTGCTTTAAGGGGTAATATAAGATATCTGTAGGTAAAGAAATAGTTACTAAGAGGGCCTGGGGTATAGTGCAGTTAGAGTGCGCTTGCCTTGCTTACAAGGCCCTGAGTTCAAACCCAGCACAACCAGTCAAAGGAGTTTGCCAAAAAGCAAATAGGGCTGGAGAAATGGCTGAGCAATTAAGAGCACCGGCTGTTGTTCCAAAAAAACCCACAGGTTTGATTCCTATCATCCACATGGTGGCTCACAACCATCTATAACTCCAGTTGCAGGGGATCTAATATCTTCTGACTTCCAAAAGCATCATGTACACGCATGCAGAACACAAATACAACATAAATACATGCAGGGAAAAATACTCATACCCGTAAAAATAAATATGTAAATAAATATATTTCACAATATGAGAAAGCGGAGCAAATGGAAAGCTATAAGCATAAAGCAGTATACAATAATTTCATTACATTGTGACGTTTTGCCCATTGTATTTCACATCCTGGGCTTATGAAACAGCCTTGTGCTAGAGAAGAAAGGGCAATAGGAGAAAAGGAGGTAGCTTTGAAAATGGCACAGAGCCTTCCTTCTTCTCCAGGGATTAAAGACTTGGAGGAATGGGAAGATTAAGGAAAGAAGTTAAATGAAATCTCTTTCTGAAAGATAGAGTTGTGAAGCCCTGCAGATCAAATCAGAGCATTTGGAATTAGCTGGGAACTGTGCAGTTGAGTGAGGCTTCAGGGCAAAGTAGCCTGCTGTGGCATTGCATTGGGCTTTTAGTTGTTCACTAAGTGGGGAAATGTCTTCCAAGGGCTTTTATATGCCTGGGTTATCAATAATGGCCAAGTTAGTAGATTAAACGAGTTGCTTGTGATTAATCTGCACAGATAAACAACTCCAGTGTGCCGTGGTAACGGAAACACTATTTCCAAAGTGTGGATATTGCACACTGAGAACTTCATGTTTTAAAAGAATATTGCTTATGATGATAGCTAAGTGAAGTCCTTTACATTTGGAAAATAGTTATTATAGTTTAATAGTGTAAGTGGACCAGCAGCTAAAATAAAATAAGGTAATTATAGACCAGTGGCTTCATAGGCTAAAATGTGTCTGAAGCTTAGGGAATTAGTCATGATCCTTTATATACAGCATGCTGTTGGGAGCTCACAGACTGTCACATTATCGTTCTCCATGTAGAATCATTGTTTGTCTTTTCTGCTTAGATTTATGGAGAGAATTCTTCTTGCGCAGGAAGAGCATTAAGGAATATTATTATCGTTCAAGGAGCCGACCTGGTAAAGGACAGAGTGAACCTCAAGGGGTTTTACAGGTAACACCGTTTCTTAACACCTGTCAAAGCTCTCCTTGAGGAGTGAAAATCAAACCAGCCTGATTGTAACCTTGAGCACAGAGTGTCAGGCTGTCTCGGTATTATCAGTCGGAGGGACAGATGTGTTCTGTCTGCTCTGGATCCCCAGGGTGTTTGCGTATGGTCATGGTTAGGCTTCCGGGTCTGAGAGGATATAAAATTGCTAACTGCAAGGATTGTCTCTTTTTTGAGTCTCCTGAGATGCAGGCTCATGCTACACTGGGTACTTCAAGAGACATAGATACCACATTGGAGACATTGTCAAGTGTCTGGAAATGCTCATAGGCAGACAGAGAGAGACAGAGAGAGAGAGAGAGAAGAGAGATGAAAAAGAGAAAGAGAGAGAGAGAGCTATTCAAATCCTCCAGGTGAGAATGAGCTGCTTCCTGGGCCAGTGAATAAGGGCAGCTCTGTAAACAATAGAAGAGGATAGGCTCATGACCAGTCTTAATAAACGTCTGGAATTCCAGTGAGTTCAGTTGGAGTGTTCAGTACACGTGTTTCCCTCTTGTGGAATAATAAAACAAAAGAATATACTATTGCCTTTTTATTTTGCTACATAGAGATGGAATAACACTGAATAATACCAAATGGAAACTGTAAAAAATAAAACCAACAGAACAAAACTACCATTAATAAAGAGTCTTAAAGAGATGACATTGAAATAGCAGAATAGGGGCAGCACTCAGATATCACCAGGAGGAGGGCGGATTCCCACCATAAAGGATGTTCCTTTAAGTTATAGAAATTTAGCTTATAACAAATGCTTTTACCGCCCTGTTGTTTTCATCGGCCACAGGGGACAAGTGTTTCATTGGAAACATTTCATGATGGCCCAGATCCTGGGGATAGTGAATCCCAGAGATTTGGAATAAGAAAACCCCTGTGTGAGGTACAATTCATACACAAAATAATGAGTCAGACGGTGGTTGTGTACACCTTTAATCCCAGAACTCAGGAGGCAGAAGCAGTGGATCTCTGTGAGTTTGAGGCCAGCCTGGTCTACAGAGTGAGTTCCAAGACAGTCTCCAAACCTACAGAGAAACCTTGTCTCAAGAATCAAAAGACAACAAACAAACAAACAAACAAACGTGTATAGCTTCATAAATGTTTCTTTACTATACACTGATACAATCTTTATCCATGCAACATGGTTAAGATAGAGGGGAAATGTTGTTCTAGAAAGTTCCCTCATACCTCTTAACAATCACCAGTTTCTGCAAATACAGTGTCTGGGTGTTTTGTTCGCATATGTCAATTTTGCGCAATAATGGGATTCATGCTTGTACACAAAGAATTTCGCTCATATTCACCTCCAACCCTGCTGCTGTCCTGCCCCAATTCATGCTCTTGTGAGTCCTGCCTGTCTTCCACTACCTTCCCTTCTACTGTCTTGTCATTGTTTTGGAGTCCGGGTGGGGGTTGTGGGTGTGGGCAAGGACTTTCATTAGGATTGCTTACATGAGTGTAGTTGGGAGTTTGTTTCCGGGAGTATGGGTACTTTGCCTGTACCTCTCATTTCTCTCTCTCTCTCTCTCTCTCTCTCTCTCTCTCTCTCTCTCTCTCTCTCTCTCTCTCTCGTTAAAGATTTTATTTATTTGCCATATATACAGTGCTTGCCTGCATGTATGCCTGCAGGCCAGAAGGGGGCACCAGATCTCATTAAGGATGGTTGTGAGCCACCATGTGGTTTGCTGGCAACTCAGGATCTCTGGGAAATCAGCCAGTGCTCTTAACTGCTGAGCCATCTCTCCAGCCCCAACTCTTGGTTTTTTAGGGACCCTTTAGCAGATTATGAATCCCCAGGAGGAGGTAGGGCCCTAGCAACCCTCCCCTCTTTCTATGACAAGGTGTTGAGAAGCTCAGTCTTGTGGAGAACCTGAGTAGATAGTCACAGCTGCCCTGAGTTCAGTACAGAAACAGCCAACTTAAAGAAGAAAGGGAGAGTCCATGAAGGCAAGGGTTGGGGGTGGGTAGCAGCAGGTGGAGGAGGCAGGAAGCCGAGAGATCGAATCTTTATCCATGAGCCTGAAGCAGAGAGAACCAACAGCAAGTGAGGCTGAACTGTGAACTTCCAAAGCCTGGTCTTGGCAATGTTTTTCCTCCAGCAAGTCTCCATCTTCCCAAGTTTCCATCACCTTCCAAACAGCACCCCCATTCCACCCTCACCCCCCAGACCAAACATTCAAACACATAAGCCTGTAGGGGACATTTCTCATTCAAATCTCCACATCCAGCCACACATAAATTTAAATTAAAAACAAAAGCGAATGACATCCCGTATAGTCCCATCTGACTCTCTTTTTTAAAAGGAACATTGTATATGTAAGCCTTCATGTCTAGCTTTGGGCAAGATCGAAGAATTCATGTCAGTTACAGCAGAAGGCTATGCTGAAGTCTATGTTCTTAAGGTGTGTGTGTGTGTGTGTGTGTGTGTGTGTGTGTGTGTGTGTGTGTGTGTGTGATCTGTGGGCGTTAACTGAAATGGAAATGGACCCTAATCAGGTCCATGGAAAAAGAAACTATCCAATTTTGAACATGCTTAGGATTTTATAGGAGTACTGTGGGGAGGAAGTGTCTATTTTGTTGTAATGAGAAAAGAGCTACTGAAAGCAGGATTTAAATGAGTCCACCAGACCCAAGATAAATGACAAATAGGTATTTATTAGGGAAGCCCTCACACAGATAAAAGTAAATAACCACCACAGTTTTCCTGCTCCAGAAGATGCAGTCTCCACCCTTCTGTGAGCATGAGCCAGCCCCTCCTCTACCTTATAAGGGGTCATGTCTGCACTAGAAACCACACCCAAAGGGTGTGGCCACCACTGCAAGTTCACTGGCAAGGCAAGATTGCCCCTACAAGCGACTTTTCTGTTGTAGTTTAAGGACCAATTAATGTTCTAGGATTAAAGATAAAACACTAGTGTGGCTGCCTAGGATGGGTCATTTAAATGTGTTTGGTGGTCAGCTGGGGTAATGAGTTCCCATATGCCCTGTGAGAATCCACGGTGGCAGCTCTGGGAAGTTTTTGTCCTATAGAAAACGCATGTTATTTTCTGAGCCCTTATGTCCTTGTATGTAGGTTAATCACTAAGTACCACCACCCTATTTATGTTTTAAAGTTTAGGATCTGTGTTACCACAGACTGATTGCAAATGGGAAGAGAGGAAGATGTCAAGGAAAACAAACAAACAAACAAATTTCCCACTCCAGAGATGGGTAAAGTGCAGCCGTACACAGGGTCACGTGGGTCTGCTGATCATCACCTCCATATGGCAGTTCTGATACCTGGTATCACAGCTCTGGTTAGATCTGCTTTTACCCTTGCAGCTTCTGGATAGAGTACAAGGCTAAGAGCCATGGCAGTATTTAGATCACTCTGATCCAATCATCTCAGATTTTCATTCTTTCTGCTACCCTCTGCCCTGTAGATTGAGGTTTTTAACTTGATTGTTGTAGACCTGGTCAAAAGTCAGGGGATTAGGAATTAAATGCCTAACAGCTCATCTCATTTTATTTGCTTTAAAGATATTAAGACAGAGTTTCTCTTTGTCCCCTAATGTTTTTCCTCATCAGATGGATGGTAGGAGCAATTTAAAACATGATCATGAGATTTAGGGAGGGACAGAAAGGGGCCACATGAGATTAAAACAGTAGCTTGTTGGGGGTGGTACCCAGTTGTCTGTTAAGGTTGTCATGGCAATTCTGTGTTTTAGCATATTTGTCCCAAGCCTGTGCCTCACACAGCGTAAACCCTTCCTAAGAAGAAAGGGAAGCTAGGGGATTTGGGCTTTGTGGTCACCTGCAACACCTAAGGGATCTGTTGGGAGTGGATATCTCAGTTTCCATGTAGCTTTGATGTGTTAGAATCCACAGTTGACAGCATCCTTGCCCTTCCTCCCTGAAACTGCGGAGCACAGCATTGTTGTTGAAAAGGCCTGGACTAGGAAACCTCTTCATGGCCACCTGTGCTCAGATAGGCACAGCTACAATATAGCTACCCGGTGTAATGTGGAGGTTGGGTTTGTTGAGCAAATGTTGTATTGTGGCCTTCTGTGTTCCAAGCAGACACTCATAGAGGAATGACAAGCCTCTGTTTTGAAAATGTGAAATGAAAAAAATGACACAGTATTTAACTCATGGACTAACATGCTTTCAAAGGCCAAAGATGCTGGCTAATTGAGGGAAGCATTGAGAAATTAGTTAATTAGCACTTTGATCTCTTATCTTGAAAGGTGTCCTGTAGAATCAGAGTTAATATTGACTATTTGGTCTAATTGCATGTTTTCTCGCCACCTGTGTTCTCATTTAAAAGAATCCATATATCTGAATGCTTGTCTTTCTACCGCCTTAATGGTAACCTGCCACTGAACATGTCTGGGACTGGCTTCATTGCCCTGGAGTATCTTTCAAGTAGTGACACTTTACCAGAAAAAAAAAAAAAATCACAGTGCTTTAACAAAAGCTATACCATTCAATCCAGTAGCCCAGCCGAAGTGCAGCACTTTCTGGAAAGTCTTGATGTTGCAAGCTAATGTCTGTGTCAGTCTCAAGAGCTTGCTAACACATTTCTCTAGTTTAGAAGGACAAGACAGCATTATATTCTCACCCCTAATGTCTGCAGGATAAGGGTCAACAGTATAAGATGCATTCCCTCCCTCTCTCCTTCTCTTTGTCTCTATCTTCTTCTCTTCTTTCAACACTCTCGCAGCCTTTTTGCACAGGAAAAAGTAGAACTCGGACACCTCTACAAATGAAAACCTGTATTTCAGAATGTTTTCTTCTGTCTTTTCCTGAGGCCCACACAAATGGAAAAGTTGGCTTGATGATACCACTTCTAACAGTCTGTGGGGTTTGGTGTGTGTGCTTCAAATTCTGATTATAAAGATGACTGTGTGTGTGGTTAGTGGAATCCAGCACACATCCGGCTTCCTGATTTTATGATCTACGATGCTGCTGCTTATTGAGGTTGCTTTGGTTCCATTAAAATGATTAACAGTCGGGTTTATTGTTCTTTGAAACAAGTTTTGGGGTTCAGTCTTTAAAGAATAGAGAACAAAACTCTA
The DNA here is from genome assembly GCF_003668045.3 of Cricetulus griseus. Classification (NCBI taxonomy): domain Eukaryota; kingdom Metazoa; phylum Chordata; class Mammalia; order Rodentia; family Cricetidae; genus Cricetulus; species Cricetulus griseus. The sequence continues at coordinate 191,630,432 of NC_048598.1, forward strand.
GATTGCCGTCTATGGTCCAGTCCTGTGGAACCTTTATGGAATCATTTTGTTACTAAAGGGAGCAGGCAAAAAAAAAAAACAAAAACAACAACAACAACAACAAAAACCCAACCAAACAAACAAAAAAACTACAAATGCATGAGTGGAAAGTTCATCACTACCAATTTGAAGTCCAAGATTGAGGCAGAAGTATTCCTTGTCATAAAAGCTACTAAATTTATTTCTTCATTTGTTCAAACAAGTATGTTTCAAGATCATAAGTATGTGCCGTGAGCTCTTCTAGTTTCTGGGCATTAGTGAGGTACACAGATTCAGTGTCTAAAAACCATATTCTAGTAGCAGAATAGTAGGAGTAGATATGCATACAGAAAGATATATGATTGCTATATGTCAGGGAGCTTAAATCATGTACGCAAATTTTATTCTTAATCCCAAGGAAGTAATATATAAACATTGACCGGAAGCCGAGTAAGAGACAGTGTGTTCCTCCCCACCCCACCCTGCCCCCAACCACCCGAGGCTTGCTTATTTAAAAAAAACGAGAGCTCATGAAAGGAATGGGATCAAACATTAACTGTTTGTTTTCAGGATTTCTCATTGCTCATGGCTTTGTTTTTTGTCCAGGAGAAGCTGCGTGGGGTCAGAGCTGGTCGACTGGCTTCTTGAACACTGTCCTTTTGTCCAGTGTAGATCCATGGCCATTGGAGTCTGGCAACTCCTACTGGATATGGGAATTATGTCATCAGGTTAGTGTTCCATACTTTGAAGACACAATCACTACTTTGTTAAACTGCTAGACCAAAACATAATTGATCTTCTAGAGCATGTTACAATATAAATGGAAATTGTTTTTGAAGGTAAATTTTTACATTTTTATTTTCTAAGCAAAAAGCGACAACAGGTCATGTTTGATTCCTTTATACTTGCCACACCTTCTGTGAAAATACTTAGATGCTTGTTGATGTTAGACTTAAACCTGTAAAAAGTGTTGCCTTCCTCTCTCTTGGCAACTCTGCTCATAAATTTCTTTAATTGGAGATGTCTTTTGTTGCTTCAAATGAATGGTTTATCGTGCTGTATGTATTCAGAAACTGATTTATGAGTGGTGTGTGTGCTATTTTAATTAAGTAATCACAAACACTTAGATACGTGAGCTATGAAGATAGTTGTTCATACTGGACAGAAAATGATGTTTAGGTATAAGCTAAAGTATATGACAATCTCTCTTTTCTTAGTTGAACCCGGGGCGCTGAAAGGGTAGAAGCCAAGCAATTTGTTCTTTATTTATTTCAGTCTCTCAGATGCTAGTTGGTACTGGTAAGACCTTGTTTCTATAGATTGTAAATATTAAGGGCAATTCCTGGTATCAGTGTGAAAGGATGGCACAGATGAGGACATGGTTGTAATCGTCTTAGTAACACCTAGCTCCTAATACTCTTATTTGGAAAGTCAGCTAACTGTTTTTGAGGAGCAGAGCTGTGACTGGCTCATTGGCTAGCATCAGGCTTCTGGTGGGTGACACATTTTGTGTAAAGGCCTTTTGGAACCATCTCTAAGTTTTGATTCCATTAAAATAGGATTTCCCAACTTTGACAGTATTGGCACTTTGGCAATTCTTTGTTGTGAGGGGACTGTCCTGTCCATATAGGATTTTTGGCAGCATCCATTTCTTTCTCCTTCTAGGCACCAGGTGCACACCCCTCCATTATTAGTTATCAAAAATGTCTCCAGACATCACCTTGAAGCAGGGGCACAATGACCCCCAGTTGAGAGCCACTAATTTTGCTAACCAAACCTTGCTTTCATGCTGTTTGTTTGGCATTTCTTGCCACCCCTCTTTGAATTGATACTGATTTGGCCAGCACTCTTCTGCGAAGCAGAAAACCTATAAAATATATTGGTCAACATTCAAGCAGTGAAATTGACTAACCAATATGTCCTTTCATTTTATTGAGAGTATAAGCTTGAGTGAAGCTTGAATTATGTTATCTGACCTTTGGTTTCCTCCTAATCATTGGGTTGTTCACTTTATTATTTGATTCGTGACTCTTAAAAAAAACCTAAGACCTCTTTGTTTGTTTGCTTCCAACAGTGGACCAACATCTATACTTTCAAGATAATTACGTTTTCTACCAGTTTTCTTCGGAAGAATGTAGCTACTTGTACTGTGAATTTGAAAGAGAAGAAGAATGGCAAAATGGGGTGAAACTTTTGCTGCAGCTGGTGCATCTCATTCCTGCTAGAGCTGGCATCTGTGACCTGTGAGTAGCATGTTGGGTATGGCTGTAAACTGTTGGTTCTTAGAGAACGTGTCCTACGTCCTGGGACTGCTCTGCTCCGTCAGACCACTATCTTGTTTGAGTGGTAGGAAAACTATTCCCAAGTTTGGAAAGGTAGACACAGTGTTGGAGATTCATCCTAGCTCCTACATGGCTCCATTGCTATTTTGATCCTCGGCGTGCTTTCTCCGCCAGCTGCAGCGCGATGGTGCTCTGTTTCGCTACTGAATAAGTGGATGATCTAAATTAAGTATAAACATATGATTGGGCTGAAGTTGAATGAAATAATAACTCATATCTTATCCATGCTAGTCATGACTGTGCTAAGAAGGGGCTCAACAGACATTTCTGAAAATAATCTAGAAGCAGTGTTTGGCGAATTAAAGCATTTGAGTCATTATCACATGAAGAAAGTGAATCACTGTATGATTAAAATAATTAGAAGCAGCTTCCTTGAGTCGTGATATGGGGATTATGATATGCCTTCTTTATCCTTGGCAACAGTGACAAGCTGGTTACAGAAAGGAGTTGCAGGTTGAAATGCCAGTTCGATCACTCATAGATGTAGAACCCTTCAGGTATCAGAACACTGTCCCATACTGTTGACTCTTCTGGCTTTTAGAAGGCAAATGGAATTGTCCTTATGTCTCAGGTGAGAGTATAGCTTCCAAGAGATGCCTTCCTGTGACCATAACAAATGTAACTTAGGGGAATGGAGAGATGGCTCAGCGGTTAAGAGCACTTGCTGCTGTTCTAGAGTACTTGGGCTCAATTCTCAGCACCCACATGACAGCTCATAGCTGTCTATAACTCTAGTTCCAGGGGATATGACACCCTCACACAGACATATATGCAGGCAAAACACCAATGCACATGAAATAGATTAGGGTGCTCCAGTGTGCAATTAGTTAGCATTTGGTACTTATACCAATGTAACTTAGTTTTATGAGCTAAGAAGTGACACTACTGAGTAGTTAGTTCAGACATAGCAAATGAAAATTCTTATATTAACAATACATTTCCAAAAGAAAAGTTGGGTGTCAGCAATATGTTTCATGTCAGGCACTATACCAGACACATGCCTTATAATCTCTGTTTTACCTCAGAAAGATTCTTGAAGGCAAGTACTGTTAATTTCCACTTATAAGTGAGGAAATGGAGGCACAGAGTTCAAGTAACCTGTCCAAGGTCACACAAACGGAGAGTGTAGACATCTGTTTACCTTTATTACCTCAGCTTTTTACATCTGCTGTGACGTGTTCTCAGAAGCTGTGGAATAGCCCTAGTATCCCTTCTGAGAATTGTAAGCACAAGTTACGGAAGTGTTAGACTGAACTGTGAAGTGATTATGGGCTTGCCACCACCACTGTTGACAGAGGACCTTGAAACAGTAATGTAGATTCCAATGACACTGAAGAAGCATGACATGGGATATCCTTTATTGTAATATATTCTTCATAGAGGTTGGACATATCCAAGAAAGGTCAAGGCACAGGCCAGTAAACTCCAAGGAGCTCCTAAAGAAGAAGTGACCTTCTTTTTAGTCAGACACTGACCATCACTCCATCCAAATGAAAGACTGTCATTCTTTGACAGCATTCTTCTACCATTTCCTGCCTTGTGTGCATGATGGAGGTGTGGAAATCCCTGGGTACACTCAGAGTAAGAGGGCAGGAGTAGTTTAATCCCCCACACCTCCCCAAGTAGCAAGTTTTAGGAATGCCAGTGGACGAAAAAGCCTTGTGATGTGTAAATCCCAAACCTGCTCTAATTTCTAAAAGTGACAGTTATTTAAAACAAAACAAAACAAAAAAACCAACAAAAACTCGAGCCCTAATATCAATTCCAGATTGATTACAATCTTTTGTCACATTGAGTACTGTGGATGCGAAGTCAGGTCTCAGGGTTTGAACCACCTGTAGTACTCCATGTCCACCAGTGAATTTTGATCGTTTGGTGTGAACCTGAACCTTGGGTCACAGTTACTAACTGGTACACATGGTCGCTGAGGAGCTAAGGACCTGGTTATTCTTATTATAAGTACCAAGCATAAAAGGAAAAAAGGGTTACTAAACCGCAGTTCTCTTCAGGATAGGGAAGATACGTCCTTCCTGCATTAGAGGTGTGAGCCAACTTCTCTGCAGCCGTAGAGTCTCTTAGATTTCTGAAAAATAGACATTGAGCTATCCCCCTTGGAATAAAGGATGGTCAGAGAAAGGATGCCCAGGGACTTCGTCCTCTTTCAGCTGGATTGCCACAGCACCTCCCCTGGTTCCTGCACATATTTTCACCATACCTCTTGCTTTGACCTAGAAATCCCTATTGTTTCAGACTTCAGCCCACACTGCTAGTGTTAGGCTCTGCTCCTCCTTCTGCCTCTCTTTCCTTGTTAAGTTCTGCCCAACCCTCAAGGGGGAGCCCAAGTCCTACCTTGCCTATGAAGTTTCCCCGATGTCATTGGACTGTCTTGGACTGGTGTTTGGTAAACCACTGCTCTCATCATTCTTGGTGGTTTTAAAAGGGAAATCCATTCTTCTAGGTCATTCTTAACCTGGTGTTGTTTCGCTTTTATTCCTTCTAACTGAAGTGCTCTCTGAAGTCCTTTGATTCTTATGCTTTCCATTTGTAAAATAAAACCCCCATCCCCGTGGCGCTTTTAATAACCTATTTGATATTTGAAAGCTATTAAGGTCTACCTACGCAATTCCACAGTGGGTCCCCCTTGGTTTCCCATGCTCTCTAAATGACTTTAAAATGATGCCAGAAAACCACTTAATGTCCCTCTATAAACACAAATCTCTTCTGAACAAATGTATTTTTTTAAAAAGAAAAAAAATAAAAGGGATTTTATAATTTTTAAAAAAAGGATGTTGTCTACCACAGAAAGAGATGGAGCTGGGTAAGCTTGCAGCCTAGTTTGAGGAAATAAATACACTGCTCTCTGTGAAATGGTTTTTATGTCCCCTAAAAGAGATAATTAGAAAGGATTGAGTTGGTTGGCAGGTTACAGCTTCGGGGAAAGGGACTACTAGTAGTAGCACCTCGTTCAGACAGAAGCCCAAATCAAGTTACCCAGAATGAACTTCTTCCTGACTCTCAGTTTTTTTAATTTTGGGTGGGTGGAGAAGAGAATGAGTGAAGACTGAGGAAATAACAGTGTCAAGAAAGACAGCCAAGTAGTTCCCTTAGGGCTTGTATGTTGCTTCTTCCTGATGAGAACCTGCCTGAGAGTTGAGGCTTTGTGAAGCTAAGGTCAGCTCCACTGCAGCGTGGTACCTCTCATCTTGCAAGGGCTCTGAGCAGTCTGCCATTGGCCTCTGAATGCATAAAACCATAGCCTTCCAGTTACAGATAGGTAACACTGATACTATAAAAGACTTGCTGAGGATTGCCGATGCTCAACTCAGGTTATACACACAATATATGTAAAAAGGAAAAAAAAATAAAACCAAATAAACATGGTTTTCTTGCTAAGAGAGATGGTGTCTGTCTTCTACATAAGCACCCATCGTTTTTTTGTTTTGTTTTGTTTTGAATAGTCCAGGAGTTCCTAGTTTTGGTCTAATGCAGTAAAGTTAATCAAATCCAGTGTCTGCTCTTGCACAAGATGCCCTGTGGGATATGATGAGTAGCGGAGTCAGGGGGGTTACTTTGAGAGAGATGTGGAGTCTCTCATGTCTGACGGGAGGCTTTCTCTACTTAAAGCTTCCTTGTGATGATTACAAGCCTACTGTGTTCCCAAATAAGATGGTTGACTTTCAGTTCTGGTCTTACTGGACAGGTCAGCATCTTTGACTCTATGACACTGCTCTTTGGAAAGCAGCCTTTGCACTTGCTTCCTGAGACCTCATCTGTTGGCTCTGCCATCTCTCTGGCTGTACTGTTTATGCTTCCTTTCTGACTTCGTGCACTCTGTGTTCCAAGACCATGCAGTTTGGGGCCTTGCTTGATCCTGGAGGAGATGCCTTTAGACCAGTCAATTCTGTTTCCTACTCCTTTGGATAGTAAAGAACTCATTTGTGCAAGTCCTTTTCATATGTGGACTGATCAATGCAAAATCTGCCTCCTAGTCTTCTCTTTGGGGCTTTCCCCTTGCCCTGACCACTGCAGGCATCAGGGATAGCCCCTGTTTTCCAGAGTCAGGTAGAACTATTCAAAGTAGCCATTCTTCTGTTTATTTATATCCTGTCTCACTTGCCCCCTGTGGGAAACACAGAAAAAGGTTATTGTTTAGGCTTTCTCTTCTGCCTCTGCCTTGCTGATCCTGGGGCTTCTTCCTCTTGTAGCCTTTGGTGTGATGTGTCTCCTCCTACTGGGAACTGCGAGTAACAGATTGTCATTTCAATAGCACTGGTTTTTTCAGATCTCTGTCCTCAGGCTGGCCACATACTTTTAAATCTCTTACCTCTTAACACAAAGTGTTGGGAGTTGAGTTGTTGGTTGTCTCTGCCTTTTCTACTTCCATCAGCTCTACAAAAATGACTTCCAAATCCCAGGGCCTGTGTGCTGCCTCAGCATCCTGTGTAAAAGCATTGCCTACCAGCTAAGACCCCCTTCCTGCCTCCTCATTCTTCTACCCTGCCATAGTTTCCGTCTGACACACATAAGCAGCACAAGGCATTCTAGTTCCTGAGTAGTGTATGCTTCATAGCTCTGACTTGGGAGTTCAAGATCAGGTCTGCCATTTATTCCTGTCCAAATATGCCCTTTGTCCTTCTGACTTTTCCTAATTAGATTCTCAGGACGTTTGGGCAGGAAGAAAATAATGTCTTCATAAACAAGCACTTTTTTGAGTAGGAAATTTTTTTTCATGATGGAACTTGGCATGTTTTATATTTGGTTCATAGGTGAAGAAAGTTTCCATTTATCTCTTTAGATTATTATAAGATTGAACCGGTCTTATCTTTGTCATTTCTTGTTACTCCTTCAGCCACGGAGGTGCTGAGTTCCCCCAAATTTGCAATGTTTATAGACAAAGATTATTCCAGGTGTGGGAAACTGATTACTTATCCGTAACAGAATGCATCTATATTTGAGAGTAGTGCAGGGATTCTAGCTAAATGTGAACTTTTGTAGTTACTTGTGTTAGCATTTGTAATGCAGCTGCTTAATTAAGTGGTAGTCATTTATCTTCAAATCCCCAAAATAAAATGTGAAAAAGAGATCCAAGGACTCCTGATTTTATTCAGCTTTAGGTTGGTTTTTATCACTGTGTACCTGGTCCCAGGAAGCCCAGGACAGTCAATTTATTGCTGCTCAGAAAATCTTTTCTGTCAGCATACCTAGCCAGCTGGTGATGGAATAAGAGAGACCAGAGCCAACTAAGTGGGTTACAAAGTGGTTAGGGTTATATATCTGATAGGGATTGAAGGCCTGGACCAAAGGAAGCAGAACTGGAGGAAGGGATGGGAAAGAATGTGATTGGCTGTGGGTGGTGTGTGCAGAAAGGATGGATGGCCACAGGGTATCAGAACACCATGATGGGAGGGGGAGAAAAGAAGCAGTGTGGCTGAATTTTAATTCATGGGGCCTGTGATTCCCATGTGTGTGGCTGAAAATCAGATTACTGGAATTGGCACCCAGAGCCCCTTGGAAGGCAGGTAGAGGAACTAGGCATGCTCAGCAGGCTTCCAAGACACCTGGGAATTCTAGGTGTGAATCTGTAAAGATCATGGTGACCCAGGAGGTAAAAGCAGGCTGCAGGTTACAGCCGACTCCAGGAAGAGCATCACACTAATTCTGGCTGAATATCTTCAGAAACGTTTCTGCCAAGGCCTGTTTGTGCTGGGAGTAGGATGAAAGATAGTTCTGCCTCTGAGCAGGGATGGAATTACTTTTCTTGAAGGCAGCAATAGCTCAGCTACTGCTCATGAAATAATGAACACCAGTCATAGACACGGGGACTTCCCTTGGAATCGCAGGTCCTCTCTGCAAACTTTTGAAGAAGGATTCACAGCATAGTCTGTGCTAATGCAAAACTGCCTCATGCCTGCCAACTAAACTTTCAGGTGTTGTGTGTGTTAGATCATTTAAGGCAAGCTGTAGAGGGACAGAAGGTGGGAGAGAGAGAGAGAGAGAGAGAGAGAGAGAGAGAGAGAGAGAGAGAGAGAGACTGGTCTGACCTTATATGGGACTATGTTTTATTCACCTTGAGGAGGAACTTCTGTCACTCATTTGTGCAGAGCGCCAAAATGCCTACAAAGGTTGGGTTATGGGCCCTTTATAGAGGCAGAAATGACAGCCATACCCTAGTCCTTCCTTCCCAGAACTGCTTGGCCTGGCTGCCAGGGAAGCTGGGAAGTGTAGTCTTTTATCAGGAAACAATCAGTTTGGGTCTGAAAAGGCACTTGCAGTCACTGCTTTATTTACCGCAGAGATAGCCAGATGCAGCCACATAAGCCCTTGCTCAGTGCCGTGCTCTGTGGTGCACTTGTTTCTTAATTTCCTGTCAGCCGTGTTCAGTCACCAAGCCAAAGCATATAAGCCAGGTTCGGTGGCTTGAGTTGTGTGGATTTACGTCTTCTCTCAGCTGTCAGCATAGCCTCCTTTACAAGGAAATGTGAACTTTAGCCATAAGGATCGTTGTTTGAAATACTCACCATGCAGGTGACTTTTAAAAGGACACACAAAGCTGAGATATGTTCAACTTCCTCTGCAGATCTTTAGCGAGCTAGCTGTTCAAACGCTTAGCCGCTACACCATTTAGCAGCTACACTGGCAGTGAGGGAGTGCAACAGCCAGGCTGGGCTCCATAGCTGCATCTTCCAGCTCTTGTAAAGGCAGTGGCTTGTATTCCTTCCTGAGATTTGAAGACCCTGACTTTCTCTCTGATAACAAGTGACCAATGCTAGAATTCATCAACTAGAATCGAGTGACCAATGCTAGAATTCAGCAACTAGGCCATCCCTTCTTATAAAGTTGCTGCTCCGTTCTCTAGAAAGTCGGAGAAGGCCTCATGCGTGCCCTCAGGCAAATGCTCCATCTGGCTCACCTCAGCTACTGAGATGGGAACCAATCCGTGGACTGCGTTTCTGATACTTGACTCTACAGATCAGTCACCATGAATCTCTCATCTCAGGATGTGCTGAAAGGGGCTGCTTGTGGAAATAGTTCTAGGACATAATTCTATGTATTTACTTGGTATTGATTCACTGTTTTCCTTGGACCAAACCAGGAAAATAAATGTGATTTATAAGACTTTTTTTTAAAGTAGAAACACATTTGTATAAATAATAAAGATGATTTTTTTCCTAAACAAAATAATCTTATACCAATATGTTTCATTAATTACTTGATATTTGCATAACTTTTTTTCCTCTTCACCTAAGCTCTGATTTTCTGAAAAAGGAAAGTCTTTCTGTATTTTGTTGTTGTTTTGTTTTGTTTTATAATTTCCACCATGGGATTAGGCCTAAAACATACTATTTCATAATGAATTTATTTGGGCGGAAACTCTAATGTAGTGGAAAATTCACATTTTATAGCTTCACAGTTTCATTTAGATTTGGGGGTCATTCAATACTTCATTACCTTATGTTCATTTTTTTTTTTTTTTTGTTCATGGCCGTATCTGTAGATCAGGTATTGTAGGGTTACCCTGTGATGCCATGTAGGGAGCAGCTCTTGGTCCCTAGCTGGCACATTGTATAGAGGTAACTGGATAATTGATTCTGAAGAACAACTGGTTGGGAAAGGATTGTGTATCTTTGGCTCTGTCAACACAATGTTGTTTGCATACTTTTACTCATGATGTAATGACAATGTCATACTTTTTGCCCTTTATTTCCCGTAACTTGGTAGATGGATTTGAGCAACCAGCCCTAAGGATTAATTTGTTGTTTGTTTTTCAAAGGTCTCATCAGAAAGTGGAAGACTCAGAAGAAAGCAGCGATGAAATTCTTGCTCGGCTAACATCTGCGGTAAGACAGTTACCCTATGTGATGGGAGAAATAATGAGAACAGATCACAGAAGGGAGGCAGTTTAGGGACGGCTGCTTGCTGTTGAGAGAGGCCCAACACAAGGTGCTCGAAAGTGGTTTGACTGGACCTTGCTGGAGGCTCCAGTGGTATCACAGACACTTCTGGTGAAAGGTGTTCATAGTCTTCATGCTATGCCCCTGGGCTTTGGAATCCAGTGTGACTTAACCTAGGGACAATGGTAACTTACTACACAAAAGGGAAAATATTGTTTCTTTAGGCAGAGAAAGGACTCTTATTAGACAGCAAAAGGCAAGGGCAGTGGTTTAGTTTTTAGTATTACAACATTGTCAGCATATTCTGTAAGGCCATTGTAAAGAGTGGTCAGTGGCTTTGGTGGCTGAAGGGCAATTCATGACTTTCTTTGTTGTAAAAGCTGGCAGTCAATCAGTCAATACTAGATTTTTTTTTTTTTTTTTTTGAGAGAGGGTCTCATTCTATATCCCTGGGTGGCCTTGAACTCACAGTGATCTTCCTGCCTCTACCACCAGAATAATGGGATTAAAGGTGTGGGCCATCAAGTGTGGCCCTGTGGGTGCTAACCATTAAGCTCATTTTTTGACAGGCTCTAGGTATTTAAATCGTTATGCATTTGTCTTGGCAGTTTCTGAGAAGCTTTCCTAGCCTCCCTGAAGATTTCTTTAATGCTGCTTTAATACCGTCATCCTAATTTGCCTCTCTTACTTTGATCAGTACTGTGACTGAAAACAACTTGGGGAGGAGGGTTTAAGGGTTTATTTTAGCTTACACTTTATAGTCCCTCATCAGGGGACAGCCAGGCAGAAACTCAAGGTGGAGCCTGGTGGTAGGAACTGAAGCAGAGACCACAGAGAAACATTATGTACTGGCTTGCTCCACCTGGTTCATGCTCAACTACCTCTCTTATATAGCCCAGGCCCCGTTTTCATGGCTGACACTACCCACTGTAGGTGAGGTGCTTCTACATAAATTAACAACAAAATGCCCCACAGACACGCCATAGGCCAATCTGATGGAGGCAATTCCCCAATTGAGGTTCCTGCTTTCCGGGTATGTCAAATTGATAACCAAGATTAGCCCTGACACCCCTTAATAAAACTCTAATTGTAGAAAATCATGCTTGATTGGGTTGTATGTGAATGAAACTGCATGGGGTGTGATACACCAGGTCTCACCACAGGGACACAACTTGAAGGATGAAAGCTCTTTACTGCTCTGTAATGTGTTTAGAAGATAATTTGGGACTTAATATAATATGGTAAGCTTTGATGCAGAACCTCACACAAAAGGAAATCTTGACAGTGTGTTAGGAAAATATTTAACAACACACTTTTAGGTTAACATATAGAACAAGAAGGAGTTGCTTGTTTTATACAAAACAACAATTACCATCTGAAAACCTCTCACTAAGTCTGATGCCATGTTAAATATACCTTCTGTGCATGTGTGTACACACTCTGCTAAGTTGCGAGACAACACTGGGAAGTAGCTGGCATCATTTCTGTTTCATAGGTAGCAAAGCAAGCAAAGGTTAGTTAACTCCAAACTAAAGTCTAAGCTAAAAAGAAGCAGAAGTCGAATTTCTCTTTTACATTTCCCTAGGAGAAGAGGCTATTACAACCAGCTACTTAATTACTGTAGAGTATCAGTTTCTCAACAGCTTCTTTTCCTGTTTGGTATCTTTGGTGGTTGAATGAGAATAACCCCCGTAGGCTCATATATTTGAAAGCTTAGTCATCAGGGAATGGCACTACTTGAGAGGGATTAGGAGGTGTGGCTTTGCAGGGGTTGGTCTGGCTTCCTTGGAAGAAGTGTGTCACTGGGTGTGGGCTTTGAGGTTTCAGAAGGCCACGCCAGCCCAGCATCCCTTTCTTTCTGTTGCCTATATATTCAGAACTGTCGTCTATTTCTCTGGCTCTGTGTATCTGCATGCCACTATGCTTCCTGCCATGATGACAATGGACTAAACCTCTGAAACTGAATCAAGCCTCAACTAAATGCTTTCCTTGGTAACAGTTGCCATGATCATGATATCTCTTCATAGCAGTAGAACACTGACCAAGACAGAAGTTGGTACCACGAGTGGGGTATTTCTGTGACAGCCTGATCATGCTGCTTATTGGCAGAATATAGACTTTGGGACTTTGGATTAGGAAAGTAGTTGAATGTGTTAAGTGGGGCTTAATAGGCCATACTACTAGGAGTTTGGAAGCAGTGGTGCTGAGAGCCATATAGATTACAACAGCCCAGTTCAAGAAGTTTCAGAGGAAAATATATTAAGTGGCCTGGAGACCATTCTTGTGATATTTTGTCAAAGACTGTGACTGCTTTCTGCCCTTGTCCAAACAATTTGTGCCTAAATTGAGTCGACGTTTGTAGAGGAGATTTCAAGGCAGCCTAGAATTGCCTCTGTTGGGTGGTTATTAGTGATCACTCTAACGCACATCTATAATGAAAAGAAGCAAACTGAGCAAGAGAAAGTAAAAAATGTACAGTTTGAGGAGAAACGGAGCATAGAAAATGTAGTAGAGCTAAGTCCAGCACTCAAGGAAATAAAGAAGTTTAAGAAAATCCTGATGCTAAATGGAATAAAGGGAGTGGCTTCAGAGCAAGACCCCACCCAGCTAAGCTTCCAACTTGTGAAAAGGAATTAAAGAAAAAGCTTAATAAATAAAGGAAACCATCAAAAAAAAAGAGAGAGAGGAAAAAATGATGAAAATGTTTTTGAATAAGGGGGCCAAGTTCCAGCCCCAGCAAGCTGTGGAACTTGGCAATTTCAGTTACATAGTTCTTGCTTTAGAGTCGAGGATAGAAAAAAAGGATTATGGTCTCTTCCTCTGTGGCTAATGTAAGCTGCTGTGGACAGACTGGGTCAGGAATGTCCCTTCATAGAGGTCAGGGAGGCTTTTGTCTGAAGCTTCTTGAAGGTAAAGCCTGGATTGTGTTGGAGACTCCAAGATGTTGGTGTTGCCAGAACCATGAGAAACTTGCCAAGGAAAGCTGCTAACAGGGAGTGAAACCAGCCCAAGAGAGAGAAGTGTGTTACTGTTTATCGTTCCAGTTGTCAGCTTGAACCTGAGAGAGTGTGGCCTAAAAATGAGGCAGACTAAGCTCTCATGCAACATCCAACTTTATTCAGATCATCGGACAATTTATACTCTGAGGGTTAAGAAGAATCAGGAGCAAGGTCTTCAATCACAAGGACAAGCAATGTGTGGCAAAAAAAAACATGTTTTTTTTTTGTTTTTTGTTTTTTTTTTTTCATAGAGGCATATGGAATAGCAACAGGTGAAGGAAACTCACCTCTATGCACTATACCTGAGAGGGGCACAAAAGCTCACTCCAAGAACAATGCTGTGTTTTTGAAGAAACTGAGGTCACAATACTCATGTCTCATTTACTTGGAGTTCTCATAAGCGCTCATAAAAATCTCTTCACACAGCTCCATTCTTGGACCCTATGTATTGCAGTCAACAAAGCAGAAAGGAATTGGAGATCTGAAGAGCCCCTTAACATCAGCCATGGAAATGCAGAATCTGGAGTTTGCACTGCTGTTTCTCAGTCTTGCTGTGGTCCAGTATTTTCTCCCATGATCCCTTTCCTCCCTTTGAAAGTGGTGATGGATATCCCGTGCCACTGTGATTTTACATCAAGTCACATTAGTCTCAGAAGAGACTTTTAACTTCTGACTTTTAAACAGCCTTGAGACCATTCGAGACTATGGGAGCTTTTGAGGTTGGACTGAATGCATTTTTACGTTTAATCATCTGGCTGCAAGCCTGTGGGGGCCAGGGAGTGGAATGTGGTGGTCCCCCATAGACTCATCTATTTGAAGGCTGAGTCATCAGGGAGTGACACTGATTGAGAAGGATTAGGAGGTGTGGCTTTGTTGGAGGAAGTGTGTCACTAGGGGTGGTCTTTGAGGTTTCAAGGGCCCAAGCCAGGTCCAGTTTCTCTCTCTTTCTGCTGCCTGTGGATCCAGATGTGCTACTCTGAGCTCTTCCAGCACCATGTCTGCCTGTGTGCCACAATGCTCCCTGCAATGATGAGTGAAGATGGTAATTTTCTGTCCTACCAGATCCAGCCACCCTTCAGCCCCAAATAAACACACAGAGACTATATTAATTATAAAACTGTTGGCCGATGGCTTGGACTTCTTACTGGCTAGCTCTCTTAATTATTGACCCATTTCTATTAATCTAAGTACTTCCGTGTAGTCTTATCTTACTGGAGAAGGGTCCAGACCTGTTACCCTTCCTCTGAAACATGGTGTCTCCGAGGCCTCCCTCTCTCTCCTCACTCCTTCCTCTCGTAGCCCCCGTCTATCCTTCCTGCCTGGCTATTGGCCAAACAGTGTTTTATTCATCAACCGGTAAGAGAAACATACACTAGAAGGACATCCCTCATCAGATGTGAAACTGTAAGGAAGCCTCAGTTAAATGCTCTTCTATGTAAGAGATGCTGTGGTCATGGTGTCTCTTCACAGCAACAGAACACTGAATAAGTCCAAGGTTGTGAGGGAGCTCATTTTCCGTCAGCTATGAACTTGTCCCAGAATTCCTAAGATACTTTCTTGTAAGAAGTTTTATTCTCATGTTTCCTCCCTTTGGGAATCCTACTGTATAGATAAAATGATCCAAATCTACCACCATGAACCATGTCCTGGTTTCTCCTAGGTCTTTGTCTTATTTCTTTCCCATGCCTTCTTTTCCACAGACCTCTCTTGGGTAATACTTGTCAGAGAGCCAGCAAATCCTAATGAGAACCATTGTCTTGTCAGGCAAAGCTTGACACACTATGAAAGTCCAAGACTGCATCTTCCAGAGTACCTTGTCTTCCCAGACCTCCTGTACCTCTAACAGTACTTATCCCCATGTTTTCCCCTTGCTTGTGTACAGAGCCTCTCTCCTTTGCCATGTGTCATCTTTTATACAACTCTTTATTCCCTTTCTTGGTGTAAGAGGATTAAAACATCTAGCATTTCTTTAATCTCTCTTTAATAACTCAACAATTTGAATTCGAATGTGGAAAAATTCCCTGTCTCAGGGAATGCCTGGGCATGGCGGTGACGAAGCCTTTGCTGTTGTCATCAACTATTCTTTTATTCATTATTTCGGTGACATCCTCAGCCCAATGTGACCACTTGTTTTGTTGGAAATTTCGAGTTCCGTGAGGCAGCAAGAGCGCAGTGTTTGGATTCTCTGAATCCTTAAACAGGTAGGATACTAAAGTCGTGTTCAGTGTTTAAGCCAAACCAGCCATGCCTAAAAGTTGTTTTCACCATGGGGTGGGGAGAGTGGAGGGATCAGTGACATTGAGTACATAATGAACCCAATCATGTGATCTTTTTAAACACTTTGAGCAATGATTTTTTAAAATGTAAACACTCATTTCCACTCGCCCCTTTCCTGTTGTCTCCCTTTTCTTTATGGGAAATGGAGAAGTGGAATGTCATTAATCTCCTTCTCTCTTTCTCTCACTGACCTGAGTGAGCTTGTCTATTCCGTGAATGAAAGTAAGCTCCTCCCACCCCACCCTGGAATGACTAAACCTTCTGTTTGGCTGCCTCAGGGTCACACACATTGCATGTACCTTACACCTTTTATCTGCGGGAAATATAAAATTCCTGCTTGGAATCCTCTGCCTGCCTCTGGCCCTTTCAGTGGTACAAGACATATGTGATTTGGGGAGGGGCCAGGTAGATTGAGCATCGAGAGGAGGTTATCAAGTGAGGCCCACTGTGGAACTGGGCGTAGCTCTGTGGTAGAAGGCTCATTTCTGGTGGCGCTTCTGGTTTTTTTCTAAGAGCGACAGGGCTTGTTCCTCCTTCCCTCCTTGTGTGTCATTGCTGCCTTAATCCTGCTAGGATGTTCAGAGTCCTCTGGGTGTGGACTGAGGATCTCTGGGGTCCTGTGAAGAGGCAGGGAAAGTTCCTTCAGTTTTTCATAGGTAGCCTTTCTCAGTGACGCTTCACAAGCATGCGTACTTTTACACTGCATATGT
The DNA here is from genome assembly GCF_003668045.3 of Cricetulus griseus. Taxonomy (NCBI): domain Eukaryota; kingdom Metazoa; phylum Chordata; class Mammalia; order Rodentia; family Cricetidae; genus Cricetulus; species Cricetulus griseus. The sequence goes on from NC_048598.1 coordinate 191,646,670, forward strand.
GTTTGCACATGTTTTCTCACGTTGCATGCCTGTTACACATCAACTGTATTCTCTTCTTCCTGAGAATAGATTACCCAAACCTCATACAGTACACATCTCAGCACATGCATAAACAGCCTCAGAAAATTAACTTCCAGAGTCTGGAGGATGCCTTAGTGGTTAAAAGCACTGGTTCCTCTTGCAGAAAACCTGTGTTTGGTTCCCAGCATGCACACGGAGGATGCTAACTGACTGTTACTCCAGTTCTGGGAGAGCCAGCACCCTCTTCTGACCTCTACAGGCAACAGGAACACACATGGTGCACATACATGTGTGTAGGCAGAACACTCAGGCATGTAAAATATATTAAAGAAATCTTTACAAAGTTAAAACAAAATCAGTTTCTAAGTCACCATCTCTAATTCCGGAAAAAAAATATCCAAGCCTACCCAGATATGATAATCTATTGAAATTCTGCATCTAAGAGTTGATCTGTGGGAGCTGCACTATGTGTGTTGTTCAGTTTATTGTCATGAGCCCAGTGTCCCCATCTTAGTTAATCTGTTCAAAGATTTGGTACATAGTTCAACCATAAAGTACATGCTAAAAGCATGGAGTTCAGTCCCTAGCATCTCCCTCACCAGAAAAAAAAACATTCAAGCCAGGCATGATGGTATGTCTGTAATCCCAACACTTGGGAGGTAGAGACAGGAGGATTAGGAGTTTAAAGCCAGACTCAAACATATAGTTACTTTGAGGCAAGTCTAGGCTGTGCAAGATTATCTCAAAAAACAAGAAAAAAAAGTGGTGGACACACACACACACACACACACACACGATTGCAATCTGTCTGGAATCATGTGACTAATGCTTAGTAATGAATGAATCCCTTGGGAATCCAGGAAGAAGGCCGAATGTGTGTTTTCACATGTGTGCATTGTGAAGAGTAAGGAATGTTTGAGATAGGCGGTGAATTAACAGGACATGAAGCTGGCAGTGGTGGTACTCACCTCTCGTCCTAGCACCTGGACACTAAGGAAGGAGGATCTTGACTTTGTGACCAACTATGCTCCCTATAGCTACATAGCTACAGTAGATAAATAAGGATTTAAAGTAAAACAGGAGGCTACAATGGTAGGTTTTTCCTCATTGTTAACACTTAGATCGCTGTTTACTGAATGGTCTAATAGGTAAGTACGGAATTTTTAAGATTTGATGAGGAAGCATTTTTAATAGTTTTTTTATTGACCTAGTAAAATTACTAATATTGGTAACTGTGGCTGCATAGTGTAGAAGTTAATCCACATGGCTTATCAGTTTTCCTGAGCCCATTGTGTGTACTCAGATGACACAGGCCAAAAATAAATATGCCTTGGTGTATGTGTTGACGGACCCTTACCTTCTGTGAGTAGTCTGTGATGAGTGCAGAGTGCTGTGGACGTCACTGGGGGGCAAATCAGGGTGGTCAATTCGGGATTTTAAATGGTCCTGTGGCCTGGTGGTGGCGGCACATGCCTTTATCCCAGCCCTCAGGAGGCAGAGGCAGCAGATTTCTGTGAGTTTGAGACCAGCTTGGACTGCAAGAGGTAGTTCCAAGACAGGCTCCAAAGCTACACAGAGAAACCCTGTCTGGACAAAACAAAAACAAAATAAAACAAACAAACAAATATCAGGTCCTGTGGAGGGAGGGGCATTAGGTGAACATTGGGCCGTGACAGAGAGAATAGCACTGCGTTTCGAAGTAACAACAAGGGCATAAAAGCCTAGTAGTGTTTGTTACGTTTAAGGAACAAGCATGGTGTGTTGTGCATAGGTAGTAGAAAGAATCCTATATTTAACCTGGTCAGAGTAAATTGACAAATGTCTACAGTTTCGGGAGGAGGGTTGAGAATCTACTTAGGCAAAAATAGGTACTGAAGTTCCAGAGACGATTGCAACGTGTGTAAGAGACTTTATCTGTTGGACAGATTAGCAAAGGAAGAGAATCAAGCTCTTAGGTTAACCCAGGAGACCCTGTTAGCTGTCTTGCTGTCACTAAACTAATTTCAATTCAGCCGAGCCAGTCTGCACTGTGTCTCCACATGGCACTGTGCCTTGTTAGTCCAGTGTAGTGGAACTGTTGCTTTCTTGAAAACATCTGGTTGGTCTCCTCAAGAAGAAGACAGAAAGGAAGAAACCCTTAGAAACTATATTCTCTTTTTATATGTTGTGCTGGCTAGTTTTATGTCAACTTGATAGAAGCTAGAGACATCTAAAAGAAAGGAACATAAATTGAAAAAGAATCCCTCCATGACATCTGGCAGTAGGGCATTTTCTTAATTAGTGATCAATGGGGCTGACCCAGCCCATGTGGGTTCTATAAAAAAGCAGGCTGAGTGGGCTATGAGGAGCAAGCCAGTAAGCAGTTCCTCTCCATGGCCTCTACATCTGCTCCTGCGTCCAGGTTCCTTCCCTACCTGAGTTTCTCACCTGACTTCCTTCAGTGATGATCTACAATGTGGAGGTGAAAGACAAATAAACCCCTTCCTCCCCAACTTGCTTTTGGCCACAGTGTTTCACCAGTGATCCCTAACTGGGACAGAGATTGTCAGTGTCTTCACATGTCTAGCTGAGTCCTCCATCAGGGACAGAGATTGTCAGTGTCTTCACATGTCTAGCTGAGTCCTCCATCAGGGCTTGGATCTTTCATCTAGAATGTAGGATCCCCTTGCTCGTAACCCAAGCCTGGGTGACATGCTCATCCGTTCTTTTACTTTTCTTTTTCCACTTCTCCGCTCTGCTACTCAATGTGGCATCTCTAAGTCGGCCATTAAGAGGCTTTGGGGACAGACACCAGGTCAACATAGGCCTTTCTTTGATGCTACCGTTAAGATCCGTCCTCAGTTCCCTGTGAGAGCTGCCTGCAAAAGTTGCTTTGGTCTACACAGGGTTGTGTGAGGCTTCATTGGACACTCCTGCCCCATGGAACTATAAATTTTTCCATTGACTCCCTTCCCCATAATCTCTCTTCTTTCTGAATCTGTAGGACCTACCCTTCCACAGCATGTTTCCGGTTTCCTTCCCCTGGACTCACCCACCTTCCTAGAAGACCCATTTACTAAATGACTTAGCAGTAGCTCTCTTCAGGCACCCGAGAAGCATGGAAGCAATATTGCTTCTTGGAATTCTGAAATGCCTGCTGTGCCGGCACAGGAACCACCTGTCTGTCTGCTGCTGTAGTCCACCATTCCCCTTTGCTAGGCTTCTTGATGCTTTCAAATGAGAGCAGTCCCTTTGCCCATTAAGCCCCAGGGACACCAGTACTTGAGCCTGCATGAATTTGAGGCTTGCTGTCCCTGCAGCATCCCCACAATGCCTTGGAAAGGAATGTCCTTTGTTGCTCCCTACCGAGGAATTATCAGGTGCTTCCTGGAGGTGGATGAGGCTGAGGCTAGCTGAATGGTATGGGAGCTGCACAGCGCTATAGCGGTATCTTGATGGTGAACCTGTATAATGAGTCGAAGATATCTTTATTCAGATAAACACCAGCCAAACACAAGCCAGAGCGTGCCCAGAGGCAGCAAGCTAGGGAGGCCAGAGAGAAGGGGCCCTTTACGTGTCTGCGGCTCCTTAAGAATTGCTCCCATGTCATCCTCTACCTCCCCTGACCACACCCTCATGGGCGTGGCCAGGCACACATGTAGGGGCTACAAGGAGGTGGGCCTACAGTGTCTCCCTACAATTCCCCTTTTAGCCAAACTTAATAGTGTAAAACATCCAAAATTAACAATCATAAAGGTGAAATACAAGAAGCTATAATAATCTTTTATTGCATATCCTAACTATGTTTATTCCAGCTAAGCCCTAAAGTCATGTGGAAAGGGTGTCTAACTTGAACACTGTAAGGGAAGCTGTAGCCACGCCTACTTAGGGACTGGCTACAGGTGTGCCTGACCACGCCCTTTCAAGCTTTCGAGGGCGTGGTCAGGGGACATAGGGTGACTACGTTTTCACTTTCGGTTTCTCTTTTGGGCTTGCGTACAGACTGCTGCCACACTGGCGGGCTAGGTCGCTCTGTAAGTAAGGCTTTTCCCTATTAAATACCCTTATATTTCTACCTGACTCTGTATTGGTAATTTCCCACTATAGAACACCTCCTTCCAATCCCAACTCTAAACAATAAGAAAGTTATTCCTAACTAGGCTTACAGTTCCCTAATAGACAATAATGGGGAACAGGAGCGTTGCATCTTCTAAGTTACTTCATGCTGAAATGGGGCGATGGTAACCTCGAGGGGTCCTGTGGGGGGGGGAAATGTTAGTATGGTGAAAGTCTCTAATGGGTTATCTCCATTCCATGTTTGATGGGATTTGCTTGATTGAAGATCTAGGTTGAAATCCCCAACTTGATTGAAGTCAGTACTCGAAGCTCTGGTCAGAGTGTCAGTTGAAATGGAGTAAGTTGGATCCAGTGCAGTTGAAGAGGTATGGCCCAATTCCTTTTCCGGAGCATCCAGGGATTGTTGTCAGGCGGGTCTTCATTGGCTGTATGGGACTCAAATGTAAGTGTCAGCAGAGAAATGTTTGCTTTTATGTGTATGTATGTGCATACAGTAAACCTGTAACTGTGGCTTCAGGCAGACCGAAGGGGAAAGAGGGATTCTCTTGAGTCAGCCGATCCAATAGGAAGGGCGGAGAAGCGCTCCCACCATTTATTATTATTATCTGTGTAAGTGTTCCCCAATAAACACCCATTTATTATTTATCTTGGGTCTAGTGAAATCTTTACACCTACACACAGCACCTGCCTTCAGGATCTGCTGAAACACTAAGACCACATGGAGATCTCATCTAATACCTGTAACATGACTATGAAACTATGCCTCAGAAGATCCCAGAGCTAAGTAGGAGACATGGAAAGTTCAGTGGATACTATGCCGGTCATGGAGAAATTAAAATACCAAAATACCAAAAGTACTGTTTTGACCATTTCCTAGAGTACTTAATTTATTTAATGCAACTGTGAGTGGAGAGCCAGCATAAGTACCTGGGAGGTGTGAGATTAGAAAATGAGCAAAACAGAGGGGAAAAACTATAGGGCATCTGACGCCTTCTTCGGCTTCTGAGGATACCAGACATGTACATGGTACATTGCAAGCAACACACACACACACACACACACACACACACACACACACACACACACACACACACACCAATAAAACTTTTAATAAAAAAACATAGAGATTAATATTGTAGTTTGCAGGTAGAGTATATTATTAGCATAATTGAGGCTAATAACCGACACCCAATGAGGAGGAGGAGGAGAGGGAATAAGGAGGGAGAGGCCATCATAAAACCTTCAGAAAAACAACAACTAGGGTCTCCTAACAAAACTGTGCTCATTAACACAAAAGAAACCCTTGGAAATTAGGTTACTAGCTTGTTTCAGTTGATTATAGAAGTGTCTGAGCATGGCTGTGGTGGCGCAGGTCTTTAATCCCAGCACTCCTGAGGCAGAGGCAGATGGATATCTGAGTTCTAGGCCAGACTGTTCTACAGACTGAGTTGCAGGATAGCCAGGGTGTAGTGCTATATTATTTGTGATTTATTAAAGAATGACTGGGGATTCAGAAAAGCAAAGTCATCCTGAAGCTATAGAGACCTGGGACTCAGGGTTAAGAGGGAGAGGGATCTCTGTTGAGTCTACACAAGGTTGAGGCAGTCTAAAAGAGAATTGTAGCTCACTCCTTTAATCCCAGCACTGAGGAGTATAAAAGGCAGGAGCAAGTAGTCAGTATGAGGCATCCATTCTCCAGCTACGCTGAGGAGAGGCAGGAGTTTGAGATTTGGTGAAGAGCTTGTGTATGGATCAGCCCTTTCAGCCTGAGCTAAAGGTGGGAGCTAGTGGCCAGCTACTTTGCTTCCCTGGTCTTCAGCTTGAACCCCAGTATCCGTCTCTGGATCTTTCATTCTTTCATGTTACACCAGGGCTATACAGAGAAACCCTGTCTCAAAAAACAAAACAAACAAACAAAAGAAGTGTCTGGAGAAGCCAGGTATTTGGGTGTTGTTACTGCTCTAGTTGGTGGCTTAAACCTGGGAGAGTGGAGCCTGAAAATGAGGTGGACTAAAGTCTCATGCAATAGCCAACTTTATTCAGAGCACCAGGCAGTTTACATTCTGTGGGTATTGTGAGGGTTAAGCAAGGTCGAATGAGGATAGTTCGCACAAGTTTAGGCTGCATAAAGTCACGAGAACAATCCATGCTTGAAAGCTTTCTTGCATAACAAGAATAAGCAGCGACGTGTAATCTGAAGCAAGCCCAATCGTATTTACTACACCGGGAGGGGCACGGAAGCATGTTCCCAGAGAAATCCATGTTGTGGAGGAAGAGAGGTTGTAAGACTCGTATCTTGTTTACTTGGAGTTTTCTCATAAGCTCTCAGAAATCTCCTCAGACAGCTTTATACGTGGACTGTGTCAAACAGGTATGATAGAAACTTGTAAGAGAGACAAGGCACTGTATGAATTCAGCTTGTTCTGAATCATCTTCAGACGCATTACAGAAAAATTTCAAGAGCTCATTTGCACTATTACCATAACTCAAGCGATATGAAGATAAATTAAATCCCTGGCTATTGGAACAGTGTCCATGTCCTGTTACATAATAGGTACCACAGAAGTGTGCCATTTGTTGTTTTATTATTTTATATTCTGTACTTTGTGTAGGGACCCAAGTCTCTCAATATGGAACTGGTCAGGTGATCTTGTAGCAGACATTCTGTGAAGTCAGCCCTTTCTTAAAATCTGGAAACAAACATGAACTGCCCATGGACAATAGGCATGGCATTTGTTTTCATAACTTCACCTGATAATCAGTATCATGACCCATTCAGTGAGTACCTGTAGGATAGGCTGTTGAGACACTGATACTTGGGGTGGTTTTCTCCTTTCTACCATTATACAGCATCGAAAATTTGCAATAAAGCATGTATTACTATAAGTAAATAGCCCAACAAAAAATACTGAAAAGTTATCTTTTCAAACTAACGTAAGTGTAAAACATAATACTTTTCAGATTATCTTCAGGTTCAATCTGAGTGCGTGGTGAGGTCCTGTCTCTAAAAAAAATGCAAAACAGTATGTCTGGATTATTAAGGTTAATTCCTTGCATGAAGTAGAATGTCATGCTCTGTCTGAATAAAGAAAAGAAGATTTATAAGGTCAAGAAGCACTTCAGTGTGTGGAAACAAAAACAGATTAATTTGACATGAGGTTGGGACTGAAGTAGAGAGAGAAATGTGTGAAGTGAAGAATTCAGTGTGACCTGACCAAGATTGTAGAGCAGGAAAGCCATGTTTCGGACCTGGACTCTATGGGCTGTGAAGCCCAGGAGGAGCTATGGTGATCTATTCAGGGTACCTCTGTTTTCTGTGATGATAAATTGCTCCCCCAAGTCTGAATGTCCTGGATACCTACCATCTGGACATGGCTGAATGAACATGCCATAAATATCATTAAGGCTGCAAACTTGCCTGCACAGAGCCAGTAAAATTATAGGAGCCTTTAGTTTGTCATTGCTTTCATTGGAATAGAGGAGTCTATGTACAGACCAATAATAGGCTTTCAGGAAGAAGGGGCAGCTTTTAGGAATAGTCCATAAGGAAGCAGAAGCACCTACCCTGTAGATACAGGAATTGGATTCAGGGATATCTGTAAGGAAACAGAAATCCCATTCTATAGATGCAGGAACCAAATTCAGGTATAGTTTATAAGGAAGCAGATGCCTCTATCTTGTAGATGCAGGAACTGGAGTCTGCCCACATCTGAGTTTAGGAACACATTCTTCCCCCTGAGGCTGCAGTATGCAGTTCAGCCCTGAGGATACCTTGAGAGACTTTAATTAGAGGACCTGGTTGAGCCATACCTGGACTTCTGACTCGAAGCAAGATGAGATTATATGTGGGTGTCACTTTCAGCAGTCAACTCCGTGATTTACTATGGCAGAGATATACCTTACTCCACATTGCTTATGCAACACGTGCCTCGCAGTCCCCTGGTTCGTAATATAGGAGTCCCCCGTGACTTCCAGAACTTCTAGGCCACGGGTAGTTAAGGGGACGGATAACTCTGAAGTTGCAAAGTAGATTTCTACAATCCAAGTGTGTCCTTCATACATATGTGAAAGCTTCGGAGTTCTGCAGAAATCTAAAACTTTTATCTTTGAGGTAAACTCTGGGAATACAAGCACTTGAAATATTGCTCATTACATTTCATACAGCATTTTCAAACTTTTCTGCTATAGCAGTGGGGGTGGGCTGGGTGGGTGGAATTTACCAGCGAGAGCAAGAGTCGTGGGCCAGGACTTCATGGCATAGGCAGGAAGAAGGGACTTCAGCACTTCAGCTCAAAGATCTTAATTGTGTTCTAATGATGCCACTGACAGCTAACAGTCAAATGACACTCCAAACAGGCATGGCTCCTGATGCCTTTTTTTTTTTTTTTTTTTTTTTTACACATTAGCTCACTTCTCTCACAGCAATTCTGCTAAAATAGATGGCTGTGATGCCACTCTGCTGCCTGTAGTCAGTCCTACAGTCCTCTCAAGGTGCTGTAAAATAATTTGGCGCTTCCTACTTTTGCTGTAGAGTTCTGCAGCCTGATTTCTCACTCTTGTTTGTTGAGGGGGCCTTTGTTGCTAATGCATTTTGTAGCTGGGATTGGGCTTTAGTTGGTCAGGTTTTAGCGTAATACCAGTTTTTCTGATATAAAATCTCAGCATGAAGCCCATTCTTCAGGTGAGGTAACTTTGCCTGGTGGCATAGTTAGTTCTGTTGTCTCTACATATAATAACCCCATCTCCAAAAAGTACAGTAATCAAGAAAGGACATTTTCTACACAAGGATGGAGATATGGTACGGAATAAAAGGTGAACTAAACCATGAATTTGAATTTTTTTTTAAAAAAGATGTTATTTATTTGCTTTAAAATTTCTTTCAAACATTTGTGGTTTTCTTCTGCTCTTTGTACCAAAAGTTTTTTTGCAGTTCTCTATAAATGGGTTCCAGCAGTTATTTTTCATGTTTGTCTGGTAGATTATTTGTCTGTAACATCCCCAGCTTTTCACCCATAGGGCAGCAGATGCCGCTACCCTTCCAGGTGAGATAAACGCTCGCACGTGGGGCTATGGGGAAGGGAGTTATTCACAAAGTAAATCTTCTGGTCCTGGAGCCTTCTGTTGTCTTCCTGTATAAAGAGTCACCTCCTGAACCTGATCTGTCTTTACCATGGATGGCTCTGGCCTTCTGAAAATTGACTGAGCTAAAACATGCCTTTTCCCAACTCCTACCTGTTGATCTAAACTTCACCCTCCACTTTTTAGGACCATGTTCCAGTGTTCCTCTTATATCTTTTCATGAGCAGCTATCTCTTTATTTGTACTTTTAGCTAAAATATATGTCTGGGAACTGTACCAGGAGCCAGAGCCAGACTGACAACAAAGGAGTCCATTGCAGTAGGCTTGTGGTCTATAATAGTGCCAGAGACTCCCAGCAGAAGAAGGGGTTTCACGAATGGATGCAAAGTGCTGCAATGACGGGTGTAGACGATGCTATTGATGATGCTATCGGAGTGAGATGGTTGGTACATGCTAACACATGGTGTGCATACATAAGTGACAGTCTCACAAACATGCTAGTGTGGTGGTTTGAAAGAAAATGACCCCCAAAGGGAGTGGTGTTATTAGGAAGTGTGGCCTTGTTGGAGTAGATAAGCCCTTGTTGGAGGAAGTGTGTCACTGTTGAGACAGGCTTTGAGATCTCATATGTGCTCAAGCTTCACTCAGTGTGATACTCAGTTTACTTCCTGTTGCCTGCAAGGTATAGGACTCTCAGCTTCTTCTCCAGCACCGTGTCTAACTGCATGATGCCATGTCTCTCCATGCTGATAATAGGTTGAACCTCTGAATTGTAAGCGAGCCACCCCAATTAGACGTTTTCCTTTATAAGAGTTGCTGTGGTCATGGTGCCTCTTCTCAGCAGTAAAAACCCTAATGAAGATAGAAGGTTGTGCCAGTGACCGTGGGTATTGTTGTGATGGGGCTGACCGTGTTTTCTTTTGGAGGAATTTGGTCTTTGGTACTTTGGGTTAGGAAAGCAGTGGAATACTTTGAGCACTACAACTAATGGGCTACGCTACTAGGAACATGGAAGACAATGGGACTGAGACTGATTTGAACACTGGGGTCAAAAGGTGTCAGAGGAGAAGAATAAGAATATTATTAGTATGTGATGTAGAGACCAGTCTTGTGAGATTTTGGTGAAGAATGTGGCTACTTTTGGCCCTTGTCTGAAAAGGCTGCCTGAGGCTAAAGTGAGGAGTTGTGGATTAATTCCATTGGCAGAAGAAATCTGAAAACAGCCTAGTATAGACAATGTCCTGTGGTTGTTAGTGTTAACTCTGATAAAGATTTATAATGAAAAGGAGCAAGCTGAGCAAGGAAAAACACAAAAGGTACAGATTGAGAAATGGCAACAGGAAGTAGAATAGAGCTAAATCCTGTGTTCAAGGAGATTAAGAAATGTAATAAAGGGAATGGTGACCTCTGGTCAAGATCCCACCCTACTGTTTCTCACTTGTGAAAAGGAATTAAAGAAAAGCTTAAATCTTGGTGTGGTGGTACACACCTTTAATTCCAGCACTCAGGAGTCACGGACTGGCAGATCCATGAGTTTGAGGCCAGTCTGGCCTACAGACAAAATTCAACAGCAGCCAAGCTTAGGCAGTGAAGGAAAACAGAAACCTGGTAAAGATGTAATTAAACACGGGAGCCATGTTCCAGCCCAAGCAAGCAGCAGAACTTGGCAGCGTCAGCCATGTGGTTCTGGAATTAAGGTTAGAAGGAAAGGGGTATGAAATTTGTCTCTGCACCTAAGGAAAGCTACTGAGGCCACGCATGTGTTAGGAGTGTGCATGAGTGGAGGCCCAGAGAGCCCATTTTGTGAAACTGAAGTTGAAGCCTAGATTACTTTGGAGACCCCAAGATGTTGGAGATGCCAGAGTTGTGGGATACCTCTGAGGAAAGCTGCTAATGGAGTGGCAACAGTCTAAGAGAGAGAAGTGTGTTGTAGTCAACAAAGTTGAAAGGACTTGGAGAGATCTGAAGAGCGTTTTGACATCAGACATGTAGATGCAGAGTTTGGAGTTTGCCCAGCTGGTTTTCAGTCTTGCTTTGGTCCAATATTTCTTCACTATACTCCCTTCTCCATGTTTTGGAATGGTAATGTATATTCTGTGCCATTATATGTTGGAAGTATGTGGTCTGCTTTTTTAATTTTACAGGAGATTGCAGTTAGGAGATTGCCATGCGTCTCAGAAGAGTCTTTGGGCTTTGAAACAAGTTTGAGAGTATTATAGACTATGAAGACTTTTGAAGTTGGACTAATGAATTTTGGCATTATGATATGGCTACAAATTTTGGGGTCCAGAGAATGGAATGTGGTGCTTTAAAAGAAAATAGCTACCAAAGGGAGTGGCACTATTAGGCAGTGTGACTTTATTGGAGTAGGTATGCACTTGTTGGAGGAAGTGTGTCACCATGGATGGCCTTTGAGGTCTCATATGTGCTCAAGCTTCACTCAGTGTGAAACTCAGTCCACTTCCTGTTGCCTGCAAGATATAGTGTTGTGGGATATTTGTACACTGTGTGAAGACGAGTTGCTGTGATTGGTGTAATAAAAAGTTGAATGGTCAATAGCCAGACAGACAGAGATAGTGGGGACTTCCCAGAAAAAGAGGAACTCTAGATGAATCTAGGTATGTGAAGAGATGCCATTGAGAAGTGGAATGATTCAGACACACAAAATGAGAGAGAGTTAAAAGACATGTGGTAGAACACAGACTAATAAAAATATGGGTTAAGTTATAAGAGCTAGTGGAACAAGCCTAAGCTAATATCCAAGTTTTCATAATTAATAAAACCTCACATCATTATTTGGGGCTGTCAATGGAAAAGAAAGTCCAACTATATATAGTGTCCAATGTGGGGGCATGTATTTCTGCTTAGGACCTGAGAAAGCTTAATAAAGAGTTCCAAACATGCAAACATTGAGCCAGACAAGGCATGCTAGGAGATTCCATCAAGATGTTGAATGATTCAGACAGAATGTATAATAAAAATAAGAGTTAAGTTATAAAAACTAATGGGACAAGCCAAAGCTAATGGCCAAGCTTTCATAATTCATAAGACTCTATGTCATTATTTGGGGCTGGTTGTGGAAAAAAAAGTCCGACTACAATGTTGGACTTTGGGGAACAACTAACACAGATAAGTAAATAACTGCCTTGTACTTCTGCTCCAGAAGATGAAGTTTCTGCCATTCCAATGCTCTGCATGACCCAAGACAGCTCGAGCCCTCAGCTCTCCTCCTCAAAGGGGTCATGTCCATACCTGAAACCATGCCCAAGGGGTGTGGTCACTACTACAAGTTCACTGACCAGGCAAGATGCCACTACAATTCCCCTTTTTGTCTAAAGAAGAAGGTTTTAAGCCTGAAAATGTTACAAAAGTGACTTTGCCTTTGGAAATGTTAAGTTTAAGCTACTAAAGGGTTCTTGCCCATCTATGATCGGAGGATATGGAACACTAGGTTTTAGAAGAGCTCTGTCTGTTGTAGATAAAATTGAAACAATGTGAGTGAATGAAAAGAGATGATGAAGCTATGCCAAAGAACCTTAAAATTAAAAAAAGATATATGGAAACAGGGAACTGTGAGAAAAGTCATAGCCAGAGAGGAACAGAAGCCCAGAAACATGACAGCATGGAATCCCAACTATTAAAAAGAAAAATGTCTAATGATATCAAGTTTTACAAGGAAAACAAAGTAAATGAGGACTCTGGTGTCTACCAAGTTTGGCTCCAAGGCTCCCATGGGTACTATACATCTCTTGTACAAAGGGTACTGAAACCAAATAAAGTATATGTTGGTCTTTCTGAAGTATTTGTTTTTGTTTAAACCTATATTTTACTCCTTCCTTCTTCTGGTCATATTCCTGAAAATATGATTGTCCATTCTTAGTAATCCCATTTCCATCATTAATTCATGCAATGCTTGTGATACACCAAAACTATCATAACTTTATTGTAGTGAGGGATTCACCCATCCTCATCTGTAACACTGACCACCTCCATTTGGGCAGGATCTTGGGGGTCATCAATTTCTTATGTAAGTGACTTCTCCCCAAATAAATTTAACCTATATTTAACCAAGTCCCATGTATCTTAATCTGTGCATCTAAACTTTATAGTTGTAACATCTGTCAAAGTTGTAAGTGCAGCAGATTTGGCTTATCTTGGCACTTTCAGGCCATTTCTCCGAATATTCATGTTTGAGTGGCCAGCTGTTGTCTCAATCATAGCATAATGAAGTATATGTTTGTATTCAATAGTCTACATAAAAGATTCTGAAATATCCCTAATTGCTCTGCAACAGATGAGTAAGCATAAGCATATTGACTTTGTCACCCCAGCATACTTACACTCTTCTTTTTGGTGTAATGACAGTAACTGGTGGGGGAAGTGATTCTTGGTTAATTAACTGGTGGGTGGGAAACAATAAGTGTCTAGACAGATAGGCAACTTTCCTAGTTTCTAATTGTTAGCTACACTAACAGGCAGTGGCAAGATTATCTTCTGTGTCAAAACTATGACGATATTACCTCTTAACAATAGAATAATGCGATGGGTGGTGTGTGCATACACACCTTTAATCCCAACACTCTTGAGGCAGAGGCAGGTGGATCTCTGTGAGTTTGAGGCCAGCCTGGTCTACAGAGCAAGTTCCAGGACATCCAGGGCTGTTATACAGAGAAACCCTGTCTCAAAACCAAACCAAACAAACAAAAGAATAAAATAATGCACTCAGAAGCAGGAACATTAGCCTGTGAGAAATTGAAAGGAAAAAAAAAAGCCAGCTAACCTCATGAGTGCTTCATAGGAGAAAAGTACCATCACCATATGTGCTCAGTTTTGTTTTGGGGATATTTGATTACACTGTGAAAACCTGAGACTTATGTTGCTAAAAATCAACCTTGGATTGGGGGTGGAGCTAGCAAATAGTTGGCAGGAATTAGCCATAGAGAATATAGAGGAGCCAGGAATATGGATAGAGAAACTCACAGGAAAGAGTAGGGAAATGCTTGGGGTTTCACGGTCTTTCTGGTTTTGGGTGGTCAGAAAGATGTCTTGCTTGGGTCTTTGGCAGAAAGGAAGGTCAGTTTCTTGGCCTCTCTGAGACAGCAGGTTTTTACCCCCAACATCTGCCTCCTGAGTCTTTATTTGTAAATAAAACAATAGAGACTTAGTTAAAAAGTACATTTGGCAGCCACAGTAGAGCCAGTGCTGGTAGGGCCAGAAATCCCACCAGGACCACATCCTTAGCGATGGGGCATTGACTGCAGGGCCATAGACAATAGTTAAAATATCAGTAGATTCAGGTTCAGCTGCTAAGCCAACAGAAAAACAACACAATTCATGTCTTGTATGGAAATACCTTAAATAAGAGGTATAATTATATTTTCCTTCAAATTCTTAAAGTCTATATTAGCTTAAGTTTTTATTTTTAAGATTTGTTATTTTTATATTATGTATTTGGGTGTTTTTGTCCACTGTTGCTGGTGGTTTCTTGTCCCACCAGGTCCCGCTGCCCTTCAGCCCCCAAATAAACAAACGGATGCTATATAAATTACAAACCTGTTGGCCAATGGCTAAGGCTTCTTATTGGCTAGCTCTGTCTTAATTACTAACCCATTTCTATAGATCTATGTATTTCCACGTGGTCTTGGCTTACCGGTGAATGCCCAGGCCTGTTTTTCCTATGGTGGCTGCATGCCATCTCCTCTCAGGCTCTCACTGCCTACCTTTCCCAGAATTCTTGTCTCCTAGTCCCACCTATCTTCCTGCCTCTATTGGCCAAATAGTGTTTTATGCATCAACCAATAAGAGAAACACAAAAACAGAAGGACGTCCCCTATCATGCCACATGTTTGGATAGACCCCACATATGTGTATTGCCAGCTGAGGCCAGAAGAGCGTATCAGACCCCCTAAAACTTGAGTTACAGATGGTTGTGTGGCCCCATAGTTGCTGGGAGTTGAATCCTGGCCCTCTGCCACCATATTCTTAACCACCGAACCATCCTCCGGTCCTTAGCTTAAGCTTTTATAGTGATTCAAAACTTAGGATATTGGGGGATAAAACTCAAAGGACTATTTTTTTTTCTTACCTTTAAGAAATTGAGAAGACATACCCACATGTTTAAGCCACCTGTGCCCTAAGAACATTTCTACTGTGGTACCAAAACCTAACTACTTCTAGATCTACAAAAAAAAAAAAAAAAAAAAAAAAAAAAAAACTTTACAAAATCCTTCACTGTTGATCCTGTTTAAATGAGTTTGTAAGGGCAGCCCCTTAGTTAGCCAAGGACCTTTGCCATTACTATTATGTCCTCCCAAAATGACCTTCCTGGTACTGGACTGTGGTGTTCCTTCTCTAACGCTAACAGTTCCCATTGTTAGTATTTAGCCATCTGTACTGGCTTGCCCTTGGGGTCCTGACAGGATATCTCTCAGCTGCAGCCACTAAGAGCACCACCTATTCTTGTTCACCATGTTCCCTTTTAAAAGGGCCCTGACCACCTCTCAACCTTCTCTCTCTCTTTCTCTTCTTCTGTCTGCTTCTCTCTTTCTCTCCTCTCTCTTTTCCACTGCTCCTGTCCCCAGAGGCTGGTCTCCCTCCCCACCTTTCCCCCTTTTATGATCCTTTTCCCTAATAATACTTTTTTTTATATAAAAAAACCTCCACTTGGGGCTGGAGAGGTGGCTCAGAGGTTAAGAGCATTGGCTGCTCTTCCAGAGGTTCTGAGTTCAATTCCCAGCAACCACATGGTGGCTCACAACCATCTATAATAAGATCTAGTGTCCTTTTCAGGCATGCAGGCATACATGCAAGCAGAACAGTGTATATGTAATAAATAAATAAATTTAAAAAAACCTCCACTTGAATTCTGTCACATGGTGTCTTTCTCTCTTGAGCCATTTTTTAAAAATTACAACACCTGTAATATTAGCAGTTGCTCATATTCTTTGAATATAAACAACAATTTGAAAAGGGGATTAAGTCATCCCACTATATTTTTAAGATTCATTAGCTGGGTGATGTCACACACCTTTAATCCCAGCACTTCGAGGCAGAAGCAGGTGGATTTCTGAGTTCAAGGCCAGCCTCATCTACAGAGTGAGTTCCAGGACAGCCAGGGCTACCCAGAGAAAAAACACTAACAAGATTGCTGCTGGCTTAGCTTGCTGCAGGGGATGCCTTCCCTTTGAATGTTCCTTTCCCTCTCGCAGGTGACTTTTTCACTCCCTAAGTCTCTCAAGAGATGCTTTTGTACCCACCTATTGTCTTTCAGTGAGGGGTATGCCTTATGCTGGGTAATGTCAGTAAAAGACATACAGGTCCCCTCCTCAGTGGGGCATCTAGCTCTGAAGACACAGAGCAGCTACACGATTCAAAATAATTAATGGCACAACTGCCAGGTGTTTAGGAACAAACACGGCCTGGGAAGATGCCAGTGGGACCAGACCTAATTTGTGTCTTGCTCGAGCAGCACTTTCACTTTTGTGCTTTGTAGAAAGAAAGGGGGTTCAGGCAAAACGCTTTCCTCCCCCCTCAGCTCAGGATTATGGAAGCTGTTCTAACCCTGCCATGTGTAGGACACATGTCCTCTCACTGCAGAAATTCGGAGAGTGTAGTGAGTACAGTAACCTCATATACGTTTTATGTGGACAAAAGGGCGAGGCTACTCACAAATTAGCCTGCAGTTCTTTCTCCCTGCTCCTCTCTTCTTCCTGCCCCCTCCCTTCTACTGTTTTTATTGCTCATCCTGTTAATTTCTTTCCCACCAAATCTTTGGAAATTATACAGTGTTATATAATTAGAATACACTGCTTTTCATTTCTGAGCTGTGTTATTTATTTTGAGCCTTATTCTGAGCGAGAGAGTAAAGGCTGAAGACCCGTGAAAGGCGTTTAGGTGTAGAAAGGTAGAGCTGAGGTGGGAAGGGCTGCTGTTGGTTCTCTAGGAGCAAGTTTGATGATCCAATTTCTGCACTTTCCTGTCTCTGACTCACCCTGAGGTCCATCCTTGGGCCGTCAGAGGTCAGGCAGCCATCGACAGGGTGCAAGGGAATGTCCGTAATCGACATCTTTGTTCCATTCCAGAAAATTTGTGGCACAGTGAAGGAGGAAAATCCTAAAGTGGTTGGCAATGCTACGATAATAAACCTTGTACACAACTCATATAAGATGTTTGTTGATTGAAACTTTATTTTGTTGCTTATTTTTATTTATTTGAGCAAGCACAATGTATTTATAGACGTTTTCCCATGGTTGCTCATCAGTTCTTACTTCCTCAGTAACCCCACCACCACCATCTCATTCTTTCCCCATAAACCTTCTACTCATGAACATGTTCAGACTCCAAACTCCCAAGGCTGGAGAGAAAGAGACTGATTGCCTACTCACCATTGTGTAATTGTCATGAGAGTCCCAGGCATTGAAGAATCGGCTAAATCAGAGTGTGCGCACTTTGGAATGACATTTGTGCCAACCCATAGGGAAAGTGTGTCAGTAAAACCGCTGAGCAAGCTTCCTTCCTCAGGAAGCCTATGCCTGGGCGACTGGGAAATGGTCCTGGGTGGAGTCTTAGGGTCTAATACATTAGCACTCTTGCCTTCCAGTAAATGAATACAAATTAAATTAATTTGAATGGCAAATCTGCAATTTAACCTTGAACTCCCGTGTTTCCCCTTTAAAGTGTCATTACGTTAATATATTCATACACACACACACACACACACACACACACACGAGGTTGTGCCTTGATGAGAAAAGAACTCACTCACCGAGTTTGTTTTAAATTGCTACCAAGCATGGATTTCTTCAAGACTGTTTATATGATCTTGATGATAAGTATACTTAGCCTTTCTGTCTTTTATGTTTCTCTTTGAGAAATTCCTTAGCATAATTTTTTAAATTGATTCTCTGGGAATTTCACATCGTAAACCCCAACCCCACTCATTTCCCAGTCCCTCCATGTCCGCCCTTCACCCTTGTAGTGTCTCCCCAGCAAGAAAATTTAAAAAGAAATAATGAAAATAAAATTAAAATAAAAAATACAAGTAAGAATATTGATTAAAAAAAAACAACAACAAAAACCCCAAAAGGAAGCAAACAGAAAACAACAACAACAAAAACCCACTTTGCCTCTCTATCTTTCCACCTCTTCATCACCTCTTCTCATGTTTAGTGGCATTGGGAGCTGCTGTAGATCACACAGTAGACCCTTCTGTCCAAGCAGTTTTACTTGCAAAATGTTCATTGTGTAATGTTTTAAAGGATGGATGTAAGCATTCACACTGGGTTGGGCATCAGCATATATGTGCTAAAGTTTTGGAAGATAAGCATGGTTAAAGACCCCTGGGATTTTAAAAGTGTTTTCTATTCCCACTCTACCTGCCCTGCGAGCCAGTGCCACTTACTTTTACCTTGCAGATTATCCAAAGTGGCTCCTGTCACCTGCTCAGCGTACAGCAAGAGTTCATTGTTATCAGAGCTGAGGTCTATTAATGCAGTATCACCCATCTAGAATTCTAGTGCTTCCAGAATTCCTAATGGACTAGCATCCCCAGGGACACTTGGTACTCACTGTGCTTGTCAGAATGTCATTGCAAACAGCTCATATCCTTACTGTTTCTGGGTGTTACATACAGATGTTTTTAAAGTGCTCATCGTGGCATATATATGTCACAATGTGCACCAAATAGCCTTTTTAAAAATAAAAAATTTAAATAAAAATCACTCTTTAAAAAAAAAGTAAGTCAGTGTGATTTCTTCCAGATTTTTGGTCTGAAATGCTGCCATGGTTTTCCCTACATATAAAAGAAAGGAAAAAAGAAAGGAAGGAAGGAAGGAAGGAAGGAAGGAAGGAAGGAAGGAAGGAAGAAAGAAAGAAAGAAAGAAAGAAAGAAAGAAAGAAAGAAAGAAAGAAAGAAGGAAGGAAAATAAAGCAGTGATGGTGGCAAGCTTCAGACTCCCTGCAGCAGCCCCCTAATGTGGGCTTCTTAGCTACAAACAAAGTGCTGCCTTGGTGGCTCCATTTTTCTTATTCTAACATGGTTTCTTTCCCTAATGTTTTCTTAGGTGCAGAGAGAGCTAGCGGCTGTTATTGCATTGAAAGCAAGAAAATCTGGTGAGTAATCTCCCGTGGGCTGGAGGGAGATTGTAACCCTTTGGGGGTATTCCCGACATCATTTGGCTGTGTGCATGGAGGGTACCCTCAGGATACTCGCTATAGAATGCAGAAACACTTCACCGTATCTTGAAGCGTTTATATTCCAGTCTAAATAGCATAAGGTACCATGGAAAGACTTCAAAGTAAAATTCTGCTCCTTTCCCCTAGCTTATTTCTAATTCTGAGGAAAACCTAAAAATGTTTATAGTCCGCTGAAATCAGGGAAGAGATCAAAGTGCACCGTGAAAGCAATTAAATTACTTTACATTATGTAATATAGTGACAGAGGGCAACAAATGTTCTAATGCTATAATGTTTTGAGACAGGGTCTGACTGTATAGCTCTGGGTACCCTGGAACTCTCTCAGTAGACCAGGCTAGTCTCAAACTCACAGAGATCTGCCTGCTTCTTAGTGTACTTAAGACAACAACAAGTCAACATTTTCTTTTAATTTCAAAATAACTTGTCTGAAAATAATTTATTCAGTGACATTTCATAGCAGACATTTTCACAGGTCTGATTACATAGATGTGTCCTCATATTTTTAAGCTACAGTCTGCATAAATAATATGCAGAAAGCAAAAGGAGGCTTCCAAATATGTGTTGGAGAACAAAAACATTTTCTGCTAAAATCCAATTTGAAATGGAGGCTCAGTGAAGCAGGGAGATGCTTGTTTAGTGTCTTAGTGTTCCTGTTGCTGTGTAGAGACTCCATGACTACAGCAACCCAACTCTTATAAGGGAAAACATTTAACTGAGGTGGTGGCTTACAGTTTCAGAGGTTTAGTTCATTATCATCATGGCAGGGAGAATTGTGGCTGGGAGTATGGTGGCATGCAGGCAGACATGGTGCTGGAGAGTTCTATATCTTGATCCAAAGGCAACAGGACATGAACTGTCACATGCTCATGGCTTGAGTATATATGAGACCTCAAACCCCGCTTCCACCGTGACACACTTCCTCCAACAAGGCCACACCTACCCTAACAAGGCCACACCTCCCATTTTCTTTCAAATCACCTCACTTAGAGAAGGGAGATATCAGAGGTGGCATCTTCTGCTGTCCCTCATGGTCAGAGGGTGGAGGTCAGTGCTGAATGGACTGGAACTCAGCAAAGGCATGACTTGGATATATTGCATTAGAAGACGATTTTCCAGCCAGAAAGATGATGACAAAGTGAAAGTGAAGATACACTTGAAGAATAACCAGAGGAGAAATGTGTTAGCATAAACTGAAACGTTTATGTATTTCTTTTTCTGGACACTTTTAAGCTTTGCCACTTCTCAATTACTTTTTGAATCAAGCACATTTTAGTATGTGCGCCTTTGTTATAGTCATGGAACTCTGGTGACTTTGCTGATGAAAGACACAGAGAGCAGATGTTATAAAGGTTTTTGGAGAGAAGGCTGCAAAGAGCATCTTAAAGGGGTGTGGCAGCAGAGCTGACTGGGTAGCAGCATTAGACGGTGGATAGTTGCAGAGGAGGAAGCCAAGCTAGAGAAGGGGCAGCAGCGTTTAATGCTTGTAAGAGGGGACAGAAATAAAGTGACTGCTTTGATCTTAATCCTGTTGGAAGTAAAGAAGCCAAACTTGAAGTCTGTGTAAGTTGTGGTAGCTGCTGCATCTTTGAGTGTGGAATGTGGCCTTTTAAAGTTTCAGTGTAAGTTGGAGAAGGTGAACATAGAGTGACCACTGCCAGAGAATGAACAGGAAAGTACAGAGGAGGCTGCATGAGGGCTGACATGTGCCGGCTGTGTTGTAGGGACAGCAAAGATGCAGGAAGGGCTGGAGGTGAGCGAGCAAGGTAGAGAGAGGTGGATGTATGGATCATGAAGGAAAACCCATGTGTCCATGTAAGGAAGGCTTGTATCAAGTTAGGGGTGTTACACCTCACCATCTTAAGAGGTCAGAATGTGAATACAAATTTGCAGCTCTTCAGGTCCGGAAGTGATCCCTTACACATAAGCATGGGGACATAAGTTGATAAGTGGTTTTGTTTTAGACAGATACTGTCTTACTATACAGTCCTGGCTGTCCTGCAACTCTCTGTGTAGACCAGGCTGGTCTCAGACTCACAGAGATCCACTTGCCTCTGCCTCCCAAATGTGGGATTAAAGTCATGACATCTGGCTAGGAGGACAGTTTTTTAGAGTATTCAGTCATCCTCAATCCCTGGTCCCTGTCACCCCAGACTAGAGGCCTAGCCACAGGATATCAGCAGGGATTAAGGGAGAAGGGTGCGGGCTGGTTGCATTCCCTTTCTCCGGTTTGTTAAGAGTTTCATGTAGCCTAAGCTTGGCCTTGAAATCACTGTCACTAATGATGACCAAACCCTGTGCTTCATGTATGCTAGGCAAGCTCCCTATCAGTTGAACTGCATATGCAGCCATTATATTACTTCCTTTATTAGCAAGAAAATAGAGATTCTGCTGGGGAGATGGTTTAGTTGGTAAAGTGCTTATCTTGCAAACTTGGACCTGAGTTCAGATCCCCAACAACCACTTAAAAGCTGGGTATGGTAGCTTGTGCCTGTAATCCCAATGTGCGGAGGCAGACACAGATCTTGGAGCTCACTGGGCTGTTGTCCTAGCAGAGACATGGAGCTCCAGGTTCAGCAAAAGACTCTGTCTCAATAAATGAGGTGGGATGCAATTGAGGGGACACCAGACATTGACCTTTAGTCTGTCTATACATGTATATCCATGTTTGCACACTCCCCACACAAACATGCTCATGACATGTATACACACATATATACACACACACACACACTTGGATATAAGTATTAAGGTTTTATAATAGGACTTCTTGTAGCATGAATAATAAAAACCCAGAGACAGATATTGGGGTTCAAGCTGAAAAATCAGAGAAGCAAAACAGCCAGCCACTAGCTCTTACCTCTACCTCAGACTGAAATGGTGATCTTGTCTCCACAACCCTCAGAGTACAATGCAGACTGCACTGCTCTCCACCAAGCCTCAGACTGCAGTCCTCTCCCACCTTATAGTCCTCTCTCCGCCCAGCCATCTCACTCCTGTCTCCACCTCCCTAGTGCTGGGATTAAAGGCATGTGATCCCAAGTGCTGAGATCACCTTCGTGTGAGCTTTTTGTCTTTAAGACGGGATCTGTTTCATGTAGCTCAGTGTGGCTTTGAACTAACATAGATCAGTCTGTCTCTGCCTCCTGAGTCCTGGCATTAAAGGTGTGCACAACCATTACCTGGCCTCTATTATGACTATCTAGTGTGGCTGCTGGGATTAAAGGTGAGAATCACCACTGCCTGGCTCTATGGCTGTGGCTGGCTTTGCATTTTGATCACCAGTGGCTTTATCAGATCATAAACAATGTGTCACCACAACGCTTAAATGAGGGGGCAGTGAGACTTACTTTCCTTATTCTTAGCATGGTTTTAATTTGTCCAGTTTGATTAAGACCTATGTAGGCATTCTAACAAGTGAATACTATTTGTACTAGAGACACAGCTCAGTGTTACACCACTTGCCTGTCATACTCAGTGCTCTGGGTTTGATCCAAAGCACTACCTAAAAAATAAATAAATAAATAAATAAATAAATAAATAAATAAATAAATAAATAAAGCCCTGTTTGCTACCCTTACCTGCTCATCTCTTCTTCTGGCCTCATGACCACTGCACCGTTTCCCCGTTTTCAGCTCTCTCCAGAGTGTTGCCTTTCCCCATGGTTGGAATTACACAGTATGTGGCTATTTTTGACTGACTTCTTCTGCCTAATATCATGCATTTTAGATTCTTCTAGGTCTTTTGAGGTTTCCTGGTTTATTTCTTGTTTTGTTTTTTTTTTGGGGGGGTGTTTTGTTTTGTTTTGATGCTGAGCAATGCCCTGTTGTCTGGATTAGCATAATTTATCCATTTGCCAACTAGAAAGTATCTCAGTTACTTTCAAGGTTTAGAAATTGTCAATGATGTTGCTTGGACATCTCAGCAGGTTTTGTGTTTAAGTTTTCACTCATTCTAATTGAACACTAAAAGGTGTGTTTGCTGGGTCCTGTATCAGATCATGTTTAATGCCACATGGTCTTCTAAAGTGCCCGCCTCCGCCATTGGAGTTCCCGTTGCCTGGATCTTCACCTAGCCTGATGCCGTTTTAGATCCGGATCCTTCTAATGCTCTGTGTTGTATCTCACTTTGCTTTGCTTTGCTTTGCCTTCTCTTTTGTCACCTTTTCCAATGCTGCAATGCCTGCCGATGGTCAGCATCTTTCCTTGAGCTTCTGGCCACCAATGTAACTTCTTCAGTGTGATGCCTAGTCAGTTCATCTGCCTGTTTTCTCATTGGCTTGCTCCTTTCTTCACTGTTGAAGAGTTCTTTGAACGATTTAGTAAGAGTCCCAATCAAATATGTCATTTTTTCTTCATTTTTTCTTTAAATTAGAAATAAGATTGTTTTACATGTCAATCCCAGTTCCCTCTCCCTCCCCTCCTCCCATGGCCCCCACTAACACCCAACCTATCCCATACCAATTCTGCTCCCCAGGGAAAGTGAGGTCTTCCATAGGGGGGTCTTCAGAGTCTGTCATATTCTTTGGGATAGGGCCTAGGCCCTCCCCTGTGTGTCTAGGCTCAGGGAGCATCCCTCTATGTGAAATGGGCTCCCAAAGTCCATTCCTATGCTAGGGTTAAGTACTGATCTACTACAAGAGGCCCCATAGATTTCCGAGGCTCCACACTGACACCCACATCCATGGGGTCTGGATCAGTTCTATGCTGGTTTCCCAGTGATTAGTTTGGGGGCCAAGAGCTCCTCCTTGTTCAGATCAGCTGTTTCTGTGGGTTTCACCAGCCTGGTCTGGACCCCTTTGCTCATCACTCCTCCTTCTCTGCAATTGGATTCCTGTTCAGTTCAAGGTTTAGCTGTGGGTGTCTGCTTCTACTTCCATCAGCTGCTGGATTAAGGTTCTAGGATAGCATATAAGTTAGTCATCAATCTCATTATCAGGAGGGCATTTAAGATGGCCTCTCCACTGTCATTTAGATGGTTAGTTGGTGTTATCCTTGTAGATCTCTGGACATTTCCCTAGTGCCTGATTTCTCTTTAAACCTATACTGGCTCCCTCTCTGATGGTATCTCTTATTTTGCTCTCCTCTATTCTTCCCCCTACACAAACTTCCTGCTCCATTATGTCCTCCTCACCCCTCATCTTCTCCCCTTCTCATTCTCCTAGCTGCTTCTCCCCTCCCCGCATGCTCCCAATTTACTTAGGAGATCTTGTCCCTTTCCCCTTCTCCGGGGGACCATGTATGTCTCTCGTAGAGTCTTCCTTGTTGCCTAACTTCTCTAGTGGTGTGGATTGTAGGCTGGTAATCCTTTGCTCTATGTGTAAAATCCATATATTAGTGAGTGCATACCATGTTTGTCTTTTTGTGACTGGGTTACCTCGCTCAGGATGGTTTCTTCTAGTTCCATCCATTTGCCTGCAAATTTCAAGATTCCATTGTTTTTTTCTGCTGAGTAGTACTCCATTGTGTAAATGTACCACATTTTCTGTATCCACTCTTCAGTTGAGGGGCATCTAGGTTGCTTCCAGATTCTGGCTATTACAAATAATGCTGCTATGAACATAGTTGAACAGATGTCCTTGATATATGAATGTGCTTCTTTTGGGTATATGTCTAAGAGTGGGATTGCTGGCTCTTGTGGTAGACTGATTCCCATTTTCCTGAGGAATCGCCATACTGATTTCCAAAGTGGCTGTACAAGTTTGCACTCTCACCATCAGTATGTCATTTGCAAATATTTTCCCCCAGTCTTCGGTGGCTTGATTTTTCAATTGTTCAGTAGTGCTTTGTATTTTAATGAAGTCCCCCCGGCCAGTTATTTCTCTCATGGGTCGTCCTTCAGTGCTGTATCTAAAAATGACTGTCAAGCTGAAGCCATTTAGGTTTTCTCAGTGTTCCAGCTGGTGGTTCTATAATTCCGTGTTTTCTCTTTAGGGTTTTGGTCCATTTTGAGTTATTTTTCATAATAGGGACAAATAAGGTCTAGTTTCACTTTGCAGGTGACTATCCCATTGTCTTAGCACTGCTTGTTAAGAAGACAATCTTTCCTTCATTAACTTTTGCTCCTTTGTCCAAGATTCTTGTCCATATTTATGTGGGCCTGTTTTGGGTTCCATTCTGCACCATTGACCTGGTAGTCGGTTCTTCCATTCCGTATCATACTGTCTTGATTACAGCATCTCCATACTGTCCTGATTACTGTAGCTCCATACTGTCCTGATTACTGTAGCGGCAGACTGCCCTGATTACTGTAGCTCCAGACTGTCCTGATTATTATAACTCCATACTGCCCTGATTACTGTAAGTCTATACTGTCTTGCTTACTGTAACTCCATACTGTCCTGACTACTGTAACTCCATACTGTCTTGACTACTGTAGCTCTATAGTAAATCTTGAGATCAAAAAGTATCAGTCCTCCAATTTTGTTCTTTTCCTTTAATATCTATCGTATTGCCTCTTCTTGGTCCATCCAATCTCCACGTGAAATCTGAAATCAGCTGATCATCTTTCATATTGTATATCTCTTCTGGTTGACATGTTTCTTTTATATGAGAATTCTATGTCTCCCCCAAGTGTTGAACTGAAGTGAATTCCAAATGTCTTTTAAAACAAAACACACAATCAGTGATGACTGTACTGTCTCTACTGTTCCAATCGTGTAGTTCTTTATGTCATTTGTCATGGCTCAGCAATATGAATGTGAATAATATCCAGGAGACTTGAGTAGTGCCTCTTCTCTTTTGTCCCTGGCTTTAATTAAATATGATGCTTTTCTGATTAGAAAACTGATGTGAACAAAGAAGATTATTTTAGAGGAAAAAAATGAAGATAATTCTGTTAGAGTCCCCCAACCACAACAAATTTGGGGAGTAATCTGGGATTAAAAACAACCAACCAGCTGTATGATGTTAACTGCTAAGAATCCTGTTGTCTGACTTGACACTAAGAGTGGATGAGAAATAGGAATAATGAAGCTCAGAGAGCCAAAATCTCAGTTGTATTCATTCATTCTTTATCCACTTCTAACCAGGCATCTTGCAGTATACAGATACACAGTGAAGGCATGGGGAGAGTGAGCAAGAGTGTGGACACATCATCCCGTTATACTGTTGCCTGTATTCATAGATATAATATATTAGTGAATCAATGACCATCTGATGAAGGCAAAGTTGTTATTGTGGAGTTAAGAGGTGATATTAGACTCCCTGCTGAAGATCTGTGCTTTCTATGTGAGCTGCTTATTCTTTTGTTGTTGTTAATGTTTGTCTTTTGAGTTGCATTGAGTTTTTAGTGTTAAAGGAAAAAGAAGAGAAGCTGGTATTTATCTAATATGAAAAATAGTGTGAAAATGAAAGGTGGCCCATCTGGCGATGGAGAGCAATAACTGACTACCCCAGTAGCTCATGTCTTGCAGTAAAACTACTAATTAGGACTCAGGTGGCCATGCTAGATTTATGTCCCACTGCAAAAGGATTTTTTACAATAAGCCTTAGTAGGAAAAAAAAGGTTTTATTTGCATCTTACCATACAAACAGAAATAAAAGTAACTGCCAATCTATATAGGGTTCCATAAATGATTCAAGGCCATAGTTCGTAAAAACAAACAAACAAATAGACAAAAAAACTATTTTGTTGTAACTTTCTAAGAGGCTATTAGGATCTGCCTTTAAGTGGGTTTCTCCTTTAACAGCTTTCTGTGGTGGGTGTGAAATACCATAAGCTTCCTAAGATTTACAAAATTAACAGGTTTTTCTTGCACTTCTTCCTCCTCATTGGGCCACTTGTTCTAGTGCTGACCTTTGTTAGTGTCTTGAGGAAATGGTTTCTCCCTTTGCCTAGGGACTCCATGGCCAGTGTCAGTTTGTTCTCATCCTTGTAAATGTGTGTTTGGTTGGCTTCTATTTAAGAAGAAGCAGAAATGTTAAATTAGTAAACCTCTTTGGCAGAGTTTAGCTGTCACTCTGCCTGCTTAGCCCATAGGCAGGCTAGGAAGTCAGAGCACCGTGCTGACAGCCCAGCCACTGCAGGCTGCCTGGGCTGTCAGCACTGTGTACACACTGCAGGTTGGCTGTGCAGTCAGGAACTCTATACCCACTGCAGGTGGGCTGTGCAGTCAGAGTACTGTGTACCCACTGCAGACGAGCTGCTTTTACTGTCTGGATCCCATGACTGGGAGTCAGGGCCAGGCCCGAAG
Organism: Cricetulus griseus; assembly: GCF_003668045.3. Taxonomy (NCBI): domain Eukaryota; kingdom Metazoa; phylum Chordata; class Mammalia; order Rodentia; family Cricetidae; genus Cricetulus; species Cricetulus griseus. The sequence goes on from NC_048598.1 coordinate 191,674,211, forward strand.
GAAGTCCCACAGCTAGATAGTCTGTAGGTGACATGCAACCTTGAGTTTTTCCAACCTGGACTCTGGCCCATCAGCTAAGCTTCCACTCTTGGCTAGAAAGTTTCAGAATCATGAGAATAAAGCTGCAATTTGTGAAAAGATTCCAGTTATTCCTGGGACTAGAAAAGAATATAGTGGAAACGCATAAGCTGTGCAGATCATGGGTAGTTCAGCGAGGATGCAGGAATTCAGGTTTTATTATTTCTTTGAACCATAATATAAAAGTCTATAAAATGGCTTAGCTCTTTTTATTTTAAGTTTTATCTTCTTAAAAAAAATCCTTATTTTTAAATGGACCAGAAACAGGAGAAGGAAGCTAATGTGTAACATTTGTTAAATTGTTTCTTCTAGTCATATATTTTTTAAAATTGTCTCTGAACCCTATGTATAAAGAATGTCTTCTGCTGTAGTCCCATGTTCCAGTGTAAATAGGTATTTCTGATTCTCAAGGGTTTTGGCAAATCTGGTTGCTGCTATTTGTCCTGAGGTGGACCTGATGAGCCCATTTGGTAGTGTGAGTTTTAATCTCCTGGGACTCTATGCGAAGGGCCAGCTGTGCAGGCTACTGTTAGCTGCAACCGCTGGTCACTAGTAACGCGTTTTAGGGAAATTCAACCAGTTTTTCTTCCCCCTCACATGTGCGTGCAAGACTGAGGAAGTTGCAAGAATGCTGGAGGGATGCTTTTGTGAGGGCTTGAGGTCTGACACCATGGAAAAGTCAGTCTGCTGGAAAGACTATAGAGCAAGGAAAAGAGATTTATGTTGCTTTGTTGACAGTATCTTCTTTTAATACAGCACCATATTTAATCTAATTCTTTTATAAACATGGTGCTCATATTTAGAAGGTTGTGTGACAAAATGGATTTTATAGTAGATTTTAATAAATGAAGGGCTGGTACAAAAGCTTTATCTACAAGAAGTTTTGTTTCATAACTTATTGTATCTTTCTGACACATTGGGGTAGTATTTTGTTGAAAAACTGGTCTTAAGACAAAAATGTATCCTAAAGTTCTCTTGAATAGCCATTTCCCTGCTAAGTGATCTAATGAACCTTGAGTAACTATGTGAGCAGTGAGAGGCCAGAAACACAACCCTATGCTGTCACCCTCGGCAGCCTGAGGAGTTTCCCTCATCTTTTAGAGACCTCGACTCAGGCCCAACAGGGATTTGCAGCTTTGATGAAGTAAGAATTGTAGAAACTAGGCTGGACATGGTGGCACACGCCTTTAATCCCAGAACTCAGGAGGCAGAGGTAGGCAGATATCTGGTCTACATAGAGAGTTCTAGGATAGCCAAGGCTACGTAGAGAAACCCTGTCTTGAAAAAAACCACACACACACACACACACACACACACACACGCACACGCACACGCACACGCGCACGCACGCACGCACTTTCAGAACTAGCTATTGTGAAGCAGAATTGAGTGATGGGGATGTCCTTCTGTATATATGTTTCTCTTACTGGTTGATGAATAAAACACTGTTTGGCCAATAGAGGCAGGAAGATAGGCGGGACTGTGAGACCATGAGAATTCTGGGAAAAGTAGGCAGAGAGAGGCTGTGAGGAGATGCCATGTAGCTGAGGAAGGAGTAACAGGTCCGGACTCTTCTCCGGTAAGGTAAGACCACGTGGAAATACATAGATTTAGAGAAATGGGTTGATAATTAAGAGAGAGCTAGCCAGTAAGAAGTCCTAGCCATGGACCAACAGTTTTATAATTAATATAGCATCTGTGTGCTAATTTGGGGCTCAGAAGGGCGAAGGACCTGGTGGGACAAGAAACTCCAGCAACAATTGAGAGTTTCTTAAAGATGTTTTAAAAACAAAGGTGCTCATGAAAAGAATTAAGATCACACGCCTGAGAGTATGGTGTGGCCTCTTACAGAGGACCAACATCTCACATGTCCCACTGGTGACTGTGCAGGATTTTGGAAGCTTTCTGGAATTTCATTGCTCAACCAGTTTGGGGGGGGGTACCTCTCACCTATATATGCTCCCCTATTTGATGACTGAGATACTAAAGTGCCTTGAATGTGGTTGCAATCTGCTGAGATAAAACCCGGAGCGTTTAGGGCATGCTCTGGTTGTTAATGGGATCTCTTGGATTTTACAGTTAAGAAGAGAGAAAGGCTGTAAGCAGTTTTTAATCTTGCTGCTGAGGAGTGGCTGCAGCCAGACTCCACAGTGAGGGCTTCCTTTTCTGTCTCACATCCCTGTAATTTTCCCGTCTCTACATCCTGTTCCCAGTATATGAAGTCTGTCGCTGTATTTTAAGTGTTCCAAAGATTATGCTTTTTTTGTTTTAGTGATACTTCAACCACTTCAATCTTCCCAAGACTACCACAGCTCATCCCAGACACACCTCTGTCCTCTCAGAGTTGAGTTTTCCACATGGCTTGCCTCTTCCCACCCCTCCTCTCCTCTCTCCTTCCCTCCTCTCCCTTCCCCTCCTTACCTCTCTCCTCCTCTCCTCTCCCCTTCCCTCCCCAATGTTGTGCTTGCCAGAGTCTATCAGTGTGACCTATGGGCGGACTGACCTTTCCTAAAGGCCTTGTAACACCACTGAACCACTGAACACGTTTTTGTTTTGAGGAGGTGGTCTTTGTGAACTAGGAGGATCTTTCGTGGTATGCATTTGGTCCTAAAATAGTTGATATGACATTCTTGTCTTTTTGATTGGTGGATGACCAAGATGTTCCCCATAGAAGAATTTTGCCTAACACCATGCTCATTGTGGACACTTGTAAACTTTCCTCCCCCAGTGTCTAGTTCCTTCTTCTAACATTACCAGAGATGGTTCTTCTCTCCCTGGCAGGTTTGTAGTGTGCTCACCCTCATCTTCACCAGGGATGAGGAAAGGGAACAGTTCAGTGGTTGAAAGTTTGTCTTTCCCTCTCTGAGTGCCATGAAATCACACTAAGAGGCTTGAAGCAGTGATTCTCTTGAAGCAGTGTAAAGTTGAAGGACACTGGAAAACATAAGGCTCTTAAAGGAAGAAAACAAAAGCACCTACAAAGCCCAGCAATAATTGGAAATTCATGCAGCTGACACTTTGTACATTTTTCTTAAAGCCTCCCACTGGGATGAAAAGAAAATTGCCTTTAAAAAAAAATCCCATGACACTGTCTTTTGTAATTAGAGCTATTAAGTCGAAATGATAAATAACCATCCAATGGCATAGTCTAAAAGAAAATAGCCCTCCCTTCGAACTGATCTCTTTAGAATAGCAGGAGACGGGCAGGTATTGACTACTGGAAGTTGGACTCCTTCAGCCCTGAGGATTGTTAAGAATTAAGTAAATTACAAAGCAAAACAAGATGCTTTTTCTTACATCTTTCAGTGTGGTCATTTCCACTAAGATAGTAAGTGAAACTGATTTGGCAAGGAAGCTAATATGTACTCCAGATGGCAGGTTTTCAGAAGCCTGCTTAAAAAAAACAACAACAAAAACAAAAACAAAAAAGACCAAGCAAACAAACAAACCAAGTACTACAGAGCACCTCAATGATGATGTATAACACTTACAGTGCCCAATAGACGAAGGTAATTAAATTACTTGAAATGCCAGCTTGTTGCCTTTGTAGAGAACTGGATACTGGAAGAGAGATGGACACTGGTGGTCCCTCTCCCCAGACCGTGGTGACCGGTGGAGTTCTTTTTTGCTTTGCATGGTCCAGAACAACATTGGAATTGCACGTGTTTTGTACACATAGTCAAACCTGAGAAACAGTTTCTTGGGGTGAGAGCAGAGAGGGAGCTACAAAGCTGGGGAGAGGCGGTCAAGGGAGAATCAAGTTTTCTAGCTAAAACCTGAGACGTGGCTCCTGGGAGCATGTTTTGTGTAATGCACAAATACAAGAAGAGTATAATGAGAGTGCCCTGTGCACAAATTCATTATTATTCTACACCCAAGGTCAAACAAAAGTTAATGACCATTTACACACTAGAGAGCTAAAGCTCCTCTTTTTACTTCTTTCACATAATGACAAAAAAGGAGAGCAATTTTATGTTTAAATTGATTCAAATTTCACAGCATAAACACAGATGTCTCCTGGTATACCCCCACCCCACCCCCCTGCTGTTGTTGTTAGTGAAACTTCCTGGCAAATCTCAACTTTCATAAAAAATTAAGTCCCATCCCTTTCTCGTTCCCCAGTGTGGACAGCCTTTTGGTTTTTGTTGAATAACCCTGTTCTCCCCCTGCTGGGTTAGTGTTACCAAATCAGAAGCCAGCAATGCAATCAGGGCCACTTTGTTTAATGATTTAGTTTTGCATTTGTTGAGCTAATTAGCTGATTGAAACAACTAATGGGTGTCTTTAATACACTGTTGACTGGGCAGCTTCCCCTCTGCATCCTGCCAGCTCCTTTGTTCTTGGTCCTCTGGGGAGTGGGAGCTGCTTCCCCATGAACACATGATATATGGCACCCAGCACTGGGAGGTGGGGCCCCAGAGGCCATTATGCTAATTACCTGGTGCCCCGAAGAGGAAGTGCATGCATTTAAAACTCTGTATCTGACTAATTCTGGACGTCTCAATAACGTATTTGGTGGATCATGGGCCAGGGTGGGGATGAGGATCGTCTGTAATCCACTGTTAGAATTTATAATTTTGTGACGACAGCTTGGTGTGCCCCTAAGGTATTGAGTAAAAGCAGTCTGCAGCTGGTTTAAAATATTAAACATGAAAATCTTTCAGAAAAGGTTATAAGAAAATAATTACATAATTAAAAGGAAAGCTATAGCTACGGCTAACATCATCATCTCTGTCAGGCACTAAAATATTCCTTAAGAAAAATTTCGGGCAAGAACAGTTTCTCTAGAGTCATGAAATTCTGTAGTTTTGTAAAATGAATAACCTACCAAAGACTCATGGTTTGGGAGTGTTGTCAGGAAATTAACTGCCACACTGACTGTGTTACCCTCTCATGGTAACTTGTCCAGTGTCCTTTTTATTTTTTAATTAATTAATTTTTATTTAAATTAAAAACAACCTTATTTTACATACCAATCCCAGGTCCCTCTCCCTCCTGTGCTCCCATCCCCCCACCAACTGCCCCATCCACGCCTTGGGAGGGTGAGGCCTCCCATGGGGGACTATCAGATTTGTCACATCATTTGGGGCAGGACCTAGGCCATCCCCCATGTATCTAGGCTGAGACAGTATCCCTCCATAGGGAATGGGCTCCCAAAGCCCATTTGTGCACTAGGGATAAATATTGGCTCCACTGCCAGAGACCCCATAGACTGCCCAGGCCCCCCAAATAGCACCCATGCTCAGGGCCCTAGCTTGGTCCTGTGCTGGTTCCCCAGCTGTCAGTCTGTGGTCCGTGAGCATCTGTTTCTGTGGGTTTCCCTGGCATGGTCTTGACCCCTTGGCTCATCACTCCTCCCTCTTCACAACTGGACGCCAGAAGTTCGGCTCAGTGCTCAGCTGCCAATCTCTGCTTCTGTGGCCATCAGCTACTGGATGAAGGCTCCACGATGGTATTCAGTCTCATCATAGGGGAAGGGCATGTCCAGCATCCTTTTTAATAAAAGGAAGAGGTGAGCTTGGCCTAACACTACATTACCATGTTAGCCACCAGGTACCAGCTGGTTCATGTCTCCTAATCCTGCATTGTGGTTGACTCTGTACGAATATGGCAATACTAAATGCAGATACAATGATATCCTCCCCATACTTGTTTTAAATTCATTGACATTTTTCATCATTGAAATTCTGAAGGCCCTATGCCCTGCACCCACAGGGCACATTTTCTGCAGTCATTTGTATTGACAAGTAAGAGGCGTCATGGGAAATCTTTGTCTTGGCCATATGACCCAGCAATTGTCCATCGTTCGTCACATTAAAAGTCTAATTGTATAAGTGGCCATGAAAATGGAGCTGTTCTCAGTGGTGCTGAGCTGATATGCACAGTGTGTGATGGCAATGAACATTGCTCCCCAAGTCAGCAGCCTGGAACACACTGCACCTCAGCTGAATTCTACCTCCAGGAGAGAGGCTCACAGCAGACTGAACCTTGCTTCATGCATTAACTCCGCATCATTTTCATGCATAAACACCGAACATTCGAAGTTTCTAAAGCAGATTTTTTTTCTTCCTAAGTAGATACACAAACATCGAGTCAGCGGTTTGCATTTCTCAACTTGCTCTGAGAACACTATGCTCTAACAGTGTCTTACAGGTGGGAAGGGGACTGGTGAAAAGTTCACCCTGCAGCCCCCCCCCCCAAGACATGCACAATTCAAGTGCAGCTTTTGACATGTAGTTTGTGTTCGGATGTGGAAACAGATGGATAGATACTGAATAAGATAAATCTGTGTCTTTCTCCGAGCAGATGCTTCCAACTTCCTCCCTGACTGACTGGAACATTGGAACATTTCTCTCTCTCTCTCTCTCTCTCTCTCTCTCTCTCTGAAACATGGCTCTGAGTTTCAGTTTGCATAACAGTCATCTTCATCACTTAGCGGTACTGGCACCTGGGTCCTGCCTCTGGGCTATCATTTAAATGTAGGGAGAGACCTTGGCACCTGAATTTTAACCAGCCTGTGTTTAGCCCTAGGTGATTCCAGTTCCAGACTTTGATAAATATATGTGAAAGCTGGATCTACGGTTTCAGGAAGTGAGCGGTTGTTTGATGAAGGACATTTGTTGTTTGTCTTATTCACCGTGGTCTAGAGAATTAAAACCATGCTTTAAGCTGTGACTACTAATTGGTTCTTTGGAGAATTTCCTGGCTTTTCAGTGTTTCTCTAGCTAAGCAGAGATTTTCACATGGGAATGATAGCAGAATGGTAGGTCTTTCGTGATATTAGCAATGGAAGTTTTATAAACGAGATAGGTCTCCAGCCTTTGCCTGGGGGCAGCAAGGAGTAAGTACATGTTCTGACCAAAGTTTCTAAGTGGAAACCGGTCAGGAAAACTTTTACTGGAGCTGCTTCTTATTGGCATGTGTGGAAGCAGTTTTTAATCTTGATTTATTTTTAAAATCTTACGTTTAAGCACAATGTTTATATCATCCTCCCAGCCTATCTCTTCCTTCATTTTCTCCCATATTCTTCCCTCTCCTCAAATTCATGGCTTTGTTTTCTCTAATTATAGTTTTGTGTGTGTGTATATACACACACACACATTCATATATGTGTGTGTATGTATATCAGTTTATAAACACAACCTGATGATGTCTTTTGTTGATTCTGAGGCCTGACCCCTTGGGATTGGCTGGCTTATCACATTGCTTGTCATTAGAGAATTCTTGATTCTTCTTCAATGGGCAACTATTAATTGTGCATAGCTCTTTTAGGGGTGAAATTTTATAATTCCAGAACCCTGTTTTAGGTCTTGTTTAGGAAGCGGCATTGTTTAGGGTTGCTGGGCAACTTCCCTGTCACGTGTAGAAGGTGCTGGCTTGCAGCAGACATCCCATCCTTGTCCTCTGGCTCTTATAAACAATTGTGGGGTGTTTTGTTTTTGTTTTTCCTGGGGATGGAAAAAGCTTTGGTAAGAGTAAAAAACTACACTTATTTGTGGTTATAAGGTAAGAATGAGTTTTTAGAACTCAGTTAGAGATTATACTGGATCAGTGAAGTCGCAGTAGTAAGATTTCTCCTGGGGGCCATGGTCTCAGTTTACAGAACCAGGAATAAGTTGCTTCCTGTTGACTCTGCCTTAAGCCCAATTAGACAGCTGTTGGTTACCTTCAGAATGTAAGTGCTGCTATTCCTCCTTCCAGGGTATCTTGCCATTCTGGTCATTGTTGCTGTTGTCCAAGTCTATAGATGTCAGAACTTGAAGGCAGCCCTGCTAAGTGGAAATAACCCAGCCATAGAAAGACAAATCCTAGATGGTCTCATGTATATGCCCAGTAAAATAAATGAATAAATAAATAAATAGTCAACCTGAAAGAAGTGTAAGTACAAGGCAGAGCAGTGGTTACCAGATACTTGGAGAATGGGGAGTGAGGAGAGTTGGGGTATGATAACTAAATGACACAGAGCTTCAGTCAGGCAGAAGGAATACTGGAATCTGTTCACCAGACTGGAAACCAAGTAAATTATCACATACTGTATATTTCAAAACTGCTTAGAAAATAGATTTTCAGTATATTTACTCTAAAATTTGAAGTGAGGGGATCGGGTGTCTTGGCTTTCTATAATCATTCCTCAGTGTCTATGTTCCTACCAGTTGTGTTGGTCCTGATCAGGTCTCTCAAACCCACCAGACTACATGACCAAAGGCACCAGGCTGCATGAAGAAAAGCCCACTACCTCATCTCCTTTGTTCGCCTTCTAGATGATTGGAGACAACCACCCCAGCCCTCTCTGAGGGAGGGATAACCCCCCATTTTTTTCCTTTCCCACGCTATAGCCCTTAAAATGGCCATGTGCCTGTCAGCCATCGCTGTCTTTGCCTGATCCAAAATGAATCCTCTTATCGTTCCCCGGTGAATAAATCTCCTTTGTGCTGAGACTTTGGTGTCCAGGTATGTTGCATGCTAACTCTGAGCCTCCTTCATTGGAGCTGTCTGTCCTCTCACAACCGGATTCAGTCAGCCATGGACAGAAATATTGTTGATTCCAGAGGATTCAGTCAGCCATGGACAGAAATATTGTTGATTCCAGAAATTTTCACAACGCAAAACTTGAATTTGCTACATGCTGGGACCAAATCAGTACTGAATCTTCGGGAACCAGGTGAAGTGTGAGCCAATCCTGCATTAGTCTCCTCTCTCCTCATAGAAACCCTCTGTTCTCCACCACATGTTTCCTAAGTATGTGTGCACCTTACTTATTCATGTCTGTTACTGCCTTCGTCCCCCACCCCCACCCCCTGTCTTGTAGTGGAGGCATTGATGCTCCATAAGTTGATAGAGCTTAATAAAGATCATCCTTGAGTACTGTGGAAATGCCCGGTGAAGATGGTCCCACAACAGCTTTGACCCAATAAACACACCGATACCATATTGATGATAAAACTGTGGGCCGATGACTAGGGCTTCTTACTGGCTAGCTCTGTCTTAATTATTAACCCATAATTACTAATCTATGTATCTCTACAAGGTACCTGGCTCATCCCATCTTCCTGGTCTCTACATGGTGTCTCTTCTCTGCCTTCCTCTCCCCAGCCTTCTCCGGGTCTGGTAGCCCTGCCTATCTTCCAGCCTCTACTGGCCAATTAGTGTTTTATTCATCAACCAGTAAGAGAAAGATATGTACAGAAGAGCATCCCCCATCATGCCTGTGTTCCCCAGGTGTAGAGCAAATGACCTCTCCTTTCTGTTCTAGCAGGAGAGATTTGGGTGAGGCATAAGGAAAAAATTTCACATGCGTTTTGGACTCTTCTTAAGCGGTCCTTTGCCATTGTTTGTTTTATTTACCAATGTGTCCATATTCTTTTGTTTGTAAGCATAACGACCTCCCTGGAATTATGGGTGTTCTCTGCATGTTTTAAAAAAATCCCACTGTGATATTAGTGGAAAGATTTAGCAATATAATCATTGACAGTCCAGAAATAAAACATATGGTATGATTGGCACAAGCTTGTAATACTATAATTAGAAGATACTGGTTGTCTACTCTCAGAAAAGATAAAGGAACAATCATGGATGTAAAAGGCTTATACAGTGAAGACTATAAATACCGAAAATAGAAATTGAAGAAGGCTCTAGAAGATGGAAGTCCTCTAATGTCAGGAATAGACAATTAATATTGTGGAAATGGCCCTGTTACCAAAGTAGTAGTCTACATATGCAATGTCATCCAAAAAAAAAAAAAAAAAAAACTCCAATGATATTCTTCACATAAATAGAAAAAATAATTTTAAAGTTCATATGAAAGCAAAAACAACTGGTGTTAGTCATTCAGTAGCCACCGGATTCTAAACAAAGTTACTGAAAATGCACACTGGAGAAAAGACAGTGGCAGAGGATATTGTTCAACTGGATTTCCACGTGTAGAAGAACTAAACTAGTTTTTCTGCTTGTACTCTGCACAAATATCAATTAAAATGAACCAAAGGCCTTAATGTAAGGAAGCCTTATACAGTGCAAAGGAAGCAGTTACCAGTGAAAAGACAGCCTACAGAAGGGGAAATGGTCTTTGCCAGTTATTCATCTGATAGAGAAGTAATACCTAGAATATTATAAAGAACCAAGAATATCAATCACCAACAGAACCAACAAACCAAGAAATAAATTGGCAAATAAACTGAACAGATAGTTCTCAAAAGATATAGAAATAGCCAGTAAATACATGAAAAAAATATTAAACACCTTTACCCATTAGAGAAAGGCAACCCACCATCAAAAAGATAGTATCATCAAGAAAATCCAACAACTGCTAGCAAGAATGAAGAAGTGGTGTGGGTAGGGGTAGAGAAGGGGCCCTGTGTATGGAACTGGAGGAAGACAAATACATCTAGGATGGAAATCAGTGTAAGAGTTCCTACAAAAAAAAGAGGAACTAAAACTATAAACACCACATCATCTATTCATCTGTCCATATCAGTATATACCATAAGGTATGTGAGGCAGCTTACTAAGGTGATACACGTGTTGATCCCTGTATTATTTATAGTAGCCCGATTATGAAACTAGGTTAATGCTTACCAACAGATGAATAAAGAAATGTAAGAAAACACACACTTGAGTGCGTGCACACACACACACAGTGTTCTTTAGACGTAAAGAAGAACACAGTCACATTATGCCTTCTGATGGGAAAATGGTATGGGGACTGTTAGGGGAATAATAACCAACCACTTTCTCACCGGATTTAAATCCCACTCCACAAGAATGAACTCAGCCTTGCTACCACCATTAAGTGGTCCAAAGCTCATGACTGAATAATAGGGGAGCATTATTATTCTGCTAAATAGGCATAGTAATACAATAACATGCCCCTAAGTTCTTATCTTTATACCTATAGGTTAGTGTGTCTCTCAACCCTCATCAGAGAAGCTTTTCTTTGCAGTGGATGGTGACTAATACAGGGATTCACAACTGCTTAGAATTCAGAAAACAAGAGACTGGATTGCTTAGCTCTAAATGGTGTTTTCCTAGCATACCCCTAACCTCAAGGATCAGGGGTCATTGTGGAAGAGGCAGTCAGTGGAGTCTGCAGGGAAATGGGATTTGCTGGCTGTGACAGTGCTGTTGAACAAATGATCTCGGTGGCTGTGACTGTGTGAAGGCGGGTTTAAAGGAGTCCATGAATAACCAGATAAAGGATAAACACATATTTATTTGGGGAGCACTCCCACAACGATGGTAGATAATCACATGGTCTTCCTGCTCCTGAAGATGCAGCCTCTGCCCTTCAGGATGCTCCGACACAACCCAAGAGAGCTCAACCCAGCCCCTCCTCTTTCTTGTAAGGGTCACGTCCCTACACCTGAAGCCACACCCTAAGATGCGGCCACCACCCAAAGTTCATGGATGAAACAAGATGCTGCTACAACTGTATGCACACAGCCAGCACAAGATCAATGAAATCCTAGCATGTGTGGTGGAAGGGGCTCACGATGTCCCACCCATTGCCGAGGAGCTCTTGGCAACTGATGGCTGCTGGGAGACTCTCTCTACTTCAATGATGCCTCCCCTGAAAGGCTGGCCATGTACACACAGGCAGCTCTAAATGGATTCAGTGGGTTTTTGAAGAAGAGCACGTTAAAGTTAGGAGGGAAAGTGATTGTGGGGATAAGGGAGGAATTGAAGGGGAGGCAATGGGGGGAGGGCAGATTTAGTCAAAATATGCACATACATGCACATATGAAAACCTGAGACAGTCAAAGTGTCAATAAACAAAAAAAGAAAAGTGGAGATGATCGTGTTGAGAAGGACAGGGGTGACATTGTCTTCCTCATTTGTGGAATCTAGACATGAAAATAAAAGGGACCAGAGGTAAAGGAGGAGGGATAAGAAAGGGTAATGGGGACGTGAGTATTATGTATTATATAAAGTGTTTAAGGTATAAAGATGGTTGTTTTACACAATTAATACATTCTAAGGTAGATTGTCTACTATAAACCCTTAGTTAATAAGGGTGCTCCACGGAAATGAGACCTGCTTTGTTTGTAGCTCACTGTCTTAAGGGCACGATTATGTAGCCATGAAAAGGAAACCAAGGGACTCCAGCTCGGCCTGGTTTAGCCAGGCAGTTTGACTTATTGGCTTCCCAAGGCTCATTTCTTAGTCTGTGAAATGGAACTCAATAGCACATGCCCTTGGGCTTGTTGGTCGGGTAAATGGCATGGCATAGAAAGTGCATTGCTTTGTGCTGGCGTAGTTAGGCCTAGAAATCATCTCTCTTTTACTAGCTTAGATAAATCTTTTGGAATTTAATTCCCGGGAGAAATTATATAGAGTAATAGAAGTGCTTTAGGATCTTTTAAAGCGAGTGGGCACTTGACAGTGTCTTGGAATCATGTCTGGCCATCTCCTGCACTGTAGGAGTATAGCAGATTGGCCTCCATCTGTCCCCTAGCCAGAACGTATCCTCATATGGCTCTTCAAAAGGCCTGCAGTGTTCTGTCTCTCGTGAAAAATATAGGGGGACATTGTAACCAAGGATTGCTTGATTTTTGTTCTTTTTTGTAAAACTTGAATGAAGCACACACAAGTCATCTTCACTTTAAAATCAACCCCCCCTCCCAATTCATTTCTGGGAAGCATAGCAAGAAAAAGGTTACTTGCATGGATCAGGTACAAATTAACCTTTTTATTGCCCTGGTCAAATGGGGTAAATATTCCTGCTCTCTTTAAGGGCCCGATATATGAAGTACTCTTTGTTCTAGTGACATTATCATTTTTTTCTGTTGAATAACTTTCCCATTAACTGAACTTAATTAAATCTCACTTTAAAAGTAAACACTGTTAAAGCTTCTGAGGTAATGGAAGAGATGGAAGTTTGGGGAGTCTTGCCTGAGAGACAAAGACCTACGATTTGGAATAGAAACCTTTCTACCTTAGAACCAAGTGAAAAAAACAGCAAGAAGGCTGTCCTTGGAGCTGCCCCCCCCCCCCCCCCGCAGTCAAGTGTGAAGGGTGGAGCTAATGGTGGCCAAGCTCCCGGGAAGCCCCTAGGCCTCACTGCCTAGCCTTGTCACGGCTAATGGTGGCCATGCTCCAGGGAAGCCCCTAGGCCTCACTGCCTAGCCTTGTCACGGCTAATGGTGGACATGCTCCAGGGAAGCCTCTAGGCCTCACTGCCTAGCCTTGTCATGGCTAATGGTGGCCATGCTCCAGGGAAGCCCCTAGGCCTCACTGCCTAGCCTTGTCACGGCTAATGGTGGACATGCTCCAGGGAAGCCCCTAGGCCTCACTGCCTAGCCTTGTCATGGCTAATGGTGGATATGCTCCAGGGAAGCCCCTAGGCCTCACTGCCTAGCCCTGTCACGGCTAATGGTGGCCATGCTCCAGGGAAGCCCCTAGGCCTCACTGCCTAGCCTTGTCACGGCTTATGGTGGCCATGCTCCAGGGAAGCCCCTAGGCCTCACTGCCTAGCCTTGTCACAGCTAATGGTGGCCAAGCTCCAGGGAAGCCCCTAGGCCTCACTGCCTAGCCTTGTCATGGCTAATGGTGGATATGCTCCAGGGAAGCCCCTAGGCCTCACTGCCTAGCCTTGTCACGGCTAATGGTGGCCATGCTCCAGGGAAGCCCCTAGGCCTCACTGCCTAGCCTTGTCATGGCTGACTCTGGCAGACTTCTGCCTATCTGCCCTGGAAAACCATGCAGTGAACATTTATCTGGTCTGTCTGAATCTGTGGTTTGAGAGCAGCAGGAGGGTTGTGGGAAGGGAGTTGTGTGGGGACACTTAAAGAAACAATATTAAGTCACTGTGGCTCTAGTTTTTACAGCCTAAATTCTTAGCAGATTATTCAGGTCCACTCTTGTTTAGAGCCCTAGTGGTAACCCCTTCCTTTATCTTTAGTCTACCTCTTGCTCATTTTCAACAATTAAGTTTTTAGAATATTTCAATACAGTGAGACCTGAATGCTTAAGCTGTCTCCTTCACTGGTTTCCTGTGCCATTCTAGGACTCTTTACCCTCTTAGGGGCTCAGTGTTTTTAGATGTTACATGAGGGTGATCTTAAGAGTACCTGGAAACAGACTGAAGAGGGTGGGAGTGGTCCAGGCCTTCACCTACTCTAGAGCCTCATGGGGATATCAAGAACCCATGAAGCGGCTCCATCAGCTTGCAGTTTGTTATCTTGGATGGGGGTGATTAGCGGTCGTTATTTATTTATTATGTATACAGTGTTCTGCCTGCAGGCTAGAAGAGGGCACCACATCTCATTAAAGATGGCTGTGAGCCACCATGTGGCTGCTGGGAATTGAACTCAGGACCTCTGGAAGAGCAGCCCAGTGCTCTTAACCTCTGAGCCATCTCTCCAGCTCCTTAGTGGTCATTATGAAATCAGATCATACACGGAACATTCCGTGATTTGCTCACGATTTTGTCCCAGTACATAACATAACTCTTAGCAATTATACCAGAATGAACATGTCGTGGAAAGGTGTTAGAAGTATGAGAAAATACACACCAGTATAGTTTTTCATTTTAATGTTTTAAAGTGTTGGCAAAACTACCACGTTAAGTGATTCATTCACAAAAAGGGAAAATTGATAAATCCCAGGAGGTGACATTTATCTTTTTTTTTTTTTTTTTTTTTTTAGGAAACTGAGTTTCCTGCTGGCCCACTACATAGATGCTGAGTAGATAGGTATTCAATGTGTGGGCACCCAAGGTGACATGGCATTATTAGCCTGTCACCAGAGACTAGACACCTCAATCTGGCTTTTCAAGGCCTGTTACAGAGGGGTGTGTCATGACTCTGGGAGCACTCCACAGTGAGAGGTCATCGTGTGCCAGGAGCAGTAAGAACTCGAGTGGCACATGCCTACTGCATGGGCTGTATTTGACTTCTTTTATGTTCCTTCACATAAATGATCTCTGCATTCCTCTGGCATGTGCCATCTGTTGCCGGAGCTTCTCTTGTCCTGCCTTGTCCTGCCGTCCTTGAGCCCCAAATAAGCACTCAGATTATAAAAATGTTGGCCAATGGCTAGGGCTTCCTACTGGCTAGCTCTCTCTTAATTATTAACCCATTTCTATTAATCTAAGTATTTCCACGTGGTCTTGGCTTACCAGAGAAGGGCCTGGACCTGTTACTCCTTCCTCAGCTACATGGTGTCTCTCTGTGGTCTCTCTCTGCCTACCTTCCCTAGAATTCTCCTTGTCTCCTAGCCCTGCCTATCTTCCTGCCTCTTGGCCAAACTGTTTTATTCATCAACCAATAAGAGAAACATATATAGAAGGACATCCCCTGCCACCAGTCAGCTTTCCATCACTGGAATTAACTTAGAAAGGGAAAGGACTTATTTGAGTCTGTAGGTTTTGAAGTTTCAGCCCCATTGCTTTGGGCTTGTGGGAAGATAGCCCATCGTGGTGGACGTGTGTGAAACAGCAAAATTACTTACCTCTGGCCAGGATCTATGTGGGAGAAGGAGACTGGAGATCCACCGTTCCCTTCCAGCCCCACCTCATAAAGGTTACCCTCCTCTCAGACCCCACCAAGAGCACCATGCTGGGGTCTGAGAAGTGGCTCGGGGCAGTGCAAAGGCGGAACGTGTGACCTAGATCTTAGCCTCCTCACTTTATCAAGTAGATCCCTCCAGAGGACAGAGGCTGTCCCACCACACCAGCCACAGGAGCTTTCCATAGCTGATCTCATGTTGTGTAAAATGCAAAGGGTCTAGTGTGTGATTGGCAATGTGGGCCTGGCTGGGCCTCACAGGGAAGGCAGGGATAGAAACCCAGATGGGTGAATAGCCCGCATTGTGGTGAAAACTGAAACCGGAGGAGCAGATACAATCACCAAGGAGGAAAGCGGCAAAGAACAAGGAGAGCCCAGGGCAAGCTTGCAGGATAATAAAGGACAGGGAATGGAGCATTTGAAATGAATAGTACCACCATCAACTGACAAGCTAACAGAACAGGGCAGAGAGAAAACTTGGTTAGACGTGGGTGTGTGTGTGATCCCTGGTCAGCATTGAGGTGTGTGCGGGTGAATCCAGACTCAAAGACCACTCCACCTGCAGGCACTAGGCTGCAAATACTGACCCCCCCCCCCCAGTTTTCAAATCTCAACACTGAACTAAACATTGTCACCAATGCAGTAAAGGTTTGAGGCTGCTTTTCTTATTTGGGGGATAAGAAGGGATTCGAGTGTTTGGAAGCGGTTGTCAGTGTGTTGGCAGCACGTGCCCATGTTGCTACAGCTGGCTACCCTGCCGTTTCTCGCACAGTTCCTGTCTGAATGTGCAGGGTGTGCTGTGGAGGGGCTTCCTAAAGAAATATTATGAGCCCTCTGCGGGATGGTACAAAACAGCAGATGATTATTTACATAAAGGGAAGCTAGGCCCTGCCTCATGCAGCTGGATACTCTGCAAGATTTTCCTAACCTTTTTTTTTTTTTTTTTTTTTTTAATGTCTGCAGCCCACAGAACACTTCATGGACCCCAACTCCGTCTCTACACGTGTCATGCTCCCACTAGGGAAAAGTACCAGTTCTAATACGTTTTGATCTTAACTAATTTTTTTCAGATTTTTTTTTCCTGTTACATTCTGTCCTGTTTCACCAAAGAGGGGAAATGAATGGAAAAGGAATTCGTCCTGAGACCAGCATGAGTAAATATGTATTGTCACCACTAAAACGAGCACTCAGGAAGTGGAAGCAGGAAGATAGACAGTCAGACTATCTCAGGAAAACAGAACACGAAGAATGGACTGGCTTAGTAGGAAGTTTGGCTTCAGAAAGGTGGCTGCATGTGTGAGGGATCCTTCTCCTGTTGCCACATCTTAAATGCTTTGCAAAGTGATCAGCAAAGTATCTTTCTTAGTGATCTTTGCTGACTATTTCCAAGTGACTTGAAATGCTGGGTTTCCATCTGCAGGAAAAGTTTTCATTGACTTGTGATTTCTTCAAAAACAAACCAAACATGGTGATCGATTTTAAAAGTGGCGTGCTAACTGTAATGCATTACCGTTGTGTGTCTAGCGCTCCCTGTGAGTTTAGATCTCACCTTGACAAAGTTGTGGGGCACATTCAGTAAACGTCACATTAAAAGGACACTGCTTGTCATTGTAGCATCAACAAGACGAAGAAGGGACACTGCTGTGATTTGGAGGCCAGCCTGGCCAGCATAGTGTAGCAGGCTTTCTTTAGGGCCACCAACCAGCTGACAAATCATGACATGAGACTTAATAATAGTTACGAATGCTCAGCCTTATCTTATGCTTCTCCCACTAGCTCTTATAACTTAACACAACCTGTTTTTATTCATGTACATTTTGTCTTGGAGCTTTTTACCTTTCATTCTGTATGTCCTACTCTGTGTCTGACTGTCTATCTGGCCCTGGGCACCTCTCTCTCTTTCTCCCTTGTTCTGACTACTGGCCATTCAGCTTTTTATTAGATTAATCAGGTGCCTTAGGCAGGCAAGCTAAAACAGCAACACATCCATAAATAATTACACAAATACAGCATAAACAAATGTAACACATCTTTGCAGTTAAAGTCATATTCTACAACAGCATAGTAAGTATTAGACCAGCTAGGGGGTGGTGGCAAGACTCTGTCTCAAACAAAAAGTAAATAAAATTGTAAAAAAGGTTACCAGTTACATTTTGATTTAGGTAATGTTAGTGGAGTCACTAGGAGAGTTTCCCTAGTATCCATCATAGTAAGTTGTAGGGAGAGGAAACTTGTTCTGTGGACTGGAGAGGGTTCAGCAGTTAAAACCATTGGCTGCTGTTACGGAGAACACTACTTGGGTCCCCATCACCCACATGGTTGGTCGCTCACAACTGTCTGTATCCAGTTGTAGGGGATATGACACCCTCTTCTGGCCTGCAAAGGCATCAGACATGCATGTGGTGTGTACACATACATCCAGGCAAAAACACTCATGCACATTTAAAAAGCAACCAAAGAAGGAGGAAAGGGACAGGGAGAGGGGCAGAGGGAGACAAGGAGGGGGTGGGGCTTGTTCCTGAAGACATAGGGTGCTATCGTCCTGGGCCTGAGCTACTTCACTCAGTACATCATTGTCCAGTTATCTTTATCTTTGTTTATTCACAAATATCATGATTTGTTTTATCTGTTCAGCTGAATAGAATTCCAATATATATCTATGTAATATATCTATATCTATGTAATATATATGTATATTACATTTTCATTATCCATTCATCAGTTGAAGGACATTTAGGTTGTTCCCATTTCCTGGATATCTCAAATACAGCAGCAATGAACCAGGCTGAGCAAGTAGCTATAGAGTAGGATATCCATGGAGTCCTTCGGGCATGTGCCCAGGACTGGTAAAGCTGGGTCATAGAGTAGATCTTCTTTCAGCTTTTTGAGAATTTTTCCCACACTGATCTCTATCATGGCTGCACCAACAATGAGTGAAGAAGGGTCCCTTCTCCTCACATCCTCATGTAATGGATGGGGGAACTTTCACAAGCCCCTACATAAGATGAAGAGTTGAAGAGTTGCAGGCAATTAAATGGCTTTCTCTAGGGATGACCCCCAGGCAAGTTATCCAGTCCCCAGTGGTCAGCCATAAACACATAAATGAACTCATAAAAGTGTGTGTGTGTGTGTGTGTGTGTGTGTGTGTGTGTGTGTGTGTGTGTGTGTGTGTGTGTGTGACAGTAGTGAAGAGATCATGGATTTGAGGATGGGGCACATGGGAGGAGACTGAGGGGGATTAGGGAAGGGTGATGAGAATTATATAAGCACAGTACTTATGCATGAAGCTCTAAAAGAAAAGTTAAAAGGAAGAAATAAAGTGCTATCAAGGCAGGCCCTTAGAGCCCTGGAAGCTGTCAGCTCTAGCACTCTGGGCTCCCTCCTGGCTAATTTACAAATAGATGCATTTAAACTAAATACCCTTAAGTGAATTAGCACTAAGTAGTTTGCATATACTGTTAGTTCTCCTGTGGCCTCTAATGTTCACTATTCAAAGTACATGCTCCGAGTCTTATGCTTGTGTTTTTGTTATGCTGAAGGCTATTTTCAAAGGCGGTTTCTTGCTTTTTAGATTCTGTGTGTGGAAAGATAAGGGGATGGTTTGTGTTGGCAGAAGGTGAGGCTTCTAGTCTCCCTGGTCCCAGAAGTGTCATTCCTGTGTACGTGTCCTACTGGAGGGAATTGCCCCAGAGTCAATATTTGCTTAGAAACTCTCCCCACAACCTACGCTTATTTGATCAGATAAGAAAAACATTGACCCCTGAATCTAAACAACTGCCCACCTCTTCCTCCTCTTGCCACTAAGCCTCACTGTTAGGAGACATGAAGAGAGAAAATGCCTCCTCATCGTTTTTGACATTGACATATATATTATAGGGTCAGTAGAAAGTTCCAACTACATAATTCACGTTCATGATTTCATGGGGTGAACATAAATCCTTTAAAGCCTAGAACAAATAAGTTTTGTTCTCTAGAGATGTATGTGAGCCACTAGCTAAATGCACCCTGAGACTTAAAATATTTAGTGTTTTTTTTTTTAAAAAAAAACACTAAGATTATTTATAAGCTGGACTGGGACATTCTCTTTTCTCCATCCTTCGGTATATAGATGTAGATACAAAATGGTACTCTAAAAACTGCTCAGAAAAATAGTATGATATTTATAAGCCCACAGTGAGTGAGTCCATGAGTACACTTAGGAGGGTGGGGGTTGTAGGCAGGTGTCCTCCTTCTGATGGAGAGGGCGGAAGGATGAATGTTACGGTGAGCACAGGGCTCTGCCTAAGACTGGCTGAAGGTCCTCATTGATTGCTGATTTGCCATCATCTCTTTCCTGCCCTTCCTTGCCAATGTGGAGTTCATTCGGTCTAAGAGTACAGCCCACATCTTCCATATTTATCTTTCTCCTTGCTGCCTCCCTAGTTAGTCTAAGTCATCCCATTTCTAAGGTAACAGTCACCTGACTGGCCTTTCGTTCCTACTTGCTGCTGTGACACCTTTATCACCCACAAACAGATTGACAGAACCTGAGAACACATGCATCAAAGGATATAAATTCTTCAGTGGTTCACCATGTCCTCTGACTCAAGTCTAAATTTACTGTGGTCTATACCATACCACTGTGTCCTGCAATGAATGGGTGATTAGCTCAGCCTTAAGTCTCATCTCAACTATGATTATTCAAAGAAGCACCAACCATGTCTTCCTGGCTTGCATGATCTCCCCACAACCCCAAGTAGGTCTGCTGCATTTTTCATAGTTGTTCTTGGGTGACTTTTCATCTTATCTCAGTTAAAAGTTTGTATTGCTGTCTTAGGGCTTTTTATTGCTGTGAAAAGACACCATGACCATGGCAACTCTTATAAGGAAACCATTTAATTGAGGGGGCTCCCTTACAGTTTCGGAGGTTCTGTCAGTTATCATAATGGTGGGGGACATGGAAGCATGCAGACAGATGTGGTACTAGAGGAATAGCTGAGAGTCCTACATCTTGTAGGCAACAGGAAGTTGACTGACTGACACACTGAGGGAAGCTTGAACAAAAGAAACCTCAAAGCTTGCCCCCCACAGTTACATGGACTTATTTAGTGTGTGGATGGGTGGGGGGGTATTGCATGGATGAGGGGATGTGTGTGGGGGGGATTCTTATGCCATGGTGTTCATGTTGAAATCAGGAGACAAATTGCAGGAGCCACACTCCAGTCCTCAGGTGGCAAGAGACTTTATACAGTTAGCCAACTCCCCCACCCCTCACTTCATCTTACATTTATTCTTGTAGCTGTACCTGGATGTTTCCCTGGGTAATATGTATACTTCATGGGGCAACTCTGTCTTGTTTGTGAGCAAAACTCCAATGCCAAGCACATAGTAGACACTCAACACACACTAACTTTTAATCATACAAACAAGCTGTACATACTAAAAAACTATCCGGTGGTCAAGCTTGGATCAGAGTTGCATATATTACATTTTTATTGATTATCTGTGTGAGAATAGGTGTTCCCAGGAATCTGGAGAATGGGAGGAATCTGGTCAGTAGTGAGCAGACTTCTAGAGAAGGAATCCACCGGCTAGAGTATGGCACTTGTATTTACTTATTATTTGAGACTGATTTAGGAGTTGCACCATGCTGGATTAAGTAAAGAAGAGGCTGGAACCAGGGCTTCTTGAGGCAGGTTATTGTAGCAGTGAGGAAAGAGTCATGATATGCTTGGCAAGGAGGTCTACAGGAAAGGGAGAGTTGGACACAGGACTCCAGAGTTTGGAATTTTGTGATGACAATGCACCCAGCAACTGAGCCATAAAACATTGTTTCCTGTGTGATGAGACACCTTATCTTGCCACTCAGAATACCCTGCACACATCATGCATACACACCCACGCACGCATCTGCTTTTGTGTTCGAGTTATAATCCTAGCTACTTGGGAAGTTGAGGTAGTAAGATCCAATGTTGAAGGCTTATACCTTAGTGAGATGCTGTTTCTATTTCTAAAAAAAAAAAAACAATTAAAAGAGTGAATGACCTGTGAACATAGCTCAGTGGTAGAATGTGAAGCCCCCAGCTCAATCCTCCACTAAAAGTATATTAATTTAATGACTCTTCTCAATAAACATGAGTAGAAACCCTTGCCTGTACCCAGAGTTCCTTTGACATCTTCGCCTGTGCTCCAGGGTTCCTTTGACACCCTTGCCTCATCCAGAGTTCCTTTGATACCCTCACCTGTACACCAGAGTTCCTTTGACACCCTTGCCTGTCTACCAGAGTTCCTTTGACACCCTCACCTGTACACCAGAGTTCCTTTGACACCCTTGCCTATACACCAGCGTTCCTTTGTCAAAGCACAATAATGAAAAGATAATGTCAGGATGTGATGGAATGGAGAGAAGAACTGAAATTAAAATTTCCCACTGTCATTAATTGGGTAGATGAGATAATGTACACAACAAAACCCCATTGTGACAGGTAACCTTCCATGGGAGTAGCAAATGGTATTGCTGTGTTTTCATTTTATGAGTGTAGCTTTATTTTTTTTCTGACAAGTTGTTATTTGGAAAAAATTACCATTTTCTTATGATGTGATATATGTTTGTCTTTATTTTTCTTTTAAAGCAATTGAACAAGATGATGAAAACACTGACAAGCACATAGAAGTGATAGAAGCCAGTGATGTTCCCGATCCTCAGGTATGCCACAGTGTTGTACCTTTCTCAGTCGAGGGTGGTTCGATGGGGCAGGTGCTCACAAATGAGGCAGATTTCCTTATGGGTCCTGTTGTTGCTCATTTTCACCGAGCAAACTGTTTAGTTTTGACATAAAGGCACTTCCCAAGAAAGACCCAAATTGTTCCCATAGAACTCCTCCTGTATCCAGTATAGTACTCTCTGTAATTTCACTTACTCACTGTCCAAACATGTGAAATAGAAATGCCCCCCCTAAATAAGCAATCCGTATGTTTTAAATTGTGTGTCACTCTGAGTGAACAATCTAGCTCCATCCTCCCCAGAATGCATTTTTTTCTTTGTTCTAACTCTCAATACTGTGTGCACTTCCTTCCATTAGTCACCAGATAGATGTATGTTTATCAGTTAAACAGCCCTGGTATTGCAGGGCTCCTTCAGTTTGCACTTCCATAATAGCCTGATGTTAAGTCACAATGCCCACATCACTCATCTCTTCTCACGGCTGTTGTGTCATCTCACATTATCACAAAATAAAAGGGTGGCTATGTGACAACATTTTGTAAAAGAAAAAGACCATATACATATAACACTTTCTGTAGTGTATTGGGTTAGTTGCTCTCTCTTGTTACTAGTTACTGTTGTTAACCTGTTACAATGCTTAATGTATAAACACAAGTATATCATGTGTGTAAAAACAGAATTCGGTACTATTTGTAATTTTAGGTATTTACTGGGGAACTTAGGATGTGTCTTTTTTAGATAGTGATTAATAGAGGAAATACACTTCTTTCTCACTTCCTCTCTCCCTCCCTCCCCTCTATATATCTATAGACTAATAGATTCATAGATGATTGATAGATTGATTGATTGATTGATTGATTGTTAGATGATTGATAGACAGATGATAGATGATAGACAGATAAATGGATAATGGATAGACGATAGATAGTAGACAGATGATAGATAGATAGATAGATAGATAGATAGATAGATAGATAGATAGACAGACAGATAGATGATAGATTCCACTTCTCAAAAAAGCAACTCAGTAAATGGAGTTGATACTTATGACTGGCCATCTCTTCAAGCTGGCAGGAGAGAAGGAGCTTGCGTCGTACTATAACAATTGCATCAGCTGCCAGAGGTCCTGGGCTGTTGATCCCTAATAGCTAAATCACAAATGGACAAGATTTTGAATTGGATACCTGAGTGTCATCAACCATTTACTTTATATTAAAATGAAGCATTTGAGGACTCAGTGTAGTTAGTTATGCTACTGACTTTTGCGTTGAAGGTCCAAAATCTGTTGATTGCACTTAGAATAATCATATTAGCTTTTGCCAGTCAAGACTGTACAGGTTGTAATATTTTAATAAATTTATGTTGTTTTATTATAATATGAAT
The DNA here is from genome assembly GCF_003668045.3 of Cricetulus griseus. Taxonomy (NCBI): domain Eukaryota; kingdom Metazoa; phylum Chordata; class Mammalia; order Rodentia; family Cricetidae; genus Cricetulus; species Cricetulus griseus. The sequence continues at coordinate 191,697,878 of NC_048598.1, forward strand.
GATGCTATAGTTGAGTTTATATTGAAGTTATACATCAGGCTTCAGGTACACAGGAGTTCCCCAACTCAGCCTTCATTGCCTCAAGCTTAGGCAGAAAATGCTCTCACTGGAGAGCATCCCCCGGCCCAGAAAAAGTGGATTTTAGTGTTAAAGTAATGCAGTCATTGTTTTCAGATGTGACTGCTTATTTGTCCTCCCTCTGTGTCCTTTTCTGAAGGATTCCTGCCCATGTTTCATTTTTAGCCTTGGGGGAGTGGACCCACATTTTATGACTCCGTTTATTGAGGAAACAGACTTTTCATTGGCATTTGTAACATTGCTCAGGCTGAAAACCATACGCACAGCTTTAATTATGCATTACAGAGAATTTTTTTCTTCCAAAAGAGACCTTGAAATAGGCTTTTAAATAACTCTTCTGACAGGTACACATTAATCCTTCTCTTTCTCCAGCTTAGCAGCATTAGGTAAACTGTTTGGTAATGAATTTCACATAGATACATTAAATAGACCACACATATGAAAGTCTAGATCAAGGGCTGTAAATTATCTTGCCTCTTTTGTCTATAACAAAGCTCCCAAAGTGTATTAATAAATTCATGGGTTTCTTGAATTAAATTACTAAATTACAGAGCCATGAAAGGGACCCCCTCAGAGAACATCTGGTTTCATGTTGTACTTCCAAGACTACTGTCCTCCGAACCATGGAAGATTTGTGATATCTCTGGGCTGAACGTCCTCCAGGGAAAAAGTGCTCTCCATACAGTTATCTGAGACCTTTCCACCAAGTCATCACTTTATAAGTAGTGCTGTAGAATTCTGTAGTCATTTTATAAATAGAGCTGTAGAATTACCTAATGAAAATACATCAAAAATTAAATGGAAACTGGAATACCAAGGCGGTATTATTACTTTTTCAATTAGAAAACACGAAATAAGTATAAAAGTTAAAATCTGAAATGTACTTTTTAAAGTAATAACATTTGTTACTTAAAATGCAAATATTTGACTTATGCATTGTGATGTCTGGTTCAGATAAAACTGTTTCCTTATACAAGAAAGAAAGGGGGTACAAAAACCCAAGTCTGTATTTATGATCCTTATCATGACATGAAATTTCTTGAAAATTTGGGTTTTTGTAGAAAATAAGAATATAGCCAGTGCCTCTCATCTCCTCCATCGGTTGCTGTTGTTTACAGAGCTGTGCATGGGACTCACGGAGTCTGAATCAGAGCCCTTGCAGGTTCTGTTCATTGAGCTGGACACAGTAGCTCCCAGAACTCCCAGCTGGGACCAGCCCTGCTGGTTTCATGCACACGTTCCCTCTGATACTCAGAAGGCCAAACTGGAAGCAAGAGTGAAGGCTGTATTACTGGGGTGTCTTGTCTGAGGCTTTGTGGTATGTCAGCATCTCCTCTACAACAGGAGACAGTGAATCACTGAGGGTGGTGGCATGGAGCAGAAAGAATTCTCAGGTGTGAGCACAGAAAAATTCTCTAGATACCAGAAATTTGCTGCTTTAAGAATACAATCTTTAGGGGGCTGGAGAGATGGCCCAGTGGCTGAGATCACTCACTGCTCTTCTGAAGGCCCTGAGTTCAGTTCCCAGCACCCACATGGCAGCTCACAACTGCTTGATGCTGTCTTCTGGTGTGCAGATGTACTTACAGACAAAGTACCCGTATATATTAAATACATACATATATACATGAATAAATAAATGAAAGGAATGCCATCTTTATAGAATGCTAATTATTTGCAAGTAGAAATAGCCCCCATACAGTTTCCTTGTCCTCATATCATAAAGGAAGGTACTTAATACCATTTATTCCCTTCTACCCTTTCTTGCATTGATTAAAAACACAACTTCTTGATTGGTCCATGTATTTGGCATTATCTCAGATGATAGGACCCATTAAAATTCTGACAAACAAGGAATATACTCTTAGGAGGAAAGCTAGGGTGGTAAAAAGTATTTAAAAGTAAAAATCAATTGGACCCTCAGTGATACTCTAGATCAACAGTTCTCAGCCTGTGGATCCTGGCCCCTTTGTGGGTTGTTGCATATCAGATATTTACATTAGAATTCATAGCAGTAGCAAAATCACCATTGTGAAGTAGCAAGGGCAATAATCTTATGGTTGGGGGTCACCACAGTATGAGGAACTGTATTAAAGGGTTGTAGCGTTGGGAAGGTTGAGAAACACTGGCCTAAAGCACCTCTGGATTTCCGCTGTCTAGTTTCCTTGTAGGCCAGGAGATGACAACCACAGCCCCTGCCTACTGAAAACAGCCTATTCTATCTGCTTACCCACCACCCCTTGCTGCTCCAGGGTTTCCCCTGCAGAGCCAAGTAGTTGCAACATACAACCTGAGATATTTACCGACTGGCCTGGCACAAAAATTTTGCTAATACTCGCCACTTAGATGTCTGCTATGTGCCTGTTTCTCAAACCACCAGCATCTTCTTCCCAATTCTTACTCTTAGTCAGTAGCTTCTGGGAAAAAGATGCCTTCAGTAAAGAATCTTCACCAGTTGCCCCCATCAGACTCTGCCAGCCTACCTGCATGTTGCCTCCTGTCCCAGTGGTTGGAACGCTGATATTTACATTTCTGTCTAAGGGGGTAGATCCTTATCTTCTTTTCAAACTCAAGGGTATTAATCTTGAAAATGTGCTCACTCACATTCTCTGTCACTCCCACTCTTCCCCCCGCCCTTCCTCTCCCTCTCTTGTATGGTCAAATTTCCCTGTGTAGTACATGATTTCTAACATAGATAAATATTCGGAAGTACCCCCTCATCTCAACTCCACCGAGCCAGCAGAACTCTCGTTCTCATCATTCTTCAGCTGGGACCAGTCTGTCCCAGTATCCTTGGGGTTCTCTGTTGGCTGTGAGTTAGTGAAATTGTCCGCCTAACCCACCTCAAGAGGAGATTCCTCTCCTCAAAATTCCTTTATCAAATTGATAGTTATTTGGAAACATCAGATACAGTGTAAGGGTAGACCCCACACACACACACACATCCAGAAGCATACTGGTAGACCCCACACACACATACTCATCAGCATACTGGTAGACCCCCCCACACACATACTCATCAGCATACTGGTAGAGCCCCCTACACACACACACACACACACACACACACACACACACACACACACACACACACACACACACACACACACACTGAAACCCTTTATCCCCCCAGATTTCCCCTGAAGCTGCTCCCTCTTCCTATCTCCTTTCCTATTCTTTGCACCCTCCCACTGAAACATTGCAGTCAGCTCTTTGATTTATCTCACTGCATTCAAATAACCAAAGCAAGACTGTCTATGCTCTGGATGGACCCAGCATCCTGCCCCTGCCCACACCTTTGCTTCTGAACCTAGAGACTGCCAAGCCTCATCCTCCTGGGACTTTGAGTAGACAACTTTCTTCCATACTACCCCAATAATGACAGTTATTGGGGAAACTCCCAAACAACATCTGCTGACACTGCTTTGAAAACGCATCTAGATGCCCCTCGTGTCTTCCACTGCCTCGAGTGGGTGACACATCCCGGGTGAACACATGTCTTGTTCATGCTCTTCTAGTTCCAGCTACTTCATCCTTCCCGCTAAGACACGGTGAGCCTCTATGCTGTAAATTTGTTTTGTGATCATTTTCTGCTGAAGCCATTCTAAAAAAATTCATCTTGTTCAGAACAAGAATCCCAACTCTTGTTTCCATAAGAAAAACACTCTCATGTATTTTAATAATAATATTTATTGTCTTACAGATCCATTTAATACCAAATTTAAGTACAACATATTTTATAGCATACCTGGTAAGATATCATTAGCTCGTATCTTCACAAAGAAACATAATTTTAAGAAGTAACATAGTTCATCTTTATGAGGACTGATTATTATAATTCTCACTATTAAACTAAAATTTATATTCTGTAAATTCTGTGTATTTGTTTTTTTTTTAATTAAATGCAATATTGTCCTGCTGATGTAAGATGCCATCTATTCAGTGCCCAACCTGACTCCTTTAAAAAGCAGAGAGCCTGATTCTTCATTTCATTACTATGTGGATCTTTATATTTAAGTTACTTCATTTTAAAATTTGAATTGAATGTATCAATCTTTGGCAACACAAAGTATATGGAGTAGGTATGGCTAATACTAGGCAAAACTCTACCAATAAAGTAAATCTCTAGGACAACATGAACTTTTTTTTTTCCAAGACAGGGTTTCTCTGTGTAGCTTTATAGACCAGGCTGGCCTCAAACTCAGAAGTCCACCTGCCTCTGCCTCCCCCTGCCCGGCCATGAAATTATTTTTTAACACATACACACTAGATGCATACCATGTGGTATTTCAGTGTACTTATACACGCTATAAGTTGAAATCAGGATAAGCACACTTATTTAAACATTTGTTATTTATTTATGACAGAGACTTTAAAAATACATTATCTTTGCTTTGGGAAACATTTATCGATTAGTGTCATGTCTGAGACTAGGGTGACTGTTGAGACTGTAAGTGTTTAGAATTCCTTGTTTCCTTGCTGTCCTGCATCCTTTGGTTCCTATACAGTCTTTCTGCCTTCCCTTCTAGCATTCTGCAACCTCTGAGGGGAGGGATTTGATGCAGACACCCCGTTTAGGACAATAAACTCCTAATATAGCCCTGAAGGAAACTAGGTGGTTGGATCCTGCACATCTCTGGCCATCTCACCAAGCAGCCCCTGACGAGTTCTGTCCTCCTGGGATGATATTCTGTGTTGGTCCTACGGCATGCCAAGCACACCAAACTCAGAGTTCTTGTTCTTCTGCTTAAAACACACTTGTTGGGGAATTGACATGTCTTTTCCTTGGTTCTTTTCGGTCTCTGTTCAAATGCCATTTTATTGGAAAATCTCCTGCTTCTCTGGTGACCTCTAGTAATTGCCCGGACCTCTCCTGCTTTATTTTTGTTTCCTGTCATAAACCACCTAGTTTTTCTATTTCTGTTTTTTTTTTTAAAACGTTATAGAATCTTCTTCCTCCGATGAATGTAAGCTCCAGGAACAGGAGGGCCTCTGAGGAATTTATTCTATAGCTTTAGGATTTATGTGGGTGGTTATTAGGTAAAGTCTATTGAATGGATGTATAAGATATAATAGACAGCTGGAGTTGGTGGCATACGCCTTTAATCCCAGCACTCAGGAAGCAGAGGCAGATGGATCTCTGTGAGTTCGAGACCAACCTGGTCTATAAGAGCTAGTTCCAGTATAGCCTCCAAAGCTACACAGAGAAACCCTGTCTCAAAAAACCAAATAAATAAATAAACAGACAACTAGAGATATGGGTCTGGATAATAGTAAATGATGTTGCAAAGAGTATGTTTAATGCTAGAAAGGTTGTGTTATTGGATAAGGGATAGCCCTTGTTCCAGCTGATACCAAATAACTTCAAGAGTTATCGGGTGTTTGGGGGGGGGTGGGGGAGTAGGACGGGGCTTTCCAGCAGCTGGCTGTCCACCATGTACAGGATGTCTTAAGATAAACTGAGGTCCTTGTCCAAGGAAATGTAGGAAAAAAACTAAAAACACCATTTGTGAGGAATGTTATAAATGTAAACCTCAAGCTTTAGTGGGAGAATTCTGCTTGCTGCCCTCTAGGGGTCTGTGATGGTTAGTTGGGACATTTTCTTTTCTTCTGAGCCCTTGGGAATAAAGTTGCAGCTGTTGCTGTGCATGTCTGGTTTTATTCTGTGATGCCATTTGAGAGCAAGGTGCCTTTCACACCAGCTGTTAAGTCCATGAAGCTCGCCTGTTGGTGGGGGCACAGACCTTTAGTCACAGCACTTGAGAGGCAGATGCAGGAGGATCTCTGTGAGTTTGAGGCCAGCCCAGTCTATAGAGTGAGTTCCAGGACAGCCAGCTGTTACATAGAGAGACTCTGTCTTGGGTGTATGTATGATAGAGGGGAAGGACCATGAAGCTTGAGTACTCTGGAAAACCCTGTCCCCGTATTTGGTCACATTACTGAATATGTTCAAATCTTGTAGGTTATATTGGGTAAATAAAGATTCAGTGGTTTTGACTAATCCTGCCAAGTTAACTTCAGTATTATTATTATTATTATTATTATTATTATTATTATTATTAGATCATGCCTTGGTATGTTTGTGAACCATTTAGGAAAGAATTTGAATAGAAATAGTTTATAATCTCTGTGTTAGAATGACCTTTTTTCCCCCCTATTCTAAACTCTTAGATTTACCTCCTTCCTATTATTCCTACTTACATACAGCCTTCAATATATAAAGAAATATATTATGCTTAGTGGGCTGTTTCTAAATGTCCATGACTGCTCTTACTCAGGTCCTTATAGTAATTTTCCAGTTGTGGGGAAAAATAAGTTTATCCCATAATCTTGCTGTGTTTGTCCATGGAATGATCCACTCGAGCTAAAGAATTGGGAAGTTGTAGACGTTATTTTTAGGACGCTGTATCACTTCGCCCTTTTTTGCCAGAGTGGTTCCTGGCTAACTTTCCCATGAATTTTTAACCTTTTGCTGGGCTTTGCTTATGTAACAGGAAACAGGCTGTCAGGAACAAACAAATACCAGCCTATCAGGCGCACACATACTAGCAAATGATTTAGTTTGCTCTTCCAGCTCTTAAAGTAGACTGATACATGTTCTCAATCTGAAGTCTCTATGGTATCTCTACATTAAGACAACACAGATTTAACTTTGGAAAGGCGAAATCTTTTACAAAGGCCATGATTTAATTCAGGCCACAGGGAAAATGTGTTTCCTATAAGGTGAACTTTGTGTTGGTGTCATGTCCTGGGACTGTGGATTTAAGTATATCTTCGCTTTTTCTCCAACTCTTAAGGCTGGGGTGATGTGCAAGCTTCAAGAGAGAGATGATATTGGCCGAATCGAGCTGGTCCAGAAGCTAGCAAGAGATAATTGTCCGTTTTTACAAATAGATAAAAAGGAGCCGGAGAAGTCTGAACAGGTAAGCCCCCTTTCCTTTTGGGGATGTGGATCAGAACGGGTGGGAAAATGCTTGTATATAGAGGGCTAGAGTCTTTTATTTGGAATTGTTTAGGATTTTACCTCTGCAAGCAGCCTTCTCAGTAAACATGGTAGGTGCTCTGAACTCTTAAGCTAGTGATTTGGGGACTGAGTTTGTAAGAGACCTCTTCTCAGACGGAAGCCATATAGAAATGTAGATAACCAGGAGTTTGCATGTCTGTCATGATTCTGAGTTGATGGCTTCCAGGTACTACACTGTAAATTTTGTTCCATCCAATAGTACAGAGAGCGTAGTAGATATTTGAGACTATTCCAATGCACTTCTATGTTTACCTTGGTTGTGGGTCTCACTTGCAAAGAAACGTATGTATCCTGAGTCACTAGAAAGAGATAAAGGGCAGAAAAACAGAGGGCGGGGTCAGATGGAGGCTTCCCAGTAGCTTCTCAGTGCCGTGTTCCAACAAGAGTGACATTGTGTGGATACAGTGAAAGCTGGGGGGAAAGGACGAGCTGCTTGGTCCCCTGAAAGCAGTTATTCAGCCAGAGCCGGGAGAGTTGAGAATGCTGCCCTCAGGCCAGGGAGACAATGTAGCCACTTTGTCTTGCCACATATTGTGATCCACTGATTGTTATTTGTTAAGACTTCACTCTTACTACCCCGGACTGCTCACAAAGGAGAACAGCTCCCTCTCTTTCTCCAGCTGTAATTTTTGTTTCACATTTTATTTTTCAAACCCTTCCAGGGGAGAAGCTGCTACATGGCTTTTTCAAGCCCTAAGTCTGTTGATACAAATGACAGGGTTTTACTGAGTGAGGGATGGGCCAGGACCTTCAGGGCTAGCTGTTCAGCTTAGGAACATGGGATATTTTCAACCGTTAGACTTAGCATTGTGACAGTTGTTGTCTCAAGTGGAGGGAATGATGATAATTTCAGAGCCTTGAGACTGAACTGTTGCAGGGCTAGCTGTTGGCTTCAAAGTGTACTTGGGAGATTCAGACACCTATCCTTTACTGAGTATTGTAGAAAAGTTTTAAGTGCTGGTGTAAGGTGTTAAAAGCATCCTAGGGTCTGCCTGTGTCACAGCCTAATTCTTACCCCATCATATCCTTAGGATATTTTGTATGTCTTAATGTGAAGCTTCAGCTTCTCAAGGTGCTATTCCTTTGGATTCATTTTAATTAGGAGACCCATAGCTTTCATTTGCTTTTTTGTTTCAAAATGCACTGTTGATGGTGTGAAATCATGCCATAGTTTTAATTAGGGGTATTCTTTCCTAGTTGTCCTTTAAATGAATGCTGTATCTTTTGGGTGATTGCAAATGAGATGCACTGAACCAGTGACAACTTGGGATAGGGCAGAGTCGTTCAAAGCCAAATGGTAGAGCCTCACTCCACAAGAGCTACATGTAGGCATCATCGGTGAAGAACTTTTTGCTGTTCATGAGACACCCGGTGTTGCCTTTGTGTTGTAATTATTTTAATCCAGAGTATTACAGTTGTGGCTAGTGAGATTATAATTCCCTCCAAACTGCAGAAATCTGAAGGTGGTGCTCGTCATTCCTAAGGGTTTTTAAGGAGCCAGGAATTCAAGTGTGAAGATTTGCAGCATGGTTTATGATTATCTTTTCTTACCTTTAAACCCGTTAAAGTCTCTAAGAGTTTTTACAGTTTTCACAGTAATGTTTTCAGTTCTTGCATGAATGTTACATGAGAGATACATTCACATCTCTGAAATGTTTACATCTAAGAGGAAAGATGTGTAAACAAACATTGGAATTATGGCTTTTCCCAGTGGACTTTCCCCTGGAGGTTAAAGAAAGGAAAGGTGACTATCAAGGACCTTCCTGTCTCACTGGCAAATGTAAAATCAGCTGAGGTGTGATCTTCTTCTGCAGGGTGGCACCGACTGAGTCAGGCGCACCCAGAGAGAAAACCAATGTGCTGTTCCATAAAGGAATGGCTGCAGATTAGGCACCTGCATGCTCTTACAGTCGTTATCTTAAGAATCCAAGCCTTCTGACCTGATTTCAACCGTTCATATCTTGAGAATCTGTTGTAACAATACTTTTTGCTAAGTTCGGTGTTCATGAGCTTCAGTGCCTTTGCAATCTCAGGTCCTGGCTCTTCCTCACACAAACTCGATGGACTCGAACAGCTTGGGCAGAGGAAACTGCAACTCACCAATGTAAACCCAAGTCTACTTCTTCCTCCAATTTCTACAGTAATGACCCAGCCCTACAATTGTGTACAGATTTCCTTTCTTTCATCGTTTTATAATCGTTTATATACCTCATCTAGCATTCCTGGCTGAAGCTACATAAAAAGTGGTTACATTTACTTTAGAATCCCAATGTCCGTTGGGCTATTCCTTTTTACTCAGCCCTATTCTCCAATTGCAGAACTCTACATTCTGTTCCTTTCATTATGCATGTGCCCAAACAGGGAAGTAACCTTGAAGGAAAACTACTGGGCATGGTGTAAAGTTAGTAAGACAAAGCCCTTGTGGCTCTTGTTGTCCTATTACAAATTCAAGGGATTAGAACCTTCTGATCGGGCATTTCTAGTATTTTCTTAAATTGGCAAATGCTATGATTATAAATTCATGCAATCATTGAAATGTTTCACTATGTGCTTATGCCAAGGTGTTTCAGGAGGGAAAATTAGAAATGTAATTATCATGTTTCTCTGGAGTCACTCAGCATATCTATTTTCTGTTAACTAGCTGTAGGCAAAATTGAGCATCACGAATTTCTAAGTGCTGATAATTAATATGTGAAAACTTACACAAGAGGGCAAAAATGGGACTGTGTCTTCTAAACATTATGATGGGAGAATTAACATCCCATCGTTAATTCTTTGAAGAAATTAGCCTCTTATGTGGGCATAGAAATTATAAGTCTTTATTCTGTGGTGTACCAGTTGAGGAAAGAAACAAGCAGGAATTCTGCACTTGACCTTGGAGGATGACTGATGATGACCTCTGCCTTTTAGGCAGAGTACCAGCCGTTGGTGATTCATGGGGAATGGAAAAAGGTGGGCTGGAAGGCTAAAATGCAGTTGTGAAAGACCTAGTAAGCCACCCTGGTGAGTTTAGACTTGTCTTTCTGGCAAAGGAGAGCCACCAAATAAGACAAGTAAGGTGGCTAGATGTGGGCTTTGTCAGATCTCTCTGGCTTCAGTTCAGAGAAATAATTGGGTGAGGAAGAGGGAAATGTTGGCAAGAATCTTACAAAGCTATTGTAGTCAGTCCGATGAGAGGTGTTAGCCTGTGGGAACTGAGAAGGCGGTAGACGTTAAGAGCTGTGTAGGCATGAAATGGCAGAGCCTTATGACAGATAATCAGGAAGGCATGCTGTATTTTATATTGAATAACTTTTTAATGCTGATTAATGCTTCTTGAATACAGAGTAGAAATAAGTGTGTTGTGGTTATTTTTTATAGTTTATTTTTATCTTTAGAGACAGAAACCTCACTGTGTGGTTCAGAGTGGCTTTGGATTCATGGTCCTCCAGTCTTACTTCTCTGAACGCTTGGGTTGTAGTTCTGTAACAACATGCCTGGCTAGGAGCTGCTCTGTCTGTCACCAGAACAGTGGTTCCCTTGGGGACTTTATCCCAAATCCACATGAACCATTGGCCTTGCTTTGTTTCCCTGAGCTGTTCAGAAATGGTCTGGGCTGTCAATGTATTTCTGGGTTATGAGTTGCTAGTTGGCTAATGGTGTGGAGACCGCATAAACATTTTCCCCCCAAAACAATCCCCTTGAAAGAGCATCTCTACCTATCCCCACTCTTTTGACCACACTTAGCTGTTTGCTGCAGTGCAGTCTACTTTGTTCAGAAAAGGTCTCTATTAACGTTAGGCTTCTTCTTTTGACCTATGTCTTCCAGGTGGGTCACTTTGACAGATAC